>NW_024362052.1:238602-685895 GCF_014805655.1 Passer montanus
CTGTTTAAAAACTAACTCCTAAATAGGGTCAACAGCACAGGGCACAGAAAGAGCAAGAGATGTGGGCATATCTGTACCTTTAGTACTATTACAGATAGAATGCCCCACCAAGAGGGCAGATTACACCAGGATGTGGAGAGCCAGGACCCCAAACACTGTCACCTCTTCATTCCATACCCTCCACCTTGGATGTGGGTCACCAGCACACCAACTGAGCCCTTACTGAATGGCATACGGTGCGTACGTACAAAGGACACTTCTAGTACCTGCAGATCTCCAACAGCTCACCTGAGATACTTTGGCCATTGTAACTATTTTACAGCTAATCCTGCTCTATTTCACCCCAGCAGCAGGATCTTCTATCCAGGTTTTCCAAAAGCACAGCAGGCCCTGGGACTTGTGAGACTACGGCCACAGGTTCAGGACACAGGACTCAGGTTCCTGATGCCATGCAACCTCTTCCACCAGCAGAGAAACTCACCCCTGGCTCTGCAGTCTGTGCTGCTACCAGCTGCCAGCGACTCCCAGCTTCCCCTCTTGCTTGTTGCAGTTTTCCAAAGGCCCCTTCAGCTAGCTGAACCTCATTTAATTTGAATGGTCCTTTAACACCTGCAGTTGTCTAAGCCACAATGGTAACAGAAAGCCCAATCCAACTCAGGGAAGGAAGGACCAATACTCGGGAAAATCCTGTGTTCTCAGGTAAGTCAGGTATCCTGAGAGCACTGTGGCACAGAGGTTACACGGACACATCAAAGAGCATCTCCTCCCTCAGCACCAGCCACAGGTACTACAGCAGCATAATGAAGTGCCACTGCCATCATTAGTGACATGACTGACTGCCCTCCATTAATGAACCTGATGGTCAGGCCTGCCCTCTGCTCCTGTCCTTCCACCTCTCAAGTGTGTTCCTGATCCTTGGACTCCAGGAGGTTCAGTCCATAAATCACACTGCCAGCAGCTCCTCCTCAAAGGGAAGCAAATCCCATGCTCAACTTCCCTTTGGAAGAGATGCTCAGAAATTATTTTGGGAGATACCTGCAAAATGCCTATTTGACTTAGGCAGCCAGTGAGAGGTGTATTTTCAATTCACAAAAAGCTTTGCACATGTCACTATGGATATATATGGCTAATTAACAATGCATTGGGACAGCCACAGGAACACACAATTCCTAAACCATTCTGAAGAAAATGCCAGGAAGTTTACATTCAATTTATGCTGAATTTCAGCAGGAAACAGAAAGCTGCTCCTTAAAGATTCCTGCAGATGCTACTGGGCTTGTTTCCGGTTTCCAGGACCCCAGCAACATTCCACAAAGGCAGGAGCCCAAGCCAGCCCTATGCCATCCTCCATGTCTGCCCTCCCCATCAAGGTCACATGAATTCCATGCCTCCTGGCCTAAGGCTGTGGAAGTGAAACCCAGCACCGGCCTGTCCTGCGCAGCAACAGAGACATTCTGGAGCATGACAGTTTGGTTCAGTGATGGATGCCCACCTTCTGGCAACAAGTTCTCTACTACAGCTCTCCTTTCTTCTCTTCAAATCCCATAGGGAACTTGTGCCAACTTTTTCACTTGGCATCGGGTAAACAGGTAGATTCTCCCACACATTCCTTTACAGTGACGAAACAATGGAAATGCCACACAAGGACAGCAAAAGCCCACAAGCCTGCACTCAAGAACATGGCTTTCACGCTTACTTCTTCCAAAGGTTTATCTTAATCCTCCTGAATGAAGCAAAGAAGAGCTGCACGATAAGGCAGGTTATTCTGATTGCATCTGACTTGCTCTTTTGCTCCTCAAGAGACTCAGATCCCTTGGTCAGCAGGACTTGTAGCTGCAGAGAATCACCTTGCCACGTGCAGCCCAGTGCTCAGAGCTGCCATGGGCAGTATAGTGCCAGTGACCGAAGCAGAGCAGTGGTAACTCCTAATCGAACCAGCCCCTCCCCTCCCAACACTGCTCCCTGCAATCCCAGCAGCAGCCTCCTGCACTCGCCCTGCCTCAGCAACCCCAACACTTACTAAAAATGCGGACCCAAGGCCATGGATAAAGAGCAAAAATCCCCAGAAGGGTACACGGAAACCCGTCAGGAGTCTGCCAGCTCCTGCACTCACTGGCAGGCACAGAAGCAGCTGCATTTCCATTGTGAACTGAGGCTACATCAGAGAATCCCCCAGAAAAAGGTCAGTGACTAATCCACCGAGCTGTGGCACAGTGTATCACTCACTCTGCCTTGGAATGACACATGGAGACAAAGGGGAAAAAGAGACAGAAAATCTATCCTGGTAGAAATAACACCTCTGGCTACTGGCTACGAAAAGTGCATTTCTGAAAGCCTCAAATCATTCACAAATGATTGAGATAAGCAGGGGACGCAGCGAAATCTGATCTACTGCGAGGGTGAAACAGACAGGTGAGAGAAAAGCACCACATATCTATACTCAGTCACTGGCAGCTTCACAGCGATGTCCAACTCCTATAATGGCCAATTCCTTCAATGGGAAATGCTGACCAGGATGGAAAACATGGACAAAGAGTGAGGGCACAAATGTTAACACGTCATCAACCCTGCAGATGCTGTTGGGACTCCCAGCCTGTCCAGCCCCGTATCTGCTGACCAGAACCTGAGTAAGCACCCTGCTTTGCCTATCTGCAGGAAGTCCATCTGGCATTTTCTGCTCAGGAAGTGACACTGGAAATCCTAGATGAGCTCCGTGTTGCCGCTGCAGAGCACACAACCCAGCTCATGGCCTTGGGGCAGCCTGACCAATTGGTGGGCATGCTTGGCTACTCTAGCCTTCATCAGGAGCTCATTCTATTCTATTCTACCCTATCCTAGAATCAAGTCCTGCATGCTTTGAACACGTTTCAGACCAAACACAAATATCCAAGCCAGAGCAATTTGCCTCTCTCTACTGTAACCAGGCTCCCTGGCAGAACTGCTGTGGCACCCCGGGCTTCACTTACCCTATGAGTTCAAAGGCAGCAGTAACAACTGATGCCTATTCCACAGCAGCATATTCCACACACACGGCAAGCAAATGAGGGAATATTTAACTAGTGCTCCTCCTCTGCCTCACAATTGGATGTGTCAGTTATTAAATTGTGTGTGTTTTCCAGCTCTGCAGCTCCTTTCTGAAAGTCCATCACACAGTCCCCATTTCCACAGCAAATTGCTTCATAAATGGGAAGTTAAAGGGTAACGTTACATTTCCCATTGCAATTAGGCAGGGCTCCTGACAGACAGGGCTAATGTGTTCCACATACAGGTTGTTACTTAGTAGTGAGGAAGCTGGCAAGGTCTGTGCTTTCACAAGCCATTGGATACCAATAAACCTGGGGCCAAGTGCTGGAGGCCCTGTTGTGTCTCTGTTTCTCCCACACACCCAGCGAGGGACTCCTCTAAAGGGACTCTGCAGGGCAGCAAATCCCCATCCAAGCCCCCACCAAAGCCTCACAGCCTTGCTCACAATTCACCAGGAGGAGGGAAAGTACCCGAGTCCTGCACACGCTGACAGGTAAGTTTCTAGGTGAGCTAGCCCTGATTAGATCTGACTGAGGTCCAACTTCATTTCTCAATCAGGCTGTGATCTTTATTTACCTGGATGCTCTGCTGCTGCTGTCAGGTGGAATAACTCTGCACTGGGCTTCTCTAAGTCACCAGCAGAGGAATAATTGAAGAGGAGGTTTGCAGGGACCTGATGGAGCAGTCATGATGCATAGCTCCATCCCCTGGCTTTACCTCCCTGCATCCTAAAACAGCCTTTAGCCAGTGTCTATGGACAGATAGAGGGGTGAAGGAGGTTTCAGATGTTACAGCACCACACTAGCTTTTGGGGGCCAACAGGAACTACCGACTCATGTACAGACTCAGGAGGTGCTCATGCACCTCCCGCTCCTGTCACAAGCAAGGATGATGTGGGACTCATCCAGCACAGGAGGCTGCCACCAAAGGAAGGGGAACAGCCACCTCCTCTTCTTTTGGGATGGCAAATCTCCCCAGCCACGGGGCGCTCCAGCAGTGTTTACACCCAGCACAGCTCCAGCACTTGGGACATTAAGGACATTACTCAGTCCATCAGGCACTGCTACAGCAATAATGTGTGCAAAAGAGTGAGTCAGAGGAGTACAGGCAACATGTGCTCCACACTACCTGTCTGCTTCTACTGGAGATAGGATCACAAAATACATAAGTCCTCTGCAGGGCAAAAAGCAACCAAAATTATTTTTGTGGAGAATAGAGGCAGAGAAGGAACTGAAATGCTAATACCTAAAATTTAAGGACCATTCTTTTCCTTCCAGCCATTTTTATAGATCAGATCCCTTCCCAGCCCTATCAGCCTGCACTTAGTTTGTGAAATAAAGGGAAATCTCACAAGTTAATGTGCTGATTTAATTATGATTAGTTATTGCTACTGTTCAGAATAAGCAAAGTGTGGTAAGAGTTGAAGTGCTGCCTGAGCCCAGGTGAAGTCAAAGCAACAAACAAGAGATTAGGCGCTTGCCAAATTAATCTGTGCAGGTTGCAGGGATGAATTAAATGATCCTCAGCATGGAGGAAGCAGAACTCAGGATACAGAGGTTAGGCTTTCTTTTGCATTTTTAATGCCCCCATTAAAAAACAAAGTTACTATGCCCTATGGAAAGACAATCTGGCTGCCTGTGGGTGTGTGACAAGTCTGTCCTGCACAGAAAGGTGCACAGCCCTCTGGAAAAGGGGCCTTTTCTGGTGAGCCAGGCATGGGGAGCAGGAGCAGTGCCAGGCAGGCACATCTGTGTGGGACACATAATCAGCTGGGTGCTCTAGTGTGTGACTCCTCATAGAATCCAGTGCTGGAACAGCTCACACTGCTCCCACCTCCACCCATCTCTTCTGCATCTCATTGGCATTTGAGAACATTAATTGACTCATTATTTAAATTCCTGTTCAAGGGAGGAAGCTGATTAAGGCAGGCAGATGCAGGATCTCCAGACGGCGTTGTTGTCCCGGCAGTTTACCCGAGTTATTACAATGCTTAGGAGGTAATAGGCAGGAGAACAGGGAATGAGGCCTGGGAAGGGGGGTCCTCACAGGATGGGCTTTAACCCACAGTGACACAGCCCCGGCCCTGCCAGGCTCCAGCTCAACAGCCTAGACACCTCAAACCCAACCCAGCAGCAAGGGCTGGTTCAAGACAACCCCTCTGCCTGCATAACAGCTTTGCACAGCCGGAGAGAAAAGAGAAGCCCCTCCCTGCCCGGCTCTGGTGTAGTGTTCTTGACTGTACTGAAAGCCCCACTGCTGGTCCCTTCACTTTCAGATGCACAAACATCAACCTGAAGCAGGAAAATATCCCTCATGGAAGTCTATTAGGAGTGACAAAGCAGACAATAATGGCTCTTTCAGTGCTGTTATGATCTGTCACATAAGAACACAATTAATGACTTGTTAAAAGGCAGATTACGTAAATATATACTAAGGTCCTTCTAGAAATGCAGATTATTGACCCACTGGAATGGAACGGCTCCTCTGAATCTGTTCAGAAACAGACAAGAACACTTGGAAGTGTCCCCATTACCAACCCCAAAGTCCTGCAGCTTCTCCCACAGTGACTTCTGCAATCCCTGTAAATATACCTGTGTGGAGAGCAGATACTTCTGGACTCTGCTTGCTTAGGAAAATGCTCTTCCACAACTTACAAGGAGAACAGGCCAATTCTATCAAAAGGTGGCATAAAGAAAAAAAAAAAAAAAAAAAAAAAAGACAAGCTAACAATTGCTCTCAAATCCAGACTGCACGTGGAGCCATTTCAGAACCTGATGGGTGCACTGAATTTCCATGGAAACTCAACCACCCAAAATGTACAATACTTGTGAAGCCAGAAGTAGTCAGAATCTGCCAAGGTAAATTTTGCCCAACAGAAGGGAGTTAAGCACTAAAAAGAATTACTGGTCCCCCCCCCCGCCCCAGCATGGTCTGGACACTACACTAACCCAAAGGTTAATCTTTATCCACACCAGCAGCTCAGTTTCTCTCCCTGTGACCAATCCTGGCTCTCAGTGTTCCCCAGCAGTGTGAGGGATGCCAGCTGGACATGTGCTGGTACCAGTGTGGAAAACAGTGCCAGCAACACTCCTCCAGAGAATCACAGCCCAGGGAACTCTTCTCAAAGAATCCCTTTTCCACTGTACTTAGAAGAATGCTTGGATGCCTGAGGAGAGCTGGGAGAGAGATAGAGCAGGTTTTCAGAGTAAGCAAAAGCCAAAATTCCAATTGAAGATCTAGACGAGATTTCACTGTTGCCCTAGCAGAGTAGCTCTCCTGACAGCGTACATGCAGGACAGCTTAAAAAGTGTGGTATGTGTGCCCTGGAAAAGGGGACAGGCAGGCGGTCTGATGTGGTAAGAAACAAGAAACCTACCTGAATCTGCACAATATTTCAGAAGTGCTCAGTTTGTAGTACCTGTCACTGTTTGCAGCTTGAGACCGACGCCATACTCCACCCTGTTCCACCACTGACATACTCCCATCCTCTTTCCACATCTCCTCTGCATCAGTGGCTGACCCACAGCCAGCCCCCAAATGGCCCCAAAGTGACTGACCCACAAAATGGTGGTGACTGACCCACTCTACTAAGGACCACAAAATGGTGGGGACTGACCCACAGCCTCCTGAGAGCCACAAAACAGTGGGAACTGACCCACAGACTGCTGAGAGCCACAAAATGGCGATGGCTGACCCACTCTGCTACAGGTCACAAAATGGTGGGGACTGACCCACAGCCCCCTGAGAGCCTCAAAATGGCTGACCACAGGTCAGGGTCACCACAGCCTGTCGAGAACCACAAAATGGCAGTGATTGACCCACAGACAGCCCCAAAACAGCCGTGGCTGAGCCACAGGCTGTCCCCAAATGGCAGTGACTGACCCACAGACTGCTGAGAGCCACAAAATGGTGGTGACTGACACATGTCCTTACACAAAATGGTGATGACTGAGCCACAGCCTACTAAGAGCCCCAAAACAGAGGGATTTCTGTGTGTGCATAAGAGGCAGACAAAAGCCAAAGCCTTGATTCTCCTGGACAGAGAGGGAGAATAAACTCAAGTGTCTGTTTATAGGGTTTCAGTAAATTTCATCAGGTATCCATCCAAACACTTCTTCCTGTAAAAGCTGATACCTGGGTACTTAATAAACACTACAACCAGCAACTGCTATGACTAAGAGGCAGAGTACTTGACCTGTCCACTTGGCCTCAGCTTTTGGAAAGCTGTTTGCAGAACTCCTCCAGCCCTGCCAGGTTTGCTGTGCTGACACAAACGCAGTGGCTGTGGGAACAGGAACAGCTCTGGAAGAGCAGGAGCGGCAGGAGTTAAGCACGAGTAGTGCTTTAGGGAGAATAAAAGCCGCTGCAAGAGGAAAGCTGGCTGCCTGACAAACACGTTCCAGCAAATATCATTATCTTTAAGGTCTGTTGCTTCACCAGTCAGCAGTAGCTGATAACAACAGACACGACGAGAGTGAGTGGCTGAGAACAGAATATTCCCTGTAAAAGCCCTGATTTACTTGCTCTCTCACAATGACCAGCTGAATGCCCAACCCACGTGTCCGTGCCGCGGGAACGGGAAGAGAGACACTCCCTGCCCAACCACCCCACTGTGGGGACACAGGGTGTCTACACCAGCTCCCCACCCCTGGTTTTACCCCTCCATTTGAAGCTCAGTGCAGAGGACCAGGAGCTGCCATCTCCCTGTTCTGCCCAAGGCTGGTGCTGATGAGCTGGGCAAAGGCTTCCCAGGCTCTGGTGCCAGGCAAACCGGTCCCTCCTGGCAGTGCCAGACCAGAGCCCTGGAGGAGGAAGAGAGCATGGCATGGTGGCACTTGCCAGCTCACAGGCAGAACTAAGGAAAAAAACAACCATTTGATTCAATCCAAACAAAAAATAGATTGTGCCATTCAAAATGTGACAGAAATAAGAAAATGCAGAGGAAAATTATCCTATCATTTTCTATTTTTTGTCCAGTCACACCCCTGGTTGATTTTTCTAAAAAGGAGACTTCACAGAAAGGAAAAAAAAAAAGAAAATCCATCAACCCAAACCTTCTCCAACTCAGTGTCAGAATTATTTAGATCCAAAGGAAACGTCTGTTGTTGAGGACACAAAGCAAGGTAAGTCCAGGTAAATGAGTGCTGGGATGAAGTCTGCAGTCTCGAGGGAATTTCTTCCTTTTAATTTGCCAAGACTGTGTTGGGGGAGCTCGAGGAACAGCCAAGATCCCCAGGCCTGCTTAGGCCAGGGAAGTACACATGCCTTAGGTATTGCTGCCCTTACTGCAGAGTGTACCCTGAACTACAGAGGTTCTGTTTGTGGTGAACAACCAGCTGAGAGCAATATCTGGGCCCTCTGCTTCTGCTGGGGAAAGGCATTTCCTTCAAGTGTTCCTTTACTGATAAAGGCAGACATTGGCCCTTAATTACTGCTTTGGACTGCCAGTGTCCAGAGCCTAGGATTCCTTCTTTCTTCTCCACAGAGCTGATGATATTAGTGTAGGTTTTCCTTCTGTTTTCAATTCTTTGTCCATGACAGATTTCACAGCAGGAAACAGTTCTGTGGCATATGGCCACTAAATTACTGAAACTTCAGAAACTTCTGTCCATGAGTTAATTTTAAAACTGAAGTAACAGAATTTTTTTTTAAACACTACACTAGACCACATAAAACCCTTCCCTCTTTCCCTAGCCTTGGACGCACTCTCTCCAGGGTTGCAGAACCAGCCCTGCCATGGCTGTCCTGTACAAGGGTGTGAAGCATATATAGTTGGCATCAAGTTCTGTAGATGTACTAAGACTAGGAAGGAACTGGGGAAAAAAAAGAAAGACATCAAATAAGGAGACTCAGAGAATTACCAATCCAAACCCACAGACTAGCTGGAAAATCAGACAAACTAAAGCCACACATGCTTTGGGCATCTCCGGGTCTCCCTTCACCCTGTGCCAGGGTAATTCTTCTCATGTCAGCCTGAACACATTCCTTCTGGAGTGCACGAGACAGCTCTGTGGAACCATGTGGTACAAGTAAATTGCGTCTTCAGGCTCTAGCCAAAATACTGTGAAAGATAAGCTGTCTTGGGTTTGGGTTTTTTAACTTGACAAACGAACTGGGCAAACCTAATGACTTCAATGAAAGAGTTTGGGTAGGATTTCTTGGTACAATGAAAAGTATCTTGGGTAGGGATACACCACCAGCAAGACAAAGCCTGCAGGTGCAGGGGTGGTGAAAGCAGACAAACACAACAACCCTGCCCAGGCTGGGTACATGAGGCTTTAACTGGGCAGAGCCAAGAGCCCTTCCTTCCCAGACCAGCTCAGCAAACCGTGATGGCAACACAAGAACTGTGAGCCCAGACGAAACCATCCTAAAGCCCTAGCAGAACCTCCCTGCAACCCAGGGAGGAGTTCTGCAAACCAGGAGGCTAATGCTGCTCCCAACACCCTGATTGGATCTGGCATGGCCAAGGTTTCTCAGTGAGAAAATATACAGCTCCCTAATGCTGTTGACAGAAAGCCACACTCAGACCTTTTCAGAAGCTCTCAGGAGTTATTATCACAGATTAACTATGGCGGGAGCAAAAAGGTTTAAAGTCTTGTTTAGAGTTAGCCCGTGGCTCTAAATTAGCAACTTCTCTCTGAAATGATCAATTGAGTCACAGGCGTTAATGAGTCAGGCTTAGCCAGGAGGGGTGATGAAGGAGGGAGAAAGATCTAGAGCCACAGCTTTGCAAAAAGGCAGTATGAAAATCTCAGTAATTTCTGAAGTCAAACTGTGTTTTAATCAATGCCTCCCAAATCAGATGAAGAAGCTACACTGTGACTTTCCCAGCTGTAAAAAATGGAAGTCTGGTTTCACATTTGCATGATTTTGAAGGTCAAATGCCTGCTATCCAAGTCTTACTGATCCATATGGACTAGAAATGCCACAATATGCAATCATCATGAAGGCAGATTGTCTCCTGTAAATCTGTCCTTTTTGTAACACATTCTGAATGTACCGTATTGGATGGATTATAAATCCATTCAGGAACCGCAGACACTGCTGTACAGAGTGGCACCGGTTTGTGGGAGGGATATGCGGGATGTGGCGTGTGCGTGGCTCCAGGAGCGGCAGGGACAGATGGCCCAGGCCTGCCCTCCCCAGAGTCAGCGGGAGCGCTGCCATCCCCTGCACACGATGGAAGCCTGCATTTGGGCAGAAAGGGGCCTTTATTAGCACAAGGCTGAGTCAGTCTGCATCTAGGAATGAAAAACGTTGGAAAAACAGGCAGGCAGGGCTGTGGGAGCCATCCCCTGAAGGGAGCAGGCTGCTATTTGTCTCCCAGCTCCTCACTGAACGGTCTGGACGGTGCACGGGGCTGGGGAGCAGACAGCTACAATACTCTGTTCCTCCACTCCTCAGACATGGGAAAGCACAAGAATGCTCCTTCACATGAAACCAATAGCCATTACTCCCAAGTTAGGGACTTAGAACAACATGCATTTTCCTCAAAGGGAAGGGCTGGGTGGTCCCTGCTCTTTCCCGCAGCCTCTGAGCACATGGCGCTTCCCTCTCTCCATTTTAACAGATCCCTTTACACGTTGCCATTTTTTCTTCCAGCACATGCAATTGAAAAGAGACATATGGAGAGCAGCATGCAAACCCTGCAAACATTTCAGCTTTGCTTCAAAACTAATGCTAATCCATTTTTTTAAACTTCTTTTCTTCCCCCCCACTTCTGCTACCTCTGGAGCAAGTTCTTAGGAATCCAGGGGGTGGTTTAAGCCAACACAGCAATTCTCAGCAAGTGGCAGTGTGCCTGCCCACCAAACATTCTTCCTCTTGTCTTATTTTTTAAACACTTGCAGACACAGGGTCACCCACAGCATTCCCACAGGAGTCTAGGAGCTGCTGGCATGGAGAGCTAGGAGCTGGACATCTGGGAAACCATGTCCTGACAGCAAACCACCCAGAGTTGTATCACACACCAGTTTCCCCTTTTTTCCCTGGTGTCAAGGAAAAGCCCCTGCTGCAAAATCCTGCTGCAAGCCTGTGTTGAGCATTACCTGGGAACGAGGCAGGCACGAGCTGAACAGACCTTTACAACAGAACGTGCATCTGCCAAGACAGAAATACCCGGCGAGCTTCTGGTGCTGGCAGCGTGTCAGGCGTGCAAGCTGTCTGCGCAGCGGCTCCCGACGGGCCTCCCGGGCTCTGAGTGCAGGTCCACACTGGCCATGGGGCCCACAGACCACACGCTCCCCATCCCGCCACCCGAGCGTGCACCAGATCGGCAGGGCTCCGGGCAACAGAAACCCTTCCAGGGCTTTCCGTGCAAACACGCTGCAGCAGGCACAGAGCTGCTTTTCCCCCCTCACTCTCTCTCTTTTTGTTCAGTTGCCTGGCATCCGCTAACCCACAAGCTGCTGTTTCCCTTTCCAAAGAAGCTCTGATGGGTGGAGGGCCAGGAAAAATTAGCCCAACTGATGAATGCAATCTCGACAGAAAATATGTTTTTTATCAGAGACCACATGTTGCCAACAGCAATTAAAGTAAAACTGGAGATTTCATCAGATATAAGCCTGCATAAAAACCCCCTGGACCCGCTGATCAGGTGTCTGTCGGCTCAAGAGGATTACTCGGGTGCTTCAGAGCCTGCTGCCACTGGGAAGGGCAGACAGGGCCCGGGGAGGGTGCCAGAAATGCCCAGAGCAGCACGTGTGCTCACTGGGAGCCTGCTACCCACCCGGTGCTGCAGCTAGGGGAGTGCTCCCAGGCCTCAGAGGGAAGCACTTGGAATGCCAGCCACGGCACAGCAAAACCTGGCTCCAAGGTATATTTTACTTACCAGCTTTGCCTACAGCCCAAGGAACAAGTGACCAGACAGCATCAGAGGTCCAGCTGATGATGAGTTCCCCTCATTAGTGCCATTTGCACTATCTGTGTCACACTCCTGAACTGACAGAGGCTCAGCCTGTCAGCCATGAGAGGAGCTGAAAAAATCATCACAACTGGCAAAGGAATAATGGGAGTAAACGGCTCCAGCATCCATCTGAGTGCGTGCAGCATGTGCAGCAGGCAAACCCTGAGAGAAGACCTTGGTGGATGGATCCAGAGAAGAAAGAGCAGTGTGGATATTAAAGGACAAAGGGATGATGCAGTGGCATACAACAAGGAAAAGGGGTAGGGCAGGAGCAGGTGAGGATCACTGCCTGCTTTCCTGGGAAGCTGAAACCAGGAGGATTTATTTTTTGAATGGATGAACCACGGGAGAACAGCTCCTGAGACCTAAATACAAATAATTTTAAAAGCTTCTGTATAAATAGTTATAATGCCATACCAAACCACTTAAACCCCATAGGTCTGCTTGGGGTACACCATCACACCGAAGCCCACACCAAAATCAGAGCCCTCTATTTCCATGAGTCAGTTGTTTGTTTTATTTCTGGGTCAGAAGACTCAGATAAGAAAAACAAAGCACGATTTTAGGACTATCCTGGGATTAGAGGGAAGAAAGTTCATCATTCCCAGGATTTCAGCCCAGACTGACAGTAGTAAGACTCTTACAGTGGCCATCAGCACCCACCACAGAAGCCAGAAAAGTTTATTCTTCAGACTAGTATATGAGATCATGTGATGTATTTATGTCACTCTGCATACATGCAGAGATAACTACACTCATGTACACACAGATACACCCAAATTCAGCCAGCTGGGCTGACAGCCAGCTCAGGTGTCTTGGATGCAGACATCTGGGAAGGTTTCAATGGCAGCACATCCCACAGGGCTACAGGGACACGTCCTTGGTGCAGACCCAGCCCCAAAACTCTGCAAAGCCACTGTTCCTGAAAACCAGCACCTCTCCCAGTGACAGCACTGTTTCCACCTCACAGTGTCCTCTTGTTGTCACTTATCACTTAGTAAAGCACTTATTAAAAGGATAAATACCATTAAAAAGCTGCTGTACATTAGACTGCAGTGTGGCTGCGTGAGAGCCAGGCCGGGGCTGCCACCAGAACACCTGTCGTGCCCCTCCACAGGCAGAGCCACCAGAGCCAGGAATGTAGGAGGCCCTGCACCTTTCAGAGCACAGCTGGATATTAACATACGACAAAAAAATGCCCACGTTGCTGCCTGTGAACCCTGATAATCTGTGACCAGCGGTGTCACAAGCGATGATTTCAGCACTGCTGGCACGATCTGCTCTCCCAGGCGTGGGGCTGGAACCTGTGCCACAAACCAGCGACACTCTCACGGCTGCGCTCATCCCCACCAACAGTGACACCAAGTGACATCTGCATTTGGCCCATAAGCAGGGCAGTTCACCTGACACAGGGTGGCCCAATTACTGCTAAAGACCTTGTCTCTCTGATCCAGAGATGGCCCTGGATCCCAATACAGCTCCCATTTAAGACTATTACAGAGGAATCAATCACCTGTCCAAAGGGAGCAGCACAGCGAGCTTGGCTGTCTGGAGAGGCTGCTCCTTTTGGGCAGTGCATCAGGCTCTGCCTGGAGAGTGGAAGTGACAAAGAGCCAGGCTTAGCGGCCAGCAGTGACCTCCAGTGAGAGCAGCGGCAACAGCCGAGTCGGGGAGGCAGCAAGGGTGCCAGAGGGAGCGCTAGGAGAAGCCCAGAAGCCCCAGAGCAAACAAAGCCTGCTCCTTCTGCCTGTGTGCAGAGAGCGCCACGCTGTCCTGGCCAGCCTGCACTGTGGTGAGTCTGGGCTACAGGGAGAAGGGGCACCAAGTGCCATCCTGGTTCACTTCTGCATCTGTCCAGGGGAAATACAGATACAGGGAAGCATCTCCTTTTGACCCTCCGTACCACCAGGTTCTGGACAGGAAGTGACTGTTTGCAACCAAACAGCACAATTTTGCCAGGTGTGTGGACCATTTGCTCTGTAACATACAAAGGCAGGGAGAGGAGGTTCTAGTTTATGTAAGATACCTGCCCTGTTTCCTGTAAAACAGCCAACCCCATGTGAACACAGGGCACCAACTGCACTGGCTTGTGTTTGTGGAGAAAACAGAGAGCAAAAGGGTTAAACAAAATCTCTGTATGGCCAGATCTAATTTAGCATCCTGATGTTGATCTAGAAGGGCAACTGCAAAGTAAATTAATAGCATTTCTGAAAAAACCAAACAAACCACCATTTAGGGGTTGTCCATAGGAATGGGAACAGGGTACCAATACTCTGATGGAGATATCAAAATGATTACCCACAAAATGCTAATTTCTGACATGCCTGTAAAAGACATTCATTCAGAAAAACCCAGGGAAGGGACATGTAACTATGATATTTTATGAAAAATCTTTTGCTAGGATTTTTCCCGTCCTGAGGAGCTGAGAACCTCAGGAAAGAAATGTAAACAATAACTCTCTGCTGCTGTGGAATACAACAAGTCTATCTTCCATTGGTCCATGTGGATTGTTTTCAATTAGTGACCAATCACAGCCACTTGTGTCAAGGCTGTGAGCAGTCACAGGATTTTTGTTATGCATTCTATTATATTCTTGTTCTTTGTAGCCTTCTGATCTTCCTCTCTCGCTGTTCTTTTGGTATAGTTTTAATGTAGTATTTTAATATAATATATAACATAATAAATCAGCCTTCTGAAGAAAATAGAATCAAACCTTGTGTCCTCACACATGAGGTGCTCGCCACAACAGGCACACAGAAATGAGCACCAGCAGCAGCAGGGGATCAAACTACTTCCTTTGATTCTAGTAAGTCAGAAGTTCAGTCCTGATGAGTGTTACATAACCCTCAGAAACCCCAACATCTAGGAAAAAAATTCAGGAGAGACACAAGCCCAACATGCTCTGCCACTGATGGAGCCAGAGTCCCCCAGGTCTGTGACCCTCAGATGCATCCATGAATGCTAGAAGCACAACATTACAGCTGAGGGTGACACAGTGAAGGAGGCCATGCAGCAAGGACAAACTGCAGAATGAAGTCCACCCTCCATGGCAGGAGTAATTCCTTGCACTAGAATGCAATTCAGCTCTTCCAAACATACTGGGAGCCAGTGTGGGAATTAAAGGGAGCCAAGCTGAGAGGAAATTTAGTGTCTTTGTTATTAACTGGGGTACAGTGAAACCACTGGGACGCCTAAGACAGGGACAGCAATGTGCTGCTCCTCCCTGTAACGGAGGGTTAGATGTTTATTTTCCTGGAAAGACTTCTAAGGAGCTGGGGATGCTTCATTCTCCACAGGCTCCCACAGCCTTTTCCCAGGCCTGGCTGGCTGTCCAGTGTGACACCACTCCTCCCCACAGGGCTCCTGGGAGAAAGAATTAGGAATACAGTGAAGTCCTGGGAGCAAATCTTTTCTGGGAGCTAAGTTGTGGCTCCATTGTGAGGATGCAGTGCCCAGCAGGCTGGACCAGCAGCACTGACATCAAGGCAGGCAGGCTGATCTGTATATGAAGACAATTTGGGCTGCATTTTATTCATAACTTTCAAACACCTTGTAGTGAAAACGTTTTTAAAAGGAGAGAAGCCACGTGGAAGCAGCCACCACCCTCTCTCCACAACAGAAGCCATGACATTAGTCCAAAGAGCAATATCTGGTGCACACAAAGAAATGCTCCTGAGGAAATTAATTTGGAATACCCTTGGCCATATCCTAAACCACGCCTGCAGATAGGGTGAATCTCTGAGAAAAACCAGACAGCATCGTCCACCATACCAGCACAGCTGCCAGCAAGGGCAGACAAGTTTTCAGAGCCTGAAACCCCTTATTTACTCAAGTATTTCCTTTTTTGTTCAGCTAAGTACCTTACTCTCATTAAGTCTATTTCACATGCTGGAACCTCAGTGGCCTGGACTACTAAATTCCTTCTGAAGCTTCCCATAAAGTTTGTCAGTGCTCTGCTTTGAGCTCAGTCCCATTTAAGCACATGAGATAACAGTCTGCATCTTCCTGAGGAACTGGGGCTTGCTGCGTTACCATGGCAGTGGGCTTGTGCTGGAGCTGGGGACGGTTTGCGCTTGTCTGGATGCAAAGTACTGTCAGAACACAAAGGGTTAGCAACCAGGGCCCATGGAAAAGGCCAGGGTGACAGTCCAGGCACGGCGTGTGGCCAATAGGCCTGACAGTAGTGACTATGGTTTGTGATGACAACACTTCACCCTCTGCCTCTCGCACCCCCAGGTGCCTTGGCTGCCCATGCCCACTGCAAGCTGGCTCCCTGCAGCCCCCTGGGGACCCTGGTTCTGCTGGACACAGCTTGGCAGAGCCCTTTTCCAAGCTAAGTCATCCCTGCCTGGTGCCAAGCTGTGCACCCATTGTGAGACATCCCGGGGCAAAGACTGAGAAAATTTATCAGAATTCATGTAATTACTTCTGAAAATTGCAACTGACATCTAACTGATTTTTTATTTGCTCAAGTTCTGCCTGAACACAACAGACCACCACCATCTAATGGTCTGATTCTACTACATCTAGCCACGGAAAATCGGGAAAAAAATCCAGGGATTACTCATACCGGAACACAACCAGCCTTTCCTCATCCCCTCTCACCTGGACAACCCAGCATGGAGTGGGCCAGAGCTGCAGTCATGATGAGGGAAGGAACAGGAACCAAGACCTTTGCCACAACACACATCGCAGTTGAGATGGCCATCGTAAACAGAGCGTCACCATACAATTTCAGAAAGCTTCAAACCATACAGAGTAACACCACACCACATCAGAAGGCTACAAGCAGCTGTCCTTCTTGTTCTTTAGCCCAACCTTTTATGCCCTCATCGTTGATGCACTGCACCTGTGTGCCCTCTGTTCCCTCGGGGGATTGGTCAGTGCCCCTGGGCACCCCATGGCTGTCACCTTCAACAATGTTCACCTGTGCTGCACAGCTGTGACCCACTGGGGATGAGGCTCGGCTGCAGCCCCACTCCCGATTCCACAAACTGTGTGCCTACACACCTTCACCAAGTGGGACCCAGTTGTCAGATGGTGCTAGGTCTCTGCTGCTCCCATGACTAAAGTCCTTCGCACTCTCCAGCATTTCAGATCACTTCCCATACATGGACATGCATGGGAATTGATAGCTGTGTCCCTGAACAGCCACAGAACAGATCCTCTTACACGGGTATTTGTGAACACTTTTCTTCCCAAGGCTGTGATGGAACTACAGGTGCTGTGGGTACCTGCAGCACTCCCTCCCTGGGGTCTGGATACCTCCTGTATTCCTCACAGCTCCAACCCAAGGGACACAGTAGGGATATACAGGAAGCTCACCACGATGCTCCATGATGCCTTGTGCTGGAGCTGCTCAGAAATGGACTGGGAGTTATTTCTGGTTAAGCCATAGGTATTTTCAGGAACTTCCAGTTGCTGCAGGACACCTGACCCCACTCTGGCTTGGACAATTCAGCCCCTTTCCCTGCAGGAATAAAATCTGAAATCCAATCCAACATGATGACAACCTGAAATTTCTGCCTACGGCAGATATATTACTAAGCTCTGTCTATATGCACTTCCCAATAGACCCTAGACAACTTGGAATAATGATTCCAGGCTGCTCAGGCTCCATGGGACTCGGTGGCAGATCTGGGTGTTCTCAGGTGTTACAGGAGCACTCCATAGGTAGAGACTGGAGCCAGGACTGCCCATGGTGTCTGGGATGCTGTGGGTGCTCTGGTAGCCTCTGCCCAACCCTGTACAGCCCAACTCCAATTACAACCTCATTCCACTTAACGGGGCCTTGATGGCAATTTCATTACTCAAAAAGTCACATTTATTAGTCCATTGTAATGTGTTGTGATTGTAACTCTAATGCTAATAGGAAGAAGTTTAACCTCATTCAATTTTCCATACAGTTAAAAACCTGGTTACAATGGTCATAAATCAGGGTTTCAAATGTCATAAAAGCAGAGTTGCAGCTCTACACTACGCGTATCTTTTTTTAATCTTTGCATTTCATATTAATCTCAGATCCAGTCTTTCACAACTCCACTTACAACCCACATTTTATTTAGATTATCATTATGATAGCAGAAAAAAATCCTCACCCTGCATATAATTTGCATGATTTAGGTAGATTGTGTTTTCAATTACATTAATAACCTAAAATGAGGCAGACTGATTAGAACCCTTTCTCTCACTTAGAACAAGTATTTTCATTAGTGATGTCTTTGGAGATGCCCCTCCTTCCTCAGCATTCCACACACACACCCACCCACCCACCATGATGGATAAGGGAGCATAAGGGAAACACTCCCTAACTTTGGTGCCAAGAGATCCTGCTCTTCACAGGAAGCCAGAGCCAGAATGGAAAGGCCCTACAGAAAGACCATGCATCTAGGCCGGAACTCCTCACCTCATCTCTTTCTTTCAAGGGCACATAATTTCAATTTTTTTCCTCAACTATTTTCAGAGATGCTTCTTAGAAAATAACTAGTTTGTCCTAAAGACATTTCAGTGCAAACACATAAGGTCTGGATCCAGAGTGTCTCGGGTTGGCTTCTTTCCTGGTAAGCCACAGATTTTAACAACAAATAACATGTACTTATCACGCAAAAAATTGAGGTTTGAGCTGAGACAAGAGGAACCTCAGCTTCAGTCTACAGAGGAATGATGCTCCTGGAGGTTGTGCCTCACTGATCTTACAGCCTTGATAGTAATTTTATCTACCACTGCACAAATGACAGCCATAATGCCATGCCATGCCAAGAAAGAAAGAAAGAAGGGATTGTCTCTGAAACCTTTTCAGTTTGGTCTTCACGATCTCAAGGTGAGCTGGAAGGTAGAAAAGATGGCACACAGTAAGCACCTATTAATCACAATATTCTTTCTCCATCAGCTCAAAGCCTCTGCAATGCTGCAAGGCAAACACCAAGAGGAGTGTTCCAGTCCTTGGCTCCCAAAGCCCGAGCCACCAGAGGTCTACGTAGTGCCTACTCACGGTCCCCACTGCCAAAGGTGAAAGCTGCTCTTGGAGACCAGAGAAGGGGAGAGAAGATGGGTCCATTCTCCTGCTGCAGCCACCCCACAGGTTGTGAATTTGGGTTAGAGGCAGAAATGCGTATGCACTTTGCATCTCGGGGAAGACTTTCCTTTAAAAGGGCTCCCCCTTGCACACCCGGAGACGGACTGACAGACCTGTCACATCCAGACTCCCTTGCACACCTGGAGACGAGCTGACAGGGCTGTCAGAGCCAGAGGTGCAATGCTGTGCTCTGCTCCCAGCCACTCCAGCTGCCGTGGGGCTGTGGTCAGACCCAGAGCCCCGAATGGAGCTGCTGGAACCTGAGGGGATGGGCCTGCAGGGCCACGTCTTTTTCCTGGCACCACCACTGCCAACAAACCCATCTCTGCCTTTTCATGCTGCCCAGGGAGGGCAATGCGGCTCCTTAAATATTTTAAGTCTAGGGGCGGTAGGGAGGGACAGCCAGGAAGGGAAAGCACTTCAACCCACTGCCTTGTCAAATGTGGATGCTGGCACGCTCCCACAAAATGCCTGATGGGTCCGAGCCTGAGGCAAAAAGCTCTACCCAGCCCCCATGACAGCTGTTTATCTGCTCCATAGATGTGGGAGGACTGCTATTCCTGCCTCCACAACCCTCCACTCCATTGCCAAGGGGAGCCTTAGCTGGGAATTGGACTCCAAAACACATGCAGCACAAACCCAGTGGCATCTGTCTGTGCTCTGGAATGAGACTTCCGAGAGCAGGGACCTCCCAGCCCTCCTGTCCCACTCAGACACTTGTTCCCTTTCTGCATTCCTCCCTCCAGCTCTCCTGGGATCCATCCTGCCTCCACCCTGGACAGGCAGGGATGTTGCAATGGGGATGGAGAAACAGAGATCTCTTATGAAGCAATTCTGTTCCCTCCCCCCAACCCTGGTCCCTCCTCATGAGTTTTCAACCAAGGCAGCAGCAGCAGCACCTACTTTCAGAACAGCCTGACTTTACTCAGTCTCAGGGTTTACCCAACACCTTGGACCATCTCTTACTTACACACCCGCAATGTTACCTGGACAAATAAAACAAGGAACCTCCTTCCCTAAACCGAATTTCTCCCCGCAGCTTCATCTTGGAGGGCTTTCGCTGCCTGCTCTTGGTTGTGTTCTCCTCCAAAATCCCACCCAGCCCCAGCACTGCACAGGCCAGGCCTGTCCCTCAGCCCCTTCCACCTGCCACTCTTCCTCCCAGGCTTCAAAGTCTCTCTCCTAACAGGGAAACCAGTTTGGCTCTCTAGTGAAAGGTATCTGAGCCCTTCTCAAGGGCACCCCCACACCACTCCAGCACAGATGCAGAGTGGTGCACGGAGCACAATCCCAGCTGTACAGAAACAGACAGTTCTGAAATGCCCCCTGACAGCGGGCACCTCCAACAGATTTGTTGGGTTTGTGACATTCCTGCAAACAAATACTGTGGTGTGTGGAATAAAATGCCAACAGCACATGAACTGTGCTTTGTTTCTGCTGACTAAACACCTTCTCCTGCATCAGGCAGAGTGGACCTGGAAATGCGCTGAGCCATCAGCCTACAGACATGTCTGAGAGGTGCTGATTCCTTCCCACAGATAACATGACTCCAGGGACACCACAGGGCCATGAAACGGCCTAACAGAGCTGTCCCTACCAAGATGCCACTGGTACCATTCCTCACAGGCACTATACAGGGAAGGAAATGTCAAAACTATTTATTTAAAAGGAATTTTATCCTGCTCTGAAAGCACCTTTACCCCAACAGGCACAGCACAGAGCAGGGTGACTGTCATGGGTCAGTGTTTGAGCTTAATCTAGTGCTTCCACCTACGTTCTAGATCAACATTCCTAAAAACCCTTCTCTCATATAATGTTATAGGGAGGGAAGAGGAAAAAAGCAAATACTCGCTGAGGACTGCTGGGCATATGGTGCCATCAGCAGAGAACCCCCTCGCTTCCGCCAATCCACCAGTGCAGCCCGGCCCTTCCCTTCCCTGCTCACGCACACTCACATGGATCCAGATGCATGATGCTGTCATTCCTCATTGTTCTCAAACCAACCATAATATCAGATGATATCAAAACACAAGGGCTTGGAGGATTTCAACCCACTCAGCAGAAAAACGGGTGTCCAAACGCTGTGTGCTTACAGATATTTCACACCTCGGACTATCACAGCTGCCTTCAACATTCCCCATCCTTGGTAAGTCTCAGGCTTTGCTTATTTTCATCTCCCAGTTCCACTCTCATTTGCATTTCCACAGTGGCTACTCCTTACTAACAACATCAGAGGTACTGAAGAGCATCAATCCAAGCTCAGCACACCTTGAGCCAAACTCCAGTGACAAGTCAGGCAGAAATACGCAGCAAGCAATAGATGTCCTCTTTGCAAATCCTTGCCAGTGAGCCTGGCGAGGTTCTAATTCCACAGAAGGTACAGGCACTGGGCACAAGCCTTGGACCATGCCCCAAAGCATCTGTTCCAGCCCTTGGGCACAGCTTGTGCCTGGCACGTTTGAGAGATGCCCTGACACTCTGCTGTTCACCACCACCATGGACAGACAAGGTGCAGACACCAGTACTTCCTCCCCCACACAAATGGTGTCTGTGACACACAGTACTATGAGGGAACAAGGAGCCAGAGGGCAATGCATGGCCAGCCGATGGAGAGTTCTCTCCAACCCATGTCACCAAGTTAAACACATCCCTACAACCCCACCCCTGACTTCTGGGACTCAACTGCCCTGGTGAACACTGAGCCGCCAGTGTTCAGTGTTCAGGTTAGCTGCTATGCACATATGCCTTTGCTCAAAGCTCCGTAATGAAGAGACTGAACTTTTGATAAAATCATAAAATCACAGCCAGACCCTTTCCCTAGAGCCAGAAATCCTCCCTTTTGGTTGCCACATCACGGCTCTCACTCTGAGATCAGACATGATATTTAGGAGCCCAGCATGTAAGCATAAAACAAAGGAAAATAAAACCCAAAGAAATAAACTTTTTAAGCATCATAGAGGAAATAGTTCCAGCAAACCCTATCCATGTGTGGGCTGGGAATGTCATTTCAGGAACACTTTCTGGGGTATCCAGGCACAATTCATTCAGCTACTCAGCTTCTTATCGAGACGAGTCGTTTCTTTATACAAGAAGGAAGAGCTGCTACCACCTACATTCTACTGCCCCAGCCTAGGATGTGGAGAGCCCATAAGGCTTTCATCTCACTGCCTTTGTTACAGCCCACTTTAGATGCACGCTGAGTAACTGCTGCACAAAAGGTCCATTTTCCATCCAGCACTGCACACTGAAGGTAAAACACCTGTCAGAAAGCTATTAGGAAGGCAAAGGAACAGGGTTACTAGAAAGCAAGCTTGTGTTTACAAGTGAAGGAGGGAAAGAGACCTACTGCAGGTTCAGCACTATCTGCAGTCCAGCTGGCACCACCCTGGAAATGCAGCAGATGAGAAGTCCAAAAAACTGCTGGCTCCAATGCCAACTGCTAAGGAAAGAAATTTCCTTTTCTCCTTCCTCACAAGAGTGTGCAGTAAACTCGCTGCAGCTCTTTGTCCTTGAATGCCAACATCAGAAGGGAAGACATCTTAAAAGAGAAGTTATCCCCCAAGTTCACAGCTGATATTCCTTTCTTATTTAGGGGAGTCTCTAGGGGACAGGACTGTACCAACAGAACTGGGGTAGGACAAGGTAAAGGTGAGGCCTTGCACTCTCCATTGCTGGATTTTGGTGGGGGACAACGGGAACCGACACGATTTGTACTCACCAAGCAAGTAAATATATTGACTCCAACACAGGCAAGAAAACACGAACTAGGCAAGATATAGAGGCCCTCACCATCTTGTCATCCTCCAAATGGGAGAAATGCAGTTAACAGCACTAGAGAAATGTTTCCTATTTGATTTTATTAACTGATTGACATGAATTAATGCATTGGGATATTTGATTGTGTCATAAAATGTGTATATGAACATCATGATTCAATTTAATGTACCCATTACTGCTTGATGTGCCATTATATTAGACTAAATTAAAAGAATTTTATGGAAAAAAAATTACAATTAAAGACTCAAAATTGATTACATTCATAACTTAGAGGATATTCACTTCTATTCATGTTTTGAATAATGACAATAAAAGAACCAGAAAACAACACAGACCATGGAAAGATGGACAAAATAAAGTGCGGCAGAGATAAACAGAACAAATGGAATGAGGGGTCCATAAAACCCCACCTTCCCAGAGGCTGGGAACAGCTGAGCACAAATCATCAGCACAGCAACAGTGTCTTCCAGGACAGCAAGAATTTTGTTGAGATGACAGTGCAGCCCAGCTAAAGGAACACAGAGGCCCACACGTTTCCCAAGCTCTCCTGGGGGATCTCTGCTGGAGTTTGCCCTGTGTGAGCAGTGTCCCTGGCAGATAGTTACAACCCTGGAGCACAGCCAAAGTGTTTAACCATGCTGTACAACTTGGGTGCTAGGTGTCTGTTCATCTGCTCCTCTAAGGCTGAGCACTGTTCTGCACCCACCCAGAGGTGTTTGGTAGGTGAGACCATCTTAGGTTTTCACCTATGTCCTTGTGCTGCCAGGGAAGCAACCCCTATTTCTCCACAGCATGGAGCCAGGGTACAACATTTCAGTTCAGTAACTCAGCCCTGTCTTGGGGACCTGAGCAGGAAAAAGAGACAGGAATTCCCAAAGGGAAAGGACTCTACCAGAGGACTAAAATCAGCCGTGGGTAACACTGTCTGGCTGGGGCTATCTGAACTTCCCCTTTTTTCCTGGGAAATAAGAATGGTACTAAGAAACCCCAAAAGATTTTTGCAGTATACACAGAAGTGACTCTGGAAAAGGGGTCTGGACTCCCCACAAACTAGAATTATGATTTAACTGGTACAACTGAAGCCTGGCCTGAGTCATGCCTCACCTTCTGTAGACTCAAGACTCTGATCAAGAACTGGGAATGTTCCTCAGCAGCGAGAAGGTAAAGAGGATCTAATTTTCCAATAAATCAATACCTCAAATAATCCCACAAAATGAGCAGCATTTTATGACCTGCAGCTCTTTTTCCCTTGGGAAAGAAGGGAATCACCAGCTAGATAGGATATGTTAACTATCAGTTCAGTCTGGACATCAGGCACCAGGGTTTCGGAAAAACAGGAGTTGGACTTGTGGAGATGTGCATGAGTAAGTGGCGAGGGCCTTGTGGAATATCTGCTTGAAGACATGCCAGCAAGTAAATTGTTGGAGAAAAAAAGTACAACGCATGTCAGGTTTTTAATTACATGTCTATTTTCCCAACAAAGAAGTGCAATTAAAGTTAATCATGTCTATTATATTACACAATGCCTCCCTTCCTAATGGAACCAGGCCTGCATGAAGGAAAAGCACATTAACACACAAATGCTGTTCGTACACAGGGATGTTCTGCACCCCGAACACACTCGGATACAGCCGTACTCAATTACACATCCTCCGCTCCAGCACACTGCTCCACGATGTCTTGGGGAATGGCAAGAGCGAGAGCAGGGCTTACTTACAAACCCCAGCATCCCCAGAGATGTGATGGATGGGCCCACGCGTCCTGGGAGCACACAGAAGGGTCCCTGCCTGCCTGTGCCAGCTTCCCCATGCCTGCCACGCACAGGCCAGGCCCCGAGTGGGGACCCTGCAGGGCTCCGGCAGCCTCAGGGTCAGGCAGGCAATGCGCAGGCTGAGGAACAGCAGCACAGCTCAGAGCCCTCTAGCATCAGTGAGCCAGCACAGTCTGACGGAATCTGAGGGACACCCAGTTAGCAGGATAAATTTTGCTCTCTGGTGTCAATCCAGAGTAGTGCAGTTCATTATGGGTTTTAATCCCTGTTACAGCAGGTGTAAATAACAGCAATTTGACTTTTTCCCCCCAGCAATTATAGAAATAACATTTCCTGCTTCAGTCTCATTTTATAGCCTTCTGTGGCTGCTGCCATCACTGTCCAGCTCTGCCTTTACACACACGCGGTGCCTGAAAGAAGCACTCAGCAGCTGGGAGGAAGGAGGCAGCTCTCAGAACCAGCAGAACCAAAGCCAGTGACCATCCATCTCTGTACCCACAGTGATGGCTGCTCCTGGAGCAGCCCAGGGCAGCTCCCACACCCTACACAGCATCCAGGGGCAGCTCTGCCCGGGGCAGCTGCAGGCACTGCTGCCCAGGATGGAGGATACCTCAGAGAAACAACATCAGTGGCAGCACTGAGCCTTGCAGCAGACACCACCTGCAGAGCCTGGGCGTGTTCTGCTCTTGGGCTGCTGAGGGTCTGGCAAGGAGCAAGAGAGCTCAGGATGGACACAAGTGTGAGGAAAAGTCCACACAAATTTCCACACAGTTTCCAGGTAATTTTGGCAAAGCCCCTTCCTGCAGCTCCTTGGGTGCTGCAGAGTGCTGCCCCTGAAATTTCCAGCACCATTCCAGCCACCAGAACAGGATGAGATCAATGCACCATGCAGCACAATGCCTACAAAAGCCTGCTGAGTCCCACAGCTTAGCCCTCAGACAACTCTTCCTAGCAACTGATTCCAGTACCTTGGTTCCCAAGTTTTTATTTTAATTTTACTTTGATGGCTTGGCTGATTTCTATCAGGCTGGCAAACCTGAGTAAATCCAGTGGAGCCATGACAGCTCAAAATGCTTTTGCTGTGCTGATGAACCAGCTTGGACAAAACCCTGAAGAAGCAAATAATTTGCAGAGAAAAGAAGTTTTAATTTCAGCCAAGTCAAAGCAAATAACCAGTGCAGGGCATCATTAACAAAGCTGTCTGAATTTAATTTAGTCTTCAAAACAGCAATTAAAAAAAAACCTGCTTTGATACCAGAGAAGAGGTATCAAAGAGAAGGGGAGGAAGGGAGGAATCCAAATTCAGTAATATTTTTTTTGTGAGCACCTCTAATAGCAACCACTCTCCATCTTGCTCAACCCAAATCAGACTTTTAGATTTGTACGTATTTAATTTTCTTTGCTTTAAAGAGAGTCTCTGCAGCTGGCTGGGACGGGATTTAAGTGGTGGAAGTGTCCACCTGGACAAGGGTTTGCCTGTAAGGGAAAGGAAATCCAGCAGACGGCATCAGGAGTGGAGCTGAACCCAAGCCCTGTTTTTTAAAATCACACACTAACTCTCTAGAAGCTGCTTCATCCCATCAAAATGTACATGCTGATCTGAGCCAGCACTTGAAATTCCAGCTGCAGAATGCTCACTATTATTGAAGAAGAAATGAAGTGTTTTATGAGAGAGACTACTTTCAGAAAATTGAAAGACCATGAAAGAGAAAACATACGATAAGATGGTGCAGTTGCCAACTGTTGTCAAAAAGCTACATTCAAACGAACAATTTAAAAATCACTTAATGGCTATAGTTGGGTCTGATACATACATTTGGGCTTACTGAAATATTCTTTAGCTACACAACTGATCTACATATAAAGTCCCTCCGCACTCTGCACATTACCAGGGTGAAGCAGTGACACTAAGCACAAGACAACTGTTCTGCATAAAGCCATAGGAACATCGTTTAGCTAGGGCTCTCAACAGGCAAGGGGTAACAGAAACTAATGGACAAGCATGTCCCAACTGGTGTAAATTAAACACACAAAATCTACAAGCCTCCGGAATGGAAGAACTTGCCAGCTGTGCTGATGGGAGCTGCCGCTCTCATAGTTTTCCCGAGAAGCCTGTTTGATGCAGCCCTTCCAGCACACCTGCCCACATCCCTGAGGAACACTCAACCAAGACAGCTCCATACCGTGCACATCGTGCTTCGGACAGGGCAAGAACAGAAAACCAGGTGATTTTAACAATCTCAGTGAATCTCAGCAAACTGGATGTGGGCAGGGAGCTGAAACTGGCCCCTGCCCCGCCCCTCTTCCCTACTTCTGCTCAGCTCCCTTCAGCTGCTGTTTGGATTCATTTTTCTAACTTGCCTCTGGCCTTTGAATCAGAGTCCCTGAAGACACACAGACAGCATCAACAACTCTGAAGGAATGACTCACCAGAATTATTTGTTTTCAGAGGAAGTGGATGTGGCAGGCTGCTGTGTGCTGGCCAGACAAGAGGCCCAGTTCCCAAGCTGCGAGGCCCTGGGCTGCCACTCAGCATGCACTCTGTAATGCTCAGGAATGGGAGATGAGGGCCACCCACCTTCTTAGCAGTCTCCATGGCACTTAGCATCCGGCATTTGTCCAGCGTTTGTCAGCCCCAGCCCTCCCTGATGCTCTAACATACCTTGGCATTTCCCAGGTGGAAAGCACAAGGCCTCGGTCCTCTTTGTCAGTCCCCTTGTTATACTGAGAGGAATAAACAACTCCTCCACAGTCCTGCCAGCAGTGATGCACTGCACAGTGATATGGCAAATAAAATTACTTCCAATTCACCACAAGGAATAAAGGTCAAAGCCCCAAGTGATACACTCAGAAACAACTTGTAGGGGATGGACTGCTGCTCTCCAAGGAGGAAGATGACACCCCGCTGGGAGCAGAACTCTTTCCCCCACGGCCATCCTCACCTCTATGGCCCTGTCCTGCCCCAGAACATCCCAGGGCCACATCCAACTCCCCTGTCAGGAAGGGCCTCAAATGATACCCCTCAGCAGCAGCACCTTCCAAGTGATGGAAAAATAAGGCCAGGCTGCCAGGAAGGAGCCACACGGCTCACACAGCCACTCCTAGAAAACTGGGAGCTCCCTTGGCACCACTCCCCACACTGTTCCTCTACTTTGGATTCATCTGTAAGCAGTAAAAGCTTATTGCCAATGGCTAGATATGTAAGCAATTAATACAGCTTCATACAAAAAGGTCTTGTAGGACACAACACAGGGGAGCATTGAGCTAAGCAGCTCAGGGATTCTTTTCCCAAAATGCCATACCTCAACCCATGTACCAATTCTTACCCAAAATCATTGGAGGATTTTCTCCACAAATTCCTCAACTATGACAAACGTCAGCGGGTGGGACTCCAAGGCCAAAGGAAGAGCCGTCATTCCCGGGTGCCCACCCCAAGGCCTTGGCCCCTGAACCCTCTGGGCACACGGCAGGCGACAACAGCATGGGCTCATCAGCTCAGCTATTGTGTCTCGTTAGCTTAACCAAACTTCAAACTCCGTGTGGAGCGCCTTTCCCCCTCAAGTTATTAAAGGGTAGATTTCTTTTAATTAAACTCATTTACATGACTAAATTAGATTTAATTACTCCCATTCATTTTGCTAATACCTCTCTTTGATTGGAGAACGACAACTTTTCTAATTGCTCCAAACAGGACTGGGTGGCTCTGCCCTCACTTGAGCTGGCACAAGGAAACCCTGGCTCTACAGCACACAGAGAAGGGCCCAGTGCAGATTTCGGGTATAAACAAACTGGACAGCTTTTCCTACCACACATGTACTGTGTGTGGTAATTACTTGATCACCATAAGACCTAACATTTAAGGCATGATTTAAAGCAAAGGAAAACCCACTAAAAATTCTTTTTAAGTACCTTCTATCTGTTCAAGAGAAATGCAAAGAGACAGACAGCAATTCAACTTGCTTCCCCTGTTGTACTTTTGAAATTCAGGGAGAAAAAGTCAGCAATTTTGAAATTGAGAGCTCAAGACATTTTTACTAAGTCCCTTAGCCAGACAGCTCACTGATGTAATTATCAATTTTCTTAACTGCAACATCCAGCACTTCCTCATTTTTACAACTTCAGATTTAGAATGTATCAAGCTGCTGCCTAAGTTACCCATTAAGCCAAAGTATCAAGCTTCCCACTAAGCCAGAAGTCACCATGGGGGACTGTCTGGCACACCCATTTCATCGGACCAGGCACTGCCTCATGTTGCTCCAGTTCAGTGATGCACAAGCACAAGAAATTCCACAGAGAATTCACAATACACTGAGTTTCCAGACACCTGCTCACATGGCTCAGTGAGCTCCCTCATGCCAACTGTGGTGTTGCCATCGGTGGCCCTGGGGGCCAGACTGGACACAACCTCCAGATCACCCAAAAGCCCCACCAAAACCAGGTGCTCACAGCAGAAACACCAGGCTTTTGTCCCATATATTCCTGTTTGTTCCTAGGTAGCCAGCCCTCATCCCAGCCCAGAGGTCTTGTGGACTCTCTTGTGTTCTTAGCCCACGGCTGAGAACAGCAGACCTCAGCTTTGTACGAAGCACAGGAACTGACACCTCAACTCAAACATTCCCAAAGATACTGCTTGCAGAACAGCCACTGTGCTACCCAGAGCTGAGCTGGTGACCTGTTTGCCAGCAGAACAGTCCCCAGCCTCTGTCAGAGCTGCGTGGGCGCGCTGTGCTCCGTATGACCTCCTCCTGCAGCCGAGGTGAACGCACGGCATCTATCTAAGACAAACGCAAATCTCTGTACTATTTGGCACCAGTTCCTTTCATTAGATACAATTTTCTGCCCCCTTTCTCAACATGTAACTAGTATTTATCCAACCACACATGATGTGTGGCCTAATTATCACTCTAATATTTTTCCGAAAAAAAGAAACGAATGCAATTAACAAGGAACTAAGAAACCACCACCCCCCCCCCCCCGGCTTGCTATTTTTGTTGGGTTTTAAATCAGGTTCAGTAGTAATCACAGTGGTTTGGCTGGAATCAGACATGGTATTTGGATTCTTTGCCAGCACTTCACAGATCCTGAAATTCATAGAATATTTCAAAATCAAAACCTCCCCACTTCTCTGGTCACTTCTTTTCTTCATCTCCCAAGCCACCTTAGTATCTTCACAGATTCTTAATTTAAAAAGTTTTGAGTAAACAGTGTCATCAAAAACCCAGCTGAAATACATGCTTTTCATAAGATAAATCCAAGCACAGGGCAAATGTAATCGAGGCCCAAACCCCAAAATTACTGGCATGCCTTGTACCATTAGCTTTCACTCTGTTTCAGAAGCTTTTATCAAAGATTTGACAAGCCTTTTCAGCTGCACAACATGTGTCTCCAGCGACACAGAAACCCTCTGCTTTTCCAGCCAGGCACAACAGAGCCACTAGTGGCTGGGGCAACTGCATTCCTCACTCAGAGGTGACACTAAATGCAATTAAGGGAAATAAATGTGTAAGGAAGGAAAAGTCCAAAGGAAAAAACTGTGCATCCTGCCATTAATTCCTCACACGTTACCTGCCATAGCGACCCACCACCCTCTTGGCTCAGGATATTGTAAGCAGCTCTGAAGCACCTCCTTCCTTCCTCATCCAACAGACCCACCACTGAGCTCTGATTTCAGGAATTTCTGGACAATAACCAGGCTGTAATTACATGCTTATGCAAAGTTACACTGTCACATCTAGGAAATCACTTGAGAACACGGTTAATTCCAGGAATATCATGTCCTTATTTTTTAAATCTTGCGTGGGAGAAACAGCTTTTGGTTCTGTTTGCATACTAAAAACTCTACGTGCCGTCGCACAACAGGTTGCCCTGTTCCTACAAAAATAAGGGTCAGATGCATCCGTCAGTCTGAGGGGCTGTTCTCACTGCAGCACAAGTACTGTAATACCCCCAAATTCAAGGCGATGTGAGTACGCCCTGAGTGTTGAATAATCAGGGAGAAAAGCATGTGTGGGGGTTGTTTGGGTGGTTTTGTTGGGTTTTGTGTTGCTTTATTGGTTTTTCAGGATGGGGGACTTGTCAACATCAAGTAAATGTCTTGGCATTGCCTGTCAAGGAACACCTGAATGACCCAGTGTGCAACACAAATGACCCCATGCAGGCCAGCTCTGTGTCTCGGAACAGGAAGAGAATTTGGGAAATGCAAATGTCTCTAAGATTGGGGTATGGCTTGAAAACTTCACTTGAATGTGCCCCCAACAAATGCTTTTGCTGTCGAGTAAGGAAAAAAGAAAAAAGTGCTGTTTAAAATGTTTGATAATCTGACAAGGCCATAAGGCTTAATGGAATCAATGATTACACACAGATGGATGATTAACTCTCGAGGTTTAATGTTAAAAAAAGAGTGCTGGATTGCTACTTAATGGAATTACACTGCCCATATGGAAAAGAACTATAGCCTGCCTATACCCAGAATTAGGGAACAGGTGGTCGATCTGGGCAGGACTGCTTGGAATGCACAAAAGCGTGCTGAACTTGTAAGCGCCAGAAAAAAAGAAAAAAACTCTTCCAAAGTGTGTTAACTTTTCCTATCTCAGAATTGTAAATGGCAGAAGTGAAGGCAGGGATCCTCCCAGCCCCTGTTCCCAGCCCCAGGCACCCCGTTTGCTGCAGCTGCTGAGCACAGCATGGTGTGAGTGAAGGATGCTGCTGGACCCCCCAAGTGGGGGTCGGGAACAGCTGGCCCTGGTGCTGGAATCTGCCATGCCCAGCCTAGAGCCTCGAGTGAGCTCTGCTGCCTGTCCAAGGGCTCCAAGAAGCTTCCCCATGACAGAGGATCCCCAGAGAACAGGCTTTGGCTCCTACAGTCCATCCCGCTCTCCCTGGCCATTTCTTACTTGGAGAGGACCTTGAGGCCAGTGCTTGGGTTCACTGCATTGAAGAACTGCCTCTTGTTTCTGGAAGGAATCCTCAGTGACTCCATTCTCAGACCAGTGACTCCTTGTTCACCATCCACAATGCACTGAAAAGTGAACCCTCTCACAGCCTTTGGTCCTGCTGCCTGGGGGCCCTTGGGCCTGCTGGACACCCTTACTGCAGGAGCTCCATGGTATCCCATGGAGAGAATCCTCCCCAAACACTCAGACTGTTCACAGAATGCAGTCATGAACAAGGTTCAAGCCATCCTCTACACATGCCACGCCTGAGATCACCATCCTGAAAAGGATGACCTTTAGCCCAGCCTCCAGGGTAGAAGCTGTACACACAAGTAAACTCTCCTCTGGAATGAAAAGCACTCTGTACAAGCAAAGTAGCATCACCAAGAGCCTCTGCCCACAAGCCTCTGAAGGTAATCCAACATGAAATCAGATCCAGCTTTGTAGGAGAAGAGCTTCTTTAGAAGGGAGACAGGACTGGGGCTCAGGAAAAATCAAAGCCAACAGATTCTAAGACCCATTTCCAAAGCAAGTTTGGTACCCAGACATCCATAATCCTCCTGAATTAAATCATGGTTACCAGTGCATGTCCATAATAAACACAGATCATTAAACAGGCACAGCTATCCAGAAGATCCCTTACTCTACACTAAGAATAGCTTTCTGGCATCGTTCAAACAATTTCTAAAGTGACATCAACTAAATTGCAAAGAAAGTATTTTTCAGTGAAAATAACGTACTCTAGAAGATAATGTTCCTAGAGGGCACTTTAAATTCACACCTCGTCTTGGTAAAACAGTTCCATATGGAAATACCCAAGTCACACACAGGCTCTGCAAACCCAGTTAGCAGGAAATTAGGTGATCTATGAATCAGGCTGCAGACCTCCACTCATTGAAATTTGAGCTTGATACACAGAGTTCACTTGACTAGAGCTGAGATGTGACATGGGGTCCCAGAGCGTCTCCCCCTGCCCGAGTTCCCTGCCAGCAGCAGGGGTCCCTGACCTTCCCCGCTCCAGCGCTGGCCCAGCCAGCCTGGCTGCCCACAGAGGTGAGCTGTCCAGCTTTGCACACCATACACAGGAGCCATTCCAGAGAGGAAGAGCTCTTGCTTTTTACTCACAAGTGCAAACGCTCACAGGACCAGTTGTCACAAATGACCACTTAAAATGTACTGAGGTTTTTTTTCCCCCCATATAATTTATTCATGTTCTTCTGTAACCAAGGAAACGAAGTGATTTTTCTCTCTCATCCAACATTTTCTGTTAAGGGTTGGGTTTTCTAAATCTGTGGGGTCTAATAGCTGTTGAAAACTGAGTGCTAAATTTCTTCCAGAGAAAGCCAGCACTCCCAACACAGCAGCAGGACACCAGTCGCCTTTCTTTACCTTTATCCAGAACCTGTGACTGCCTTCTCCCATGTTTCCTACCATAAGCATTTCAAGTTCAAGCTCTCCCAGACAGTGCTATCTCTCATTACCTGCTGCTCCCAAGCAGGACACACTACCTGTCTCCAATGATATGACACACTCTCACAGTCCCTCAGGATAATATGAACATGGAACTGCTCATGTACTTTCAGTAAACAGATACCTGATAGCCATGGGATTGGCTACTGCCCTCCTAGCCACGACATCTGCACTGATTTTTTCGGAAAGGCTCTGTCCCTTTTTAAGTGCCTTTCTCCAAGACAGTAACGAAGGGCATATCATAAATCCAGAGGAGCAACAAAAGAGTCCTGCTAGGCTGTCCCAGCCTGGCTCTGCTCTTCATGCCAAACCAATCTAACTCCACTGGTCTGAAAGAGCAGCTGTGCCACTTCAGCATGGGGCTCCTCTTGGTTAGCATTCTCCAAGTCCTGGGTGGAACTAATCTCCTGGACACTGAAGGCAGGGATCCTCCCAGCCCCAGGCCCTGCTGCCCCATTTGCTGCAACTGCTGAGCACAGCGTGGTGTGAGGGATGCTGCCAGACCCACACAGACAGTGGACAGACACTCCCCTCATCTCCTTTTCACCTTGGTGACTTGTTCTCATGCTTCACACACCTCCTCCCCTTCTGTGGTGAAAAAGCACCTGTCTTCAGTTCCTGCCATGCCCCAAATTTCTGAGGTGTGCCTCAGACAGCAGCCAGTTCCCATCCTGTTTGCCTGGTGAACATAGCTGATTATCACGCCATCACATCCATCTAATTTCTCTGAAACCCACTCTCTTTATTCTAAACCATTTAGAGGACTGATGGATTTGAGAGGGCCCCATAATCTGGACATCACACCCAGAGAAAAAGAGGCCAAAATCCATAAGCAGGATTTGAACTTCCAGTCCCTGGGGGCTTGTACTGAAATGAGCAGAATCCAGTCCATGTGAGGCACTAACTCACTCAGTTCTCACTACTCAGCACTTGTGACGGCAGTAACTGGCAGTGGAATTGCTGCACAGTGTCATCCTCACAGAACATAGGGTACTCTCCAATTAAATTGGTACCACTTCTGTGCTGCCATTAGGATGACTTATTTGTTTCTGATTAATTAGGTTTCAGCTTCTTCCTTTTGGCATTGCGTTTTCCTCCTGTTCAGTCTATCTGGCCAGTCTAGGTCTGTGTTGGCACAGATCAGTCACTGCAATTCTGGATCAGAAATCTGTGCCTTTGATGAACCTGGCTTCTGGTTCCTGTCAATCTCTGTTGCGGGGTATCACGAGCCACACAGACACTCAGGCTCTTATGCACACATACAATGCAAGATCCCTGCAGTGGGAAAAAAGGGAAGAAGGCAGCCGTGACAAGGTCAGCTCCTTTGGAACCACAGAGAGGTGCCAACTAAAGGTCCCAGCAGCTCATCTGCCAGAGCATAAAGAGCAAACATTTGTCTCCTTGCTCATTTGAAGGTCTTGTTGTGGCTGGAGTGCTGGACAGTGGTGGGAGAAGGCTTGAGGGGGAGGACAGAACATGACATGACCCAGCTGCCTGCAGCACAGCTGCATCTCTGCAGCCATGGAGCAGGCCAGAGGGCAGCTCTGGCAGAGGAACCAGGCTGAGCCCGTGCGGCTGCTCAGCAGTCAGGGCACTGCTCTTACACAGCAAGGAACAAGTAGCAATGAGAAATCAAATCTCAAGGGGTTCCATCAATGTAAGGGAGAGAAGAAACTGAGGCATTCCATATCATTCCATGTGAAATTATTGAATGCTTGGAAATGGTGCCTTTTTTTTTTTTGGCAAACAATATATGGGGTCGCCAACGCGCAGATGGGAGAGCAGCTTATATTTAATAAAATAAAAATTGACATTGGTGGCACATTCTCATATACAGACATACATTATGGATGATATACACTTGGTATAGTTTGCACACAGCCTAAACGTTTGTCCTACAGATGGACAGGGAATTAGAGGGATAATAGTTTACATTACACAAACATTCCAAATGTGTGCTTTTCCAAACACAAGTTAGTGGAAAATCTACCTCAGAAATAGAGGACAAACCACAACATAATCTGCAACTCCCACTTCCATGTACTCCCACCAGCTTCAGGATGTGATTCCAGCAAATTAAGGGACCATCAAGCTAAAGTAATGAAATTTTAATAAAAATCTCAGGTCTTCTCATAGAGAAGTTTTGCAATTCATGTTACCTTCATCTGGTAGCAGCGAACATGCACCAATGCACAGAAAGAAGACACCAGATCCTCTGGCCACACGTCCACCTACAGCACTGCTGAGGATGTTAAACCCAAAATATGTATCTATCAATGCTTTTCATCAAGCTGCCTGGCTTCAACTTCATTTTACAGACACTAATTTCACAGCACAGACACTGCCTCCAGATACGCCTTTGTGAACAATGTCCATTTTCATTTGAAAATGCCACTTTTACTGCGCAGACCTTGCCTAAAACACCATGTGAAGCAAGGCTTTCCTTTCCAGTTCTACCTGGAAAAGGTTTTTTATGTTCTCAGGCAGAAAACAACTGTCACATTTTTAAGTACTTAACTTGAAACTCAATTTGGCCATCTTTCATGCTCTTCACAAAGTCCTTCACAAAGACTCCAATTTATGAGCCTACCTCAAGTCATCCCCACCACAGAACTACCCCCTTTTAAAAGAGGCTTTAAGCCTCACGTCATTGAGAAACGCCGTATTTCTGGACATGTCCAGCAAATGTTTGAAGCTGTCACTTTTTCAGTATTTTCTTGGGCTTGTTGGATAGTACAACAACAAAAATAAGAAAAGAAAAAAGAAAAAAAAAAGGGGGGGGATCTTTGTCTTTCCAGGAAACAGAAACTTTCAGTCATCTCAGGGAAAGTTGTCTGTCTTTGAGAAGAAGACAACAAGAGAGAAAACTTGATATTAATGGAAGAAATGCCCGTTTCCTGCATTGACTGTGTTGTTCTGAGGGCTTTGCTCAATGCTCCAGGAACAATGTGTAAGAAAACATTGTCAGGCAGAGCAGCTCCTTTGTTATACTGAATTAAATTGGAATTAGGATTCCCTAAATCCTTTCTGCTGTGCCAGAGGAACACAGTGGAACTTTCAACTACTTTTCAGGAGGGGAAACCACTAACACCACAGCAACATCCTAAATCCCAGTTCCAAGGCCACTAAAATCAAGTCAGTAATAAAAGAGACAGAGTCCCAGTATATTACGAGTCCTTAGCAGCAATATTTGAGGTAATAGCTCTCTCCATAACGATTTCTCATGCAATTTTAGTCTCAAAGCTCAAAATTAATTACAAACATGAAACAAATCATGCTGTTAAAACATATATTATAAACGAATTATGCTCTCAAAAAAGGTAACTTATAGCCTGGGAAAGTAATTGATAAACCTAAAGTGCTCACAAATAACTGAAAAATGACAGGTCAAGTGATCACTGAGTGACCAACATATAAAACTACCCAGCACAAGACATAAAACATACAAACAGACTGCCACTCACTCATCACACACTGTAAATAAACCATATGGGCTTTTTTTGCATGTGTCCCAGTGCTGATGTTCCTGCACAGTGTTCCTAAGCCAAAACCTCTGAGCTGTTAAAAAGATTTTCATGCCTCAGCTCCACCCACTATGACACAGAATTAACATTTCTCTTCAGCCATCAGTTGAAAAAATAAAAACCAATATTCAAGACCATAACAATTTCCTGCTTAATTCCCATCCCAATTTCTGTGTGCTCAGCACTTTGCTATTGTGTCCCTCTCCAGAAGGACGGAACCTCCTGCACCTTCCAACCCAGGCTACACAGCCCTGTGTCACAGCAGCCACCATCACCAGCTACTGCCGGCCACCAACCCTCCTGCACAGGACACAGCTCCTGCCTGCAGCCAGCCCAGCCCAGCCTCCTGCTCTAACACCCCAAACATTGCCAGCCCTGCCAGGATGCCAAGTGCCTGGTATTCCCTGTCAGCTGATTCCCAGAGACTCATGCAGCACAGTGTGTTGGACAGGATGTCAACTCAACAGCACTTAATAAACCCACAGAGAACTAATGCAATTGGAACCCGACAGAGTAAGGCATTAATACTGTGCATTTTAATCAAAGGGAGAGATAATAATTATATCTCTATGTAACTAGAAAAGCTGAAAGGTTCTAATGGGAAAAAATAAAACCATCTGTTTGCTCTAAATCATTAAATGAGTGCTTTAGGACAATGTCATCCCCCTAAAGCCTGTAACAATTTGGGCCTTAAGCAGAGATGCAAATTGATTAAATCCCAGCATATTTTGCCACAAATGGCGGAATCCAAATACCACTGAACAAACAGTAATTTCTGCCACGCATCATGAAGACAAGCCAAAAACTTTCCCATTTCTGAGTCTGCAGACAGGAACACGATGAATGGTTTCAACCTAGGTTTAAAAAAGCTACGATATTCTTTATTTTAGGAATTACACAATATCCTGCTGCTGGGGGTCACAGAGCAAACCCCAAGCCCTAGTTCAGAGGTAGCTGTTGGGCTCACATCTCCCACATGAGAGATTGTCTCCAGTTGGATTGAGCCAGTACAGCTCTGAAGGGGCAGGTGCTGAGGCCTGGAAAGTGGAGGTTTAGGATTAACTGGCTGCAGGGACTGGGGCTGTGCTAACAAGCAGCCAAGCATCATCCCACCGACAGCACTACTGGGTACCTGCACCCTCTCATTTAAATCCAGGCTTGACTCTCTCAAAATTACAACTGTTTTTACACCCCAGGTAAGTATTTCTGTTGAACCTCACTTTGTCCAGCCAAGATCTGCTGAACACAGGTGGCAGCTTTCCAGAGCTACCTCAGCTTCACTGCCAACAGAAGCCACGCTGAAGTGATCCGCCACAAAGAAAATAACCGAGACACAGGCTTGTAATTATGGTAGAGGACTACCCCATGGGATCAGTTGGGTGTCGCTTACACCTGAAGGCTCTGACATGACCCAAACTACCTCAAGAACAGAGTGTCCAATGCACATGGCTCTGTGAGTCCTTCTCCAGACAAGGGAGGACCAAGGACCAGATCCCCGATGGAACAGCCCTGAAGCACAGAGATTTGAGGTGCTTTTCCCTGGCTGCCACAAACTGGCTATGCAGAGGGATTTGCCTCTTCTATGCCCTTCCCAACAGGAAGGTTCCTGACTTACACCAGATCAGATCTTGCTCCTTAGTCTTTTCCCACCTCATTCACCTGACAGCCTGACAGGCTCCTCCACAACAGACATCTTATCAGATGTGACTGATTGCTGTAATCTGTACTCTGGGCAGCCATTAAGCAAATTACTTGAATCATTGCAAGGATTAGTCTCATTAACACATGATTAGCATCAAATTAAAATAATGAGTGTTTAACTTCTGATGTCTTCCAGTTGTTTGAACAGCTTGATCAGCCACACCAGGCTGGCAGGGAGGTGGTGGGTGTCAAAGAGTCAGGGAGAAAAACTACAAATAAATAAAAGGGTGGACTGTGCCCCAGCAGAGCTGCAGCTGACAGAGACCACAGAGGCCCGGGCCCGCCAAAGCTGCTCCATGCACAGCCCGGGTCGGAGGCTCTCGGCCGGCCACACAGCCGAGCTCGGCTGGACAGGTCACCTTGCCTCGGCTCCTCTGTGCCCAGAGCTGAGACTTGCTGATGCCCCCGATGCCAATGCAGCCACTAAAACAACAGGGTGAGGCGATCTGATCCTTCTGTTCTCCTGGCTTTCTGGTCTTTTCCAAGTAAAGCAAATGCTAAAGAAGGCAAAGCAAAAATCCCATCACGAGCAATAATCCTGGAAGGTAGTTTTCTTCAGAAGCTCTCTTTTGAGCTGGGTATTGTTAATCCATTGCCTTTTTTTCTGAATCCCCTCCTCTCCTCCCCCAACCCTCCAATCACCTACTTTCCTGTCTCCCTCCACCTGATGTGCCACTGGGACTGTGGCAAAGTCTCTCCCAAGTTGCAATTCCTTCCAACCTTCTGAAGGTTATTTGGCTTTATTTGCATGTCAAATCCATGACAGAGCTCACCGAGTTTCCTACTGCTGTTGATTCTCCTGCAGGACCACAGAGCTGCAATCTCAGCCTTGCCCAGCATTGCCTTTGGGCTGCTTCCAGCTCAATTTCCTCCCCATGTCATTGACAGGCACCTTCCTTATCTCTGAAGGAAAGGGGAGACCTAACATGCAAGATCTGCAGGATGGGGACCTAAATCCACACTCAAAACCACTTCTCTCTCCATGAAGGAATGACAGAACATGTGCAGCAGCCAATGTTTAAGCCTCAACATCTTGGTTATTTATTCTCTGAAATGCCACAAACCATAAGTACGTATTATAGACAAATCACTTGTCAAAGCTCTTCCCTAATTTAATTAAAGCCATTTTTTATTCATACAAGTGCAAAGAAGCAACTTAAACAGATAACATTTTTCACACTTACTTAAAATGAAAATAGCCAAACTAAATTTTGGCAAAGCATATAAAAACAAAAGATCCAAGCAAAGAGTCTATATGTGCCAACTTCCATCTCTGCTGAGATGTTAGCAAGGAACTGCACACATAAAGTCTCCTGCTTCAATTTGAGATGGACTCCTGACCCTCCACACACCACAAACATACCAGTGGTTCCTGCACTGGTGCCCAACAGTCCTTTCCACCCACCGGGCTGGAGCTGATCCTTGTCACCCACACTACTGTGAATCACTAACAGAGCAAGCAGCAAAACACTGCTTCAAGTTAAAGGTTCTCTGCCCCAAAAGCACCTTTCACTTATCCGCTGCACATCTGACTGTTCTACTGGCAAAAGCACAGGTCTCCAGAACAACTGGGGGAAATGTGTTTCTCATGGCTCTAGTCCAAGCCTTAACACACATTTTTTGCCTTCTGTCCAGGTGACATCACAGGCCAACCCTGACAAGAAACACCTTCAAGCTGAGCAAAGCAAATTTGGGATCAGCAATACCAAGGAAAGAGCCCTGCTCTAACTCAAAGTTCACCAAAATTGACTGGGAGATAAAGGGACAGAAGAATTCCTATCCATCCAAATGTACCTGCAAGCACCATTTCTGTCAACTGAAACCCCCTAACCACTCAAGTCCACAGGCAGTGTGAGGGAATTCTGCAGACTGGGCACAGTGCCCACCCCAACTGGTTTTATACCAGCATTTCCCAACATGACCCATTTCATACACATCAGTGGCCAGCACTGCTGTCCACAGCAAACACCTCCTAATTCTATTGGGTATTTTTACCCTCTGCTCTAGTGAATAGAAAATAATTTCTCAATTTACCCTCAAAGTTCCAGTTTGCTGCTGTGCCATCCCTTACAGCACTCAGCATCTCCTGATTCATGCGATACATTCAGGCTCCATCTGTGCATATTATTGACCAGATTATGTAAACTACGCTTTAGCAATTCACACTCACTTGGTTCTGCAGTACCTGTGGGTGCCAAGCATATGTTTCCCATTCTCCTTGCTCTCCTGGGCCATATGCAATCCCCTCAAACCAGCAGCTTTCCTATAGACCCAACTTGGTGCCTGGTATAAATCCATATAAATCCCATTGGCTGTACCAAACCCTGGATGTCAATCTGTTTGCGCAGTCTTGGTGGTACTCTCTGTGTGTGATCCCAAGGGCTCCGGGGGCCCAGCAGCACTGCTGGGTCACTGCTGACACAGCCCAGCCTTGCACTGGGCCTGGAGGGGCCGGTGGGGGATGTTCCCTGAGCACCAAAGGAGATCTGGAAGGTGTGACACAGCTTGGGGGGCAGTATCAGCCCTCATCATCCCAACCGGAGCACGCAGCCCCTGGGCTCCCTTCTGACCCCCCTCAGCAAGGCAGCCAAACTGAAAAGCCAGCGTGCTAAAAACCCAACACAAATCATAAAATCTGGTTTTCAAAACTGAGATATTGCTCTGTTGCTAGGCAAAATGGAAGGGTTTTCTCTCCTCTTTTTGGAGAAGCCTCTGCTCTCTTCTTGAGGGGCAGAGCTGAAAATCATACTGTCACTAATGCAAAATTAGACTGACAGCATGGAGACCTGCTTCTTATTCCAAGGCATGTCGCCATCCAGCCTGCTCCCTTCTGGGAATGACACCATGTACTCAAAGGATTTTACAAGGGAAAAAACAACCCTTAAGCCCACTGCTGCAGCAGGATGGTATTGGGGCTCTGCTTCACACTGCAGCAAGGAACAGGAACTTGAGCAGATTCCACAGGCACAACAAGCAGCTTCAGGCAAACAAAGAAACAGGTCCAGCCGCTTCACAGAGGAAGGGAACAGCTGTCTGGAATCCCAGCAGTTGGTTGGTCTTCCTCTTGTGTAGCTGTCACGTTTAAGTAGTGAGCATGCACTGGGATATGCTGCTCCTTTGTTCCAAACTCTGGTATGTCTGTAACAGAGGGGGATTTCAAACACTTGAACACAGCAACAGAAATTTTTCAGTAGTGCCAAAGCAAGAGATGACACGTTCCTCTCTCTCGTCTGCAAGAGAGGGCACAGCACTGTCACTGCAGACAAAAGACATCCCCTGTCCTGTAGAGAGTGACACCAAAGTGGCATGACCCTCCAAAATAAACCTCCTATGTCTGTGGTAAGAGGAAGTAATTTGCAGAGCAGAATGTGACACTGCAAGCAGGTCCAAGAGTGCTACACACCAAGACACAGTGTTCCTGGCCCACGAGCACTGCAGAAACATCTGCATGGGCTGGCACTCTGGCACTAGGGGGCTCTATAGGGCAGGTGCCCCATGCCCCTTGCTCGATGAGATCATCCCTTTCCAAGAGTCAAGCACCTAGCCAAAGGCTGTCCCACACTCACACCTGGATTAGCCAAGAACATGATCTGCACCCCATGAGAGGTTACAACCCAAAGGACTCCGTTCTCTCCCATCACCCTTCATCTGCTGCTTCACACACCCTGAAGAGCTGCAGGGATTTATTGTTGCCTCATACGAAGCAAACCAGGACATCCCAGGAGCCAGCACATCTGTGCTAGCTAACAGGCAAGCCCAGACAGGAATACTGACTTCCCAGGAAGAGTAAATAATTTCCCCCTTACTTCTGCTCACCTGGCCCGAGGTGCAGGAATCCAAGAAGGATGGGGTTAGTGCACAGCTCTAGTAATTAAATAGATAACTCAGACTAAGTGTTTGCAATTTCCTCAGCCAGCGTTTGTTAGGGATGCATCTGGATCTCCATAACCATTACCTTCTGCTACCTACAGGTAGAGATAATTATCCACGAGTAAACGATTACCTAGGCTATAAATTACCTACAAAAATTTGGGCTGGGGTTTTGCCAATCACCATTCCAATTAATTAACCAAAATTGACTAGCTGGCTTTAGACCAAATATTTCCTCATCAGTATTCCATGCCAGTGCATACGAGATGAAGGAAACAAACCAGAGAGGAGAGACAGGGAGAAATCCAATGAAGGTTAGAAGGAGCTGACAGCAACAGAGACAAGCAGGAATGGATTCCTGGCGTTTGTGGTGAATGCTCCCTGGTGTGGCACATGACAGTGACGAGGGCAGGACTGCGCACGGCACCAGCAGCACACTCACAGCCATTCCCATCAGGTGAGGACATCACAACCATCAGAGGGAATGGAAGAGCTCAGCAGCCTCTAATGCCCCTCTGGATCAGGGCTCTGGGCACATTTCCAAAGTCTGTTTCGGTGAGCAGGGGACACAGTCGCGTGTAGATTACCATGACTGGGAAGGGGACACCCTCCAGGCCTAAGTCCCCCATTACCACAGGAGCTCTCAAGTCCTCAGTGCTCCCTTTGGCAGGAGCTGCTCAGACCCACACCAAAATCTGCACTTTCAGTAAAGGACAGAAAAATGTCACACCGATATAACCAAGGCATTGCACACCTGCAGAACAGCAACTGAGGCACCACATGCTCAGTCTGTGTGACTGTGCACACTGAGTATTGAAGAAATTCACTTCATTCTCTGCTGAATGGTCCCTGCAGGCCAATGCATGTAGACTTTTCACATGTCCCTGTGTTCCAGGAAGATTCCTAACAGGAGAAACTGCCATTCCAAACAGAGCAATGAGCTCTTTGAAAAGTCCCCCTTGGGCTCAGCATCCCAGGGTACCCCAGAACCCTTCCAACAAAGCCCTGCAGGAGTCCTCGCCCCGAGCACAGCACACCTGAGCCCAAGTTCCCACTGCACAGGACCAGACAGCAGCCCCTTGGAGGTAACACCTCAGGCACAGGTCCTGCCGCACACTTGGGGCGAGGCTGAGCTCAGCTGGATCAGGTGCACGGGTCCACGCAACAGCATTCACTCTGTACCCTCTCTGAGGGACATGGAAAGAGAGAAATGTCAGAAGAAACCATGGTGTGATGCTGCCCAGGTCTTCCTTTCACCATCTGGGGTCTGCCCGCTCCAGAGCCTGACAGCTCCAGGCAGGTTCAGAAAGCCCTGGCTTCTGGGCAGAGCTTCACCTGATCACCAGCAAAGGACTCACACGTGTACTTTGTGCCACAGCTCTCACACGGGATCACAGGTAGCGTGCACACTGTGCACTCTGTGAGAAAAACCCCTGAGGAGTGCAAAACTGCAGTAAGAAATCTGAGCTGTTTCTTCCCTGCTCAGAACAACCCTGCCCCTCTGTCATAAACACAAACATGCAGTCAGCTGAAATGGGACCAGAATATTTATTTGGTAGTGATTTTTACTGCTAGTTCTTGAACATGTAATGCACCTCGTGCACTTCAAGGAAGATCTAAGGCTGTAAATGCTGACAAACCAAGTGATTAGCAGCCGTTCTAGGCTGTTCTGGAGAACTCAGCAGGGAACTCCTTTCAAACCAAACAATCTGCAAAGAAAATCACTGTTTCAGATCATCTAGTGCCTTCCATATCACCTCAGAAATTGTTTTCAAGATGCTTTTCTCATGTCACCTCCAGTTACTGATTTATTAAAAAGCAACAAGATATTTCACTGCATAAAGTAAGATTTTTATTTATTTATGCAGGCCTGTCACTGTTGATAAAATACTGTGAATGCTAGAGATTACTGCACTCTGTATAATTAAAGGAAAGGGCAGACCTCTGTGAAAGTGCTCAACGGAATCCTGATCCTGCCCTGGCAGGAGGGGTGCACGGAGAGTGCAAAGGTGCTCCTGAGGACAGCAGAGCCCTGTCCCCCTGCCACTGACCTGGAACAGTCCCATGGCTTCCCAAAGGTATTCCAGGTCAGGTCAGGGTTCATCTCTGGGAACGCCAGACAGAAGATGCAAGTGGAAAACCTACTACCAGCCCAGAGCTTGCCAAGAGCGAAGGAGAACAATCAATACTCCACCAGCAAGTAAACAACCAATACAAAAAGCATCAAAGCCTCGTGTCTCCACTTGAACTGCTGCACACGTGAGACACGGCCCAGCTGTATCCAACCTGCCCAGCTCCACCACAAAGCCAAGGCACTTAGGGGCTTGAGAAACACCTCCATTTTCAGCTCTATTTATGTGCCTGTAACAATTAAGCCATCATTCCTGCTTCTCCTGCCCTGTTCTCATTTCAGGTTTACTCAAACATTTGCTAATGAACAGTAAATCTTCAGACTACTTAGAACTGCTCTGGTTAATAAACTGAGGGCATTTCATCAACCTTATTCAAAACTCAAACTCATTTATGAAAAAATCCACATAAGTCTGCGAGAAAGATGGTTTCCACTCCCAGAAAGGCCCTGGCAGCACAACACAGGCTCAGGCTGACTGAAGCATTCTGGACAATAAGCAAAGTCTGATATTCAAGAGTTTTAGAACCTGAAAATGAAACACACAGATTATGAAAGCACGTGAGGCTGAAACTGTAACATGGGCACTTGAAGTGCCTGAAATGCTAGAAAGATGCTAGACACCAAGCACACTTGAGATGCACCTAAGCAGTGTGAGGTGTTCAGAGAAGAAGACTGAAGGCATCTTAAGTTCTTACACGTTGTGCTCAGGAATCCAAAATGATTTTGCAAAGCATCAGAGCATGCATGGAATTCCACATCTGGACCACGGTTTCATGCTCACCTGGCTGCATAAGTGCTCCTTGCCTATTACTGTACAGAGCTGAAAACAAGAGAAGATTTACAGGCCAAGTGAAACTAAAAGCAAATAAATAGAACAGCAGCTACAGGAGGCAACTACATCTACCTGACAGGTTTTGGAATAACTAAGAAAAGCATGAAAGACATCTCTGCTAGGACAGACCATCACCTGACAACTCTGGAGTAGCTCCCCAGATCCCTGGGTACCAGCCTCCAGTGTCCCCAGGGTCAGCCCACATTGCAAACAATGCACTCTCCTCTGGCCAACGCAAGAGAGAAATCTTGGATGAGCAAAGCACAGACTAATCAAAAGTAAAAACCCAGAAGGTTTACGAAAATCAAGCGGAAAACACCCTTCTCCTAAAGATCAGAGTGCTCTCAGTTTGCTTTAAACTAGTACTCTGGATTTACTTCAAAGCTGTATAACAATAAAGCCAAAATACAGGTTTCCATGAGTTGGATTTCCCCCTCAAATTACAGTAACAGGTGCCTTGGGAATTGCAAGTTTGCTCTATTTCAGAATGCAAAAAAGTTCCCTAAATGTCCCTTTGATCCATCACATTCTCAGTGCAGCACAACAGTCCAGTTCCCACCCCAGTGTCACTGTGCCCCAAAACTGCAAAGGAGGAAGGGGCAGGTGCAGCTGAGGCTCCTGCCTTGGGAAACTCTCCCATACTCCTGACATCACCAGCCAGGATGGCAGACTCGAGCCCAGTCACACAGGGACAGGTCCATGGAGCAGCTCCTCACTGGGTCCTGCTGCCTGGCTGGGACCCTCCTCAGCACTTGGCTCTCTTGGTCCTTTCTTTACTCTCAAGGTCATCCCTCGTTCACCTGATCATGCATTCTGCACCTCTCATCCCCCCGCTCATTCTTTGACTTTCATTGAGTTCCAGCAAAGCTGGGCCTGCGCCTCCCAAGGACCAGCGTTGTTTGTGACACCCAAGGAACCACTGCCGTGATCCTTGGGGGAGCTCGGGGGACCTCAAAGGCAATAGTTCTCTGCCCAGGAGCAAAGAAACCATTACAGCTTGTACTAGAAGATTTAATAGGTGTCATAATTTATCATGTAAACCGAAAAGTGTTTCTTAATTAAGTGCGTACGTTAATGAATTTTTTAATTTGATCCCTGTAAGTACCTTGCTATACTAATTGCAATATTCTACACATTAGTCATCCACTGTTGCCCTTGGCTATTTTCTACCCTGAGAGGGAGAGATAGAGCTTTTCAGTTAAAGTTCATTTAACTCTTTCCACCCAACAAATTAAATTTTCTGTTCTTCACACTGGAGAGTGACAGCTGCATTCCAGGCCTGGAGCATGGAAATCATGGTGCTTGGCACACACACCACTAGGGATGGACACATCCTGGCCTGGTCTCAAATGCAGTGATTTGGGTTCATTTCATTACCTTGATTACCAACAGTACCAAGGGACAGAATTTCCAGCCCACTCACAGATCTAGGTTTCCATGTGTGCTCCAGTGAGGCATTAGCTTCTCTGATACTGCCCACTTGTACCCAAAACTCAAGAGCAAGAGGGTGGTGAACCTTGCACTGAGCATTCAGAGAGTGGAAGAAGAGTAGATGGAGGCATGGTACACGGTTCAATCATCTCAGCAACCACCTCATCAACTACTTCTCCATTTAGAATAGACAAACAGGCACAACATGCAGCAATACTGAGGCAGTTCACGAATCTGACAGGCATCTCTGGCTACTTTCTACTACCTGAACAGCTCATAGTGGGGCTTCAGACACCTCTGACACATTCCAGGCTACAAAGCAAATTCTCTCTCTGCAGGAATAATACTCTTGAACTGTGGATGTTCATTAGATGAGCCAGCACAAACAGAGTGCCTTACTTCTAGCAGAGAGGCTACACAAACACAGTAAATGAAGTCCCTGGACCCCTACAAACTCAACGGCATGACAGGACAAAGCACAAGGGTTACACCAACAACGAGAGGAGAAGCTGATGCTGAACACACAACTTCCTTTTCAGTGACTTCACTTGTTACTGCTTCTGGAGTTTGCATAAAGGAACTCAGAATTGCAACTCAATGGTGATGAGAATGGAATGTGAGTGAGGAGTTGAGCTTTGTTTGGCCTTTCCAAGTCCTAAACCAGCCCTTTCTGAAGCCTCTTGAGTAGCAGTCACTGTGCTTGGCTTGTACAGGAGAGGCTGACACACCACAAAACATCCACTACTCCACACAGTTTTCGGGAACGGATGTGCTATCATTCTGCTAAGACCCAGGCAGCAGGGAGCAATGTGTTCGCACATGCCTGACCTATGTGCAGTGCTGAACATGATCAGCACCTGAGCAATTCTTCTACTTCCGCCTGTACTTCACATCCCTTCACTGTGACATGGAGATAGAAAACCAAGCAATGATAGAAATGTGGAGAGTTGCAATGTGACTTCCCCCACAGAACCCCAGCTCGGCCTGAGGGGTGAGGCTGCCAGCCCAGCAGTACACCTTGGATACTCTGCTGTTCTATGGCTGATTGTTCCAACTGGATGCTTCCTGCCACACCTGACTTGATTTATACTAAGATCCAGCAGCAATTCTTCTAATCAGATTGGAATTAAAGCTGCCTCTGAACTTCGAAGAACAGTAACACACCATGGTAATTCACCACAGTTTGTTCTCCACACACACCTCTGAGCACATCCTTGGTCTGCTTTTGCTGGCAGTTCTAACAAGCTCATGCATGGAATTAAGTGGATTACATGGAACATGTTTAACCAGCCCAAGAACCTCCAAGGCCAAGGTGGCTCTGGGTACCAACAGCATCACTCATTCACGCCCCACTCACAGGTAGAGCCTGTAAAATTAATAGCAACAGCCCAGCAAAACACACTTCAGGGAAGTGAGATTCTTTACATGGGTGGCTGTCACCTGCTTTTCAACAAATTTCAAAGTGTTGCCTACAGCATCCTGTTGTATTAGATGAAATGCATCCTGACACCTTTCTCACTGTATTATGCTCGACCACTCAAATATTGAGATGCAAACCTCCCTCTCTATTTAAAAAAAAAAAAACACGGCCCAGTAACTGCCAGAGGTCAGATCTTGGTGTTTGGCAGCAGACCCTGCCTTTCCAGTCCTACAGACACCAGAGGTTGCCAACCGCACCCTGTTCAAAAAGCCCTTCTCTGATGCCCTGACCACCAGCACAGTTATTCCCGGTGAGCTCAGAAACTGCTGCTGGCTGTTTCCCAGTCACCTCTTCTAGTGCCATCCACCACCAAAGCTGCACCTGAGTGCCATGAAGGGCTATCTTCCCGACGTGCAGCCCAACATCTTGCAGCCATAATGATCAAGTTAAATCCAAGTTCTCCCCCGACTATAATGCACCCCAACCCTCTGCTGACCCATGCTCAGCCAGTTCCAGTATTCGCAGCAGGAAAACACAAGCAATTTCATCAGGGATGATCAGTCAGAGAGAAGAACTGGATAAGCAGAAAATAGTCTTGTTCCTCTTTCTGAATCCAAAATCTGAATTAAGAGGGTTAGAAAAGTGGTACTTGTCTTTTGCAGAGTCTGCAGAGACCACAAGCAAGTATATTTCCAGTACTTCCACCACGCGTTACTAAAGCGCACCACAGGTAGACGTGTCAGAAAATCACCTTACCCACTACACGTACCATATGTTTATGAAGACACAAGTTACACATATTTTATCCTAGCGTGGGATCTGACATGACACTGTCAAACAAAGCTCACTGAGTTTGTCACTCAAGCAATGACATTCTTGTCATATTTATCCTTAACCACTCCCGCAGACGCTGCTTCCAGTACAGATTATCTTTGGTACACAAGATACTGTTACTGTAATTACCCAAAGACAGACAGGGAATATACACCGCCATGAACTTGTGCTTCAGCCTGGACCCACCAATATGCAGTTACCTCTGGGAAAAATGGTAGCCGAGATACCACCAGGCTTCTCTCTCCAGAGCTCTGCACTTGTGGCCGTGTATCCATCCCTACGAACCTCCATTTCGATCCTGTGTCATTTTTCACAGGTATGAAACCATGACAAAGTACAATACAATGGAAAACACTGGGCTCATGATACTTTTCTCTCATGAACATCAACTGGACCATATTTTCAGTTAGTATAAGCCAGCACTAACACCTCTGGCATCACTGGAACGATGCCAAATTTACACCACTGAAGAACTTTGGCCCTCTGTTCCCTTGCACAACACCCCACGCTTGCTGTCACACCCATCACCAATTGCACATGGAGGCTTTGTCATGAGGCTGTTTTACACACACTTGGGCCTTTAGAGAGGGAAATCACATATTCCTTTTCTAAGTTCTCTGAGAAACCTTTGGGAAAACTTAAGGCTACTCAAACAGGGGACAAGAAGAGCTTCCCAGATTTTGACCAACTTCTGCAGGGATTCTCCTGCCTTTAGTGGGATGTCATCATTCCAGTGCTCCTCCATCTGCAGCTACCACAGAAGCACTGGTACAAACATGCAACAGTGGTTAGGCAAACACTGCATCAGTCTGTAGCTGGTCTCCTCAGCATCTTTCTGAGAAATTCATCTCTGTGCTATTCTTTCCAAATTGCTCCTCTATCACGATAAAACAACTACTGACTTCTGGGTGGAGTGACCCCATGCCTCACATGCTCTTTTAAGCACACATGCCAACCTACCTGCAAGCCATAATAACTACCGAAATGAAAATAAAACACCTCAGACCAGAGGCCAAATAACGCCTCTCACCTGACCATTTATTTTCGCCTGTTCTCTTAACCCTTTTTCACTGAGAACAGTGAAAAAAAAAAACTGGAAGGAGAAATGGTTCCTCAGTATAGAGGTGAGGAAAATGCAAGAATTGAACCACATGGTTTTATACTATATCACTCCAAGTCAAATGTCAACACACTTGAATCACACAAATGCCCTGAGTGATATATAAGTCACTAGTGAGGATTTTATTTATTCATTGTTCAAAGCACATCCTCCTTGTTTATCAGTCCCTTTTAATGATCACTGCAGCACAGAAACCACAGTTTTAGGGACTTAATTCCTGTCCTGCATCGTGCAGCCTCCTTGCCCCACACTGATGGAGCTGCTTCTTGGCTCCTGGGAATGTGGTAAGGATGAGTCCAAGATATACTGGCACAGTTCAAACCATACCCTCATGCTCTTCTGTGAGTTTTGCCTCTCGGACAAAGGCTGTTCCCTGGGAATTCCCAGTAAGCAGGCACAAGACAAAACCCTGAAGCTCATTGACATCTGGTCTACCGTGCTGAAATGCCCTTTGACAGAACAAACCCAACTCTGGTGGCTGAACTAAATCTGAGGAAGTTTCTCTGCCATCGTTAATCGTGTCCCCAGCATCCCCACAAAGCAGATGACGGGTGCCCCAGACACTTTTGGGTCTGGCTGAATGGCATTTAATGCAGAAGACATCCAATCTGCCACTGAAAGCAGCACTAAGTGGCTTGATCAGAAATGACATCTGAGCCAAATGAGCTAATTAGTTTACAGGATTTTCCTTTTCTCCCCCTACAACAGGAGTGGATTGGTGTTTTCTCCTCAGCTCTGACCTCACTGCAGGGTGCCATCCTATTGTTGGACCCATAGCTGGCATTTATAAAGAATATGAGCTGCATGCGTTGGCAGTTCCGTCAAAGCCGGCACACACGCTGCTGACACACTGTCAGCTCTCTGTCAGGAGCAACACAGCATCCCGGATATCAAAAGCCGTCGGAGCAACAACAGCTTCCACTTAAACAGGGAACCGGCACTGGCAAACCAGGACAGGACAAGCCTGAGGCTCTCCAAAGTTCATCAGCAAAGTCTGAGGGCTTCTCTGGGTTCACTTCTGCTTTCTCTGTGGCGGTGCTGGGAGCTCCAACAACCCCAGGGATGTCAAAGTTGCCATACTCAGTAAACCCACCAAATCTACTCTCACACCCATCTTGAAAGCTTTAAGTGAAAACAAAGTACCCACTCTTCTCCCAGTTCTTCAGGGCTCCCTTCAGCTGCCCAGATTCCTTCTTGGGGAGCACAGAAGCCACAGGCCCCTGGAACGCTGAGCGCCACTGACTGTGTGTTCCTCAAATCCATAGGAAAACACCCATCTTGTGGAGCAGCAGTGACACCATTGGCTAAATACAAGAAGTGCACTGGCTACTAGTTCCAGACAGGGCTCCAGTATTTCCACTGGCAAAGCCACAGCAGCACAGCCCCAGTGAAAGGGTAGTGTCCTGGGAGGCTGGAGGACTGAATGGTGCACGTATCTCCAGATTCCAGGTAACAGCTCCAGACTTGCCAGCCAGTGAAGCAACTCAGGCCAGAATTTGCCAGAACAGACATCACAGATGGAGCATGGGCTCTAAACAATTCCCTTGAACACAACATTAAAGCTGCACCAGGCTTAGAATTCACTTATGAGGGATTTATGTTGCAGCTGGACAGAACCACTCCTTAACCTGCTCTAGCAGGTCCTCAGCAGCAGCTCTTCTACACTCACAAAGCCAAAGGTAACACTCCTGCGGCCCGCTACCTCTGTGCCTCCAGATGCATCACCAAAGCCACAACCATGAGAAGAACCACCTAAGCTCCATCACGGAGCCACGGGGGGCTGCATACTGTCATACTCGCGCTGTCCGGGATTATTCTGGAACACTTCCAAAATGCAGTCGGTGCTGCTGTTTCCAGCAGTCCCTTCAGCACATCAGCCGAGCTGCCTGGAAGCATTCAGGCCAGCTGCACAGGGATAGTCAAGGACTGGTGCACAACACTGGATTTGAGGGGCAGACCTTCATTACAGCAACAGTTTTAACTAATTAGAACTGATTTATGCAATTTAATATGCAATATTAAGCCATTTAATATGTAATTTATATAAGTACAGGTTTTATCAGGTCTTAAAAGAGCTGTTAACCTGGATAGGATAGAATATATTCATGCACCAACTCCTGCAAAATAGCCAAACAGCACATGGAACCAGTTCAATGATGCAAGTGAAGAGATTTGAAGATGTGCACAAATGTAAAACTAAGTTATCTTGCTCTGCAAACACCAACTACAGCTTATTCACAGCTTTGTGGGGTCTTGTGAAAACAGGTAACTGGCAGAATTCCTCCAAGCCTCTCTCTCTGTATTTTACCCGTAGCAGAGAAGGAGTGCAGCAGACAGGCCTCTGCACTTGGGGTATGAGCACGTGGGGCTTAGCTCTGCCTGCACTAGCAACACATGAGGTGGCTCTGAGTGATTCTAATCACAGCCAGCACCTCTGAAATGGCTGGTGTGGTATTTCTATCCCCTCAAATATCCTCCAGGAGCACTGATGAAAAGAGCAGCGCTTGAGAAAAATATGCATGTCTTGCTGAGAAACTAATTTACTACTGCACAGCAAAAGCAGGAAAACCCAAACCAAAGTCTTACCGAAGCTTTCACCAGGCTGGAGCAAGGGAACAGAGCTCCTCAGGTTCAGTACCACAGTCATTGTCCACACAGGAAGGGTTCCCTCCACGCAGTTTGCTCACTGACATAGATCTCACTGCATCTCCTCCAGCTTCAGGCTCCTGCATGGAGCACTGTTCCTTTACTGCTGTGCCCACGTTGGGTGGCTCCAGAGGAAGTAGTCAAGGGCTCCTTCTTCCTTGCCCTTTCCTGTCTCCCTCATAGGTTTCATAGGTAGGACTGAGCAAAGCACTCTGCACATGACAGCTTATGTCACCTGCTCCTCTGTGACTGTGCACAACATGAGACACACCCTCCTCTAGGAAAGAGGAACTCACACATGAGAAGTCATCACTGAAGGAGAAGTCTTCCAATGAACAGGCCACCGCATTTTGGTTTGCAGGAAGACAAACCTTTATATTGAAATTAGGGGTGGGAAGGATCCTCACAGCTCCGCTCTGAAGGCTCTGCCTGGGATGACTGGGGTAGAGACGTAGAACGGTGTCACAGTGAGCTTTCTGATGGAAGCTGTTCTCTGCCTGCCACTAAACCTAGTTTTTATTTCTCTTCCACCCTCACTTTCCGTAAGAATCCAGGTTGCCATGCCCTGAGTATTTTCAGCTGTGTTATTTTCTGCGGAAGACTGAGCCGGCCCAGTGAGATGGGGTGACAAGGCTCCACATGCACCCAGTCCAACAGTGCAAGCACAAGGGCTGGAAGGAGACTCAAGACTGGATGCTTCCCAGTTAACCCACATGCAAGGCTGAGGAGACTGTGTCTTGCTAACCCCAGGAGGAAGTAGGGGAACTAGGCACACAAGAAGACAGAAGGGATCCCAATGTACCCTTAATCTATAAATATTTAAGCAGTCCCTCCTCCCCCTCTCCTCAACAACATATGCCAGCGTCTCCTTCAGCTCATAAAAGCCAATTCCCTCCTGCTGTTCCCGAGCACCAGGAATCTCCGAGTGGTGATTAGTGGATTACGTGCATCCCAGGGCCTGCCTCCAATCACTTTCCCCTGCAAATTGCTCAGCTCCGATGCAGCAGCACAGAGCAAAGTGGGCTCTGTCGCTGGGGCCTGGTCCTCATTATGGCCAGGAGACAGCAGGAGTTTGTTTACACGGCTGGAACATCATCCTCCCAGGCAGCTCATCAGACTTTCCCCAGGGTTTCTGCTCCCTCAATGCTTCGGAGTAATCACCACCAGCTACCTACACCCGGAGCAGCATCTCAGCAATCCACCAAGTCAACTGACAACAGCTTGAGGTAATATTAGACCCCTTACAGGAAGGCAAGTGCTCTCCACACAAGGATGCTGGAGCTTAGCACCACTCAATAAATCAGAGCAGCATCCTGGAAAGCTTGCCATTAGTTCTGAGCCATTAATTTTTGCTGGGTCTTTGACACGACTGTTTGAGAGCACTATAACCTGTTCTCTCAAAGTTAAATTATAAAGAGCAACTTCCCTGAAGGTGCTAGTCTACTAACCCATTTAAGTCCTTGGCTAAACACCTCCAATAAATCACTCGGGAGCTGCAAGGCAGAAGGTTTCCTACTGCGCAGTATGTGACAGTGAGCCATTCCCTCTCAAAACAAACCCCAGACTGGGCCACCTTTGGCCCCAAGCAACACCTTTACAAGATACTCCGCATCGTGCCACACCAGCTGGGTTAAACCAGACATTTCACTGCATCGAGCTCCACTTAACGACATCTTCCTCTGAAGTCCTTTCCACCAATTCTCCTCTCAATGATTAAATACCAGACATTCATAAACAGCAGAAAGCAAGCAAACCCAAAAATTTCCAGTCCTGTTCCCACTGCACCCCTGGAGACACAACTGTGTTCTTTGAGAGACCCTGTAAGCCTGCACTTCCTAAGTGTTTCCAACACTACACAAAGGTGTAAACAAGTAAAAAAGGAGTTTTTGTGCAACTAAGTCATGGCACACTCAACTCCAACCTCAAGAATCTTCAGCTGAAGGTCCAAGGTGAGAACCCCCAACTGGGACATGGCCAGTCTCCTGTCACTGCAGAAGGCAGGGTTGGGAGCACTTGCACCACACTTGCTCTCTGCGCAGGTCCAGAGCCCCGCCCGCAGCACAGCTCCCAGGGCTGCGCACAGCTCTCAGTCCTGTGTCCTTCTGGATGAGGTTGTAATGTGAAATCCTGGTTAAAGGCACAGAAAGAAAAATGCCTTCTACACAACTAATAAACAACCTAGCATTAGGTTCAAGCTGCATTTTAACTGGAATGTAACGAGGCAACAATGTAGATCTGACTCTGCTCCCACTGAAAAGCCTGCTCCAGGTAAATGAGACCTGCATGTTCATAGAGATGGGGAGCAATCAACCTCCCTCTATGTGGCACAATTCATTATAGAGAGGAGGCAATGAAGCAGTGCCAAAAAGGAAATACTTGACAAAACCTGGTTTCTTATATCTCTCCATGGAGCGCAGTCCCACTGCCATGATGGTGGGACTTTCTTTCTAGGCTCACCTACACTCACAGCCATCACCAAGGAGAAAAGTGGCTGTATCCTCTTTTTTTTTTTTTTTTTTGTCATGGTCTCTCTCTTCTGCAAACCAGTCTGTTTTCAAAGCCACTAACCTAAGCCAAGAGAAAGCATTATCTCCATTAATATCTCACCAATCTACACCACTTATGCACTAATAGAGAGTGAAAATACTTTCTTGAACAATGAAAATTGCAGCCATCACTTTACCGGGTCAAACATGTTTAGATCCATGCCTCTGACTTTTCCAACAGAAAACACATCTTATTCATCCCCTTCTCTGCCTCATCTTGTATCTCCTATGCTTATCTCCTATGTATCCCCAGTGCTCCATCAGCACGTTTACAGCTACAGTCACCTTTCCATCTGTAAATAAGACCTCTATTATCATTAGCCAATTAATAAAATAAGGAAGCAGGGCCTCTTTGTGCTCCTCAGACTCTCATTACCACTCAAAGTTGCCCGTGCTAAGCAGTCACAGTGCGGATGTGGTGAAACGAAGCAATGTCTGTGGACACAGCAGGATCCAGCACAGAGCACAGAAACACAGGGAGGTGCTGCTCTTGCTCTGAGAGCATTTAACAGAGGCCAGTAGTAAAGATCACCACTTCCAAAGGATCATACATGCTAGTGACTGACACCTTGGACACAGAAAGACACTAATTCAGCCTAAGTCACTGTCTGAGGCACCAGAGGTTCTCTCTGGGGATGGGATACAAGAGGTAACAGAATATTCAGACATGACAACTGCTCCTGGCTGACACCTCCAGCTGTCTCTGCACTCACACCTTCATATGATAGTTCATTTTAGACCTCACACCTTAATTCAATACGATAGTTCATTTTAGACAAGAAAGTAAAGACATTCAGCACAAACACTGCATAGAAAATCTGCTCAGCACCACAGAGAGGGGGGGGGCACAGCCCTTGCCTGGAACATAACAGGCCTCCATAGCTCAGTTCAGAGAGCTCCTTTAAGACAAAAATATATGTGAGACTATTTTTATGACTATTATTATTTGCAGACTTAACTAAATTGTCATTTAAATAACATATTGAAAGGTAAACTGCCACCTGCTCCTGCCAGATGTTCTGAAATCTTTAGCACCACTTCAAGCATGCTGCAGTACTGAAGGAAGCACAGGACTGAACCTCAAAGGTATTTAACTCCCGTCTCCTACTGGGGTTTAAGGAGACTTCTATTATGCAGACTCATCATCAAAATAATAAGGACTCTGCTCCAATTAGTTATGTAAATGAGAACACAATACAGCACACTGCTCTTACTCCCAGATTCCAAGTGCATATGAACACACCGCAGCACATATGGCGATGCTTCCTTGCAATTCCATTTCCATTCCATAGCAGGAGGGATCCTGAAAGGGCATTGTTTGGGCACTGGCAATGTTTTGGAAAAGGAAGGGAAACATTCTTGTCCTTTAAAAGACTGCACCCCACCAAGGGGAATCCCAGGGAGCTGGCTGGACACCTCTGGCAGTGGAAGACTGCAAGCTGTGCATGGACATTATAGAACAAAAACTTGCCACACCATAAAGTCCAGCAAACCCTTTTCTGCAAACAGCACTGGCTTCTGGAGGCACTTCAAGCACCAAATAACCTGACCCCTGCAGCTAACAGTCATTAGAGGAGCCCCAAAGTCCCTACTTTATTTTACTTTTGCAAGATGCCATCAGCTGGGAGGAGATGTCTCCCTGCCTGCTGCAAACAGGTGGGACCCCCATGCAGGAAGAAGGATGTCTGTACATCAGAAAGAAAAAGACAAGCAGGGAAAGGCAACAAGCAAGCCAGGGGAAAGAAGCCTGGAATCCATCATGAAGCACGGGTGCTTGTGGCCGTACAGGCACAACGTTCTCCCAGTCCCCATGCCTGCGCTAAAATGTCCGTACGGCCTGACAGGGGACTGTGCCCTCTGTCCCTGGGAACCGACAGCTCCTCCTGGAGCCCCTGCAGTGCTGTCAGCCTCTGTGGGTCCCCTCAGTGCTGTGATAAAAGGCAAAAAGCTCCGGGCACTCTGGAGTTCTGGTCCCTCCCTCCTCCTGTGCCCTCAGGCTGCCTGTGGAGCCCATCTGCCTCAGCGTCCACAGCCGAAGAGGTCCGTCAGGTACAAAACGAAGGAGCTAAACTAGAAAGGCCTGTCAGAACACACAAAGGCTGTCAATAGATATGGCTTTTCCCCCCTCAAGTGACATTTTACTTGTAAAATGAACTGTCAGCAGCCAAACATTCTGCCAAGTCCATAATTTCACTCTACTCCAGGCAACTCACTTTTACAACAAGCAAAGGTTTCTGTTTAGGGGTTTCAAGAGAGGCAGAAAGACCTCTCAAGAAGGGTCACAACATGGATTACTAAATAAAATAAGGATATTCAAGTCTACTTTTCAGGTTTTGCTTCCTCACTGAAAACATAAATTGGTTACTTTTTTTTACCAAGATCTCAAGCCATGAAAAACCAAGCCCCCTTTTTACCCCCTTTTAGAAAACTTGCACCTGCAAGCAGAAAATTGTTCCAGCTTCCAGACATGGTCTTTTACCATACGGTCTTTTTATTGCAGGTTTATGTCTTTTTACTGAAGAGCTTTTTATTATCCTGATGCCTTAAGTTTCAGCTTTTCTCTTTTTCAGATTCTGTACTGCATTGGTATGTGACTCTGAACTTCATATAAAGTAAAGCAAGTTCTCTTCATAGTTTAGTTAGACAAAAGAATCCTTTTACAGCCTGAGAACCAAGGACACCATTGCAGCTTCAGGCCCAAAGAGTGTAAACAATGGTGAATTGAATAAAGCAATCTGGGAGGATGTGACTTCATGTCAAGTTCCTGGCTGCTATTCCAACCTCCTCAGCTCTATCCATGCCTTCATTCCAACAGAGTGACCATGCCACTTTTCCAGAAGAGAGCTAATCCCATTTCTCCATCTTTTCCACAGTTTTCTTCACATTCTCTTACGTTCCACTGGACTGTCAGAACAGGCAGCCCCAGGACCAAACAGTCTTGAAAACACCAATCACAAGCCCCCAGGGGCATGGAAGCACTTCAGTCCTCTCACTGTTAACTCCGTAGTACTGTCCCAGAGCTGCACTAGCACCTTTAGCCATGCCCCTGCTGCTACACAACATCCCAGACACCTCTGTGCCCTCGCTGAGAGCCACAGTGCATTTTCTTCAATGCCAGCAACAGAACACTGCGAGGTGTAACAGTGCAGAACTAAAGCTACACCTGCAGGGTATCAGTACAATCACACATGCTCAACACTGAGAACCTGGCTACAGCTTTATTTCAAGACTCAGCAGTTAGCAAGTTTTTAATCTGGTGATGTGTGATAACTTTGTATCATTTCAGTTTCTTAATCAAAATCTCATTCGGTACCAAGAGAAGTCTATCAGCCAGATTCATCATCTCATCAAAAAAGATATCAAGTTCATTTGACAAGATCTCTTTTCCATACGGCCAAGTTGATTGACATTAATTATATCCAATGCTTGTTTCTGCCCCAGCCTGCCTGTGTGTGGGTGTTGCTTGCCTTTGCAGGCTTCAGTCCTCATCTTTTATAGATGAGCACACCCTTCAGTCCCACTTCATGGAGGGCTGTGAGGATCAATCCATCAGTGCTTAGAGTCCTGGGACCCCTGGGAAATGAGTGACAGTGAGGGAATGGGCTGCACACAGCACTGTCAACTAACACAGGGCACCATCTCTGAACACCCAACAAATCCAGTGACCCAAAACCAGCTTCCCAACGACTAAAGCAGACATGGGAGTGGACTTTGGGACTCACTGCATACAGGCCTGACTCATGCCTCTTGTTTTCTAGGCTTTTCATTCCCCTCCCTCCATCAGATTTCTAGTTCCTCCTTTCCAACCATCTTGTATGCTTGCCTGGCAATCAGAAGACAGGGAAAGATCCAGGCAGAGCAGATGAAAAGGCAGAGGCTGGAGAGGAGCTCTGACACACTTTCCCTGCTCCTGGCAGAGACAGGCATGTCTGTTCAACCCAGCAGCAACAAACCAGAGGGCTCGGGCTGCCACAGCAGCCAGGACAGATCTCAACAAGGATATGTGGGCAAGCACATCTTCCACACAATACCTGTTCTAAGGAAGCACCCAATGCAGCTTGCCATGATAACTAAATTTATTATTAACTGTGTATTTCATGATGTTAGTGACAATATGTTAATGTGATTTTTCACGTCCTCCTGCAGTGAACAGATGGCTCCTTTTACTTTACTTTCCACATCAAGTGTGATTATTTCTTGGTGCCAAAAGCCACCTGCCGCTCCCTGGTCTCCAGTCTAATTTTTTATGTTGGTAAAACACAGCAGGACTTGTTATCAGTTGGATGGCATCTTAATAAAAGGAGACATGCCAACATATTGACATCATGTTCAAGGGGAAATTTTAGCCCCATCCTGGCCCCTCCCCCAGTTCATAAAAAATAATAAAATGAAATTAAGAGGAAAAAAAAAAGCCAATAAGCCCCCCTCCCCAGACTCCACCAGTTTCAAGATGCTCCGTCACCATTTTTGGGCCTCAAGCCAAGGCACAGCATTGGCCTCCTTTTGTTCCCACACTGAGCACCTCAGTCAGGGCTCTGATCTCTCGTCCTGTGTAATGATAATTAGCCATAACATATTCAGAAGTCAAATGTAAGCAGGAATACATTAACATTGAGATCAGTGCCGCGGTAATTTTCATTGGGAAAATGACAAAGAAGGACAAAAAAATTAAAATACGGGATGCGGAGAGTCTCGGTATCACTTTCAGAAGATGAAGGGTGAACTCATTGGTTTGTCAGTCACGAGCCCAGACTCCACAGCCAGCTGTGGGCTACACCAAATAAACAGCTCTGGCTGATGAGCCCTAGCAGCCCCTCTCCAGCGCTCAGCACAGGCAGCAGTGTGACACACGCAGTGAGGCTCCATCCCACACAGGACACTCAGCCAGACCGTGTTCAGACACCTCTTTCAATGGCCCACTTCTCCCACACCCATTGTGCTTTGACTGCCTTAGGCACAGCAAAGTCCTGGACCTTGGCCAGTTGGGAACAACCATACGAACAGCTGCCAAGGCACAAAACAATTCCTTCTGAAAACACCAATCCAAGGCACCCAACATCTCATGCAAGGACAAGAACCAGCACCTTGGGGCAGCCCAGGCACACAGCTGGAGAAAAGACTAGCGTAACAAACACCACTACTTCCTTCCATGAGTTCCCATGTCATTCACAAGCAAAAATGGAGACAAATTCTCTAAGTGCATCAGTATTTCCAGCCTAAACAAAGCCTTTAGAGACGCACCAAGGAGTTGTTACAGGTCTGGAGCAGTTCAAACAAGTGTTATTGACAAAAACACATGAGAATGATATTAAAACACCAGGCATGGAAGGCTGCACTGAAGCCTGCCAACAAGTGACTGCTCTCACCAACACGTGCACCATGGTGACTGTAGATCGCAGATGTAGCTGCTCTGTCCATAGCCTGGCATCCTTGACTCGGTATTTCTCAAACCTCGAAAACAGTTTGCTCCCCTGAGCCACTAATCTCCAAACCTGGGCAAACTGTCCTTTGTACCGGACTCACTGTTCCATCAACCTGTACCTCACTACCTGTAAATCTCATTACACCAGCAGCAGCCTGCAACTTTTGCCATCAGCACAACAGCTGAAATAATTTCAGCTTAACAATTCCAACCTCCACTTGTCTATTGCTCAAAGTCCAAGCTGGGTGAAAACTGGGGGAAAATAATTTTCAGCGGAATAAGATGGAGAGAGAAACATTACACTGTGCCAAAAATGCAGCCTAAAAATTCACAGCAAGGTGAGCTTCAATTACATAGGGAAACACAAGCACTTCAGTAAGGAAGTCTGTATGTCATGACCTGTTCATTCATCTAACCACCTAGTGGCCAGGAAGTTAGGTCTGGAGCTCCTTCTTGGCTCCAGCTCCTAAAGAAAGGCCCTGCAGGGCTGCTGGGAACCATCACTGGTGCGGCATGTGTTCCTCACTGCCTGATTTGTGTAAGCTCCAGATCTTTACAGCCACAGGAGCTCCCACCAGGGATGTGTACCTTTGCTAATCACACAGCCTCATCTCCGTGCTTCCCTCTTTACTGGGTTCTCAGCAGGAGTGCTCGGATGCTCAGAGCATCTTTGTGCCACGTTTACATACTGGTTCAAACAACTGAGCCAGACTATCCACCCTGTGCTTTACCCTGGCACCCAGCAACCAACATCCAGGACTCTGTGCAGCTGGGTCTGATGGAAGGATTAAGCTTGTCATTAGGAATCATTTTGGTGGCTGAAAATGCAGACTCGCTCCTGATAATGTGCAGTATCATTTAAAACAAATTAATTTCTCATTTCTTGCTGCTGGTCATAATTCTCAGCATGGGACACATCACAAATGACTTTAAGGATGGACTACAACAATCATTAGCAAATCAGAAAAAAAGGCAACTGAAAAACAACCCAAGCCTATTACAGCCATATTTTTAAACTCTACTTTCCTGCAGTTTTTGATGCTCATTTCCATAATATAATTCAAGTGATAGCAGCAAATTACAGCACTCTGATCCTCCTTTAGGCAGCTACATTGCCTTCGTATATTCTATTACCAAATTGGTTAATTAATAATTTCTCTGCACTGCCACTAAGCCGAACTACTTAGATGCTCAGTGAGACTCCAAGCCATCATGTGATGACCAGTGCATTGCCTACACACACCCAAGGCAGGATCAAGGGCAGGACCTTGAGTGTCCTTCACCTAGGACACTTTTCTGGGCTGCTCTTCCCTTGTTTAAGCAGTCAGAGCAGGCAGCTGGAGCAAGCCAGGTCACCAGGGGCAAGGTGGGAAGGACAGGAGCACTCACTGAAGCACAGACTGGGGATGAGAGCACAGCCAGAGCTGCAGCTCCTTGACTCAGTTCAAGGACAAGGTGTCTTGTGCACATCCCACAAGGGACTGCTGCAGGAGCCCAGCTCCCTCTCATCTGCAGGCACAGGTAACGCTGCAGCTGTTCCAGCCTCTCAAAAAGTCACAGTGGAATCAACCAAACAAATCAGCTCCTGTAAAGACCAGGTTGCTTCGAATCCTCCAGCTCTCTGTTTGAGCATGGCTGCGATGCTCGTGTTATCACTTTGATATTAATGCTCATAATCCCCTGGGAGTAAGCAATTGTTTGTCTGAGTAAGCCCATGCATCAGGCTAAACATGAAATTAAACTATCATCCATCTAAAAGCAACATTATGCAGCCACTATATGTGTTAGATATTGAAAAATTTTTGCTGCTGCTTTTTGTTTTGTTGTTTTTGTTTTTTTTTAATTTTAATCATGTAGCCCAATAAGAACCCCATGAGTAATCTCTCTGCTGACGCCTGGAGTAAATACACTCTCAACTCGGTTAGTCACCCACTTGAACCTCCTGCTGAAATTAGAGCCATACCATTTGTCCCAATTGTTTTAATCAAAACAAAATGAATAAACATAACCTGAGGAATATTTAAATATCCACTTCAGTTTGCAGCAAAAACTTTACCAGGTGGTTTAGAGGAGACCTGTAGGAATTGCCTGCAGTGCTTGGCCTCTGTGTTTAGCATGCATTACAGTCCTTATTGTCCCAGCAGCTCCACAGCCTATTTCTTATTAGTCAAACACACTTATCCAGGACACAAGCAACAGAGAAACCTCTGACAAATTCCCAACCAATGGCTGCCAGGGTCTCTGAAAGTAACTCTACTTTAAGTATGAACTTCACATCAGGAGGAAGCCAAGTCTGAGTGCAGCTCATTATGTGATCTATTATCCCTCTGGAGCTGACTGTTATCCTTCCTCATGATCAGATGCTGCCTTCAGGTGAAATTCAGCCTCTGCACCATCACCACAAGCCCCAGAAATAGTGTTCCCTTGGCAGTAGCTAGGAACTCCCTCAGAGCTGTGCATGCACATTGCAGGGCCCAAGGGATACAGGCTCCAAGCACATGGGCAGACTTTACTTAAGGTGGCCATTAAAACATCCTTGGCCATTAGGAGACTGCATGAGGGAGGATGCAGACTTCTGTTACCAGCAATGCTGTATAGGCATGCTATACAATCTGTACAGTGTGTGTGCAGACATCCACATGCCCACCCCCTGGGCAACATTTATAGTTTATTTTTGTCATCATAATTACTTCTTTCATCTGAAAACCTCATGCAACCAATTATGTCATCTGAACCCAGAACAGAAGCACAGCCCCTGATCTATCAGCCCACTGAGACTGGTCCATCTCACAATAAGCCAAACTCAAATCCTCACAGCCAAGGTTCACACAGACTAATGCAGCATTTTTTTTGGCCAAATACCTAATTCAATTTTTTTAATATCAGTTCAAGGTGTATCAATTACAAATAGTATCTTGAATCCTTGTCTCTGCCAGACTCTCAGGAATTATTTGAGATAAAATACTATTTTTCTCCTCACCTGCTTACTGGAAGCTCTTTAGGGCAGAAATTATTTTCACAGTGCACTTAAACACTGTAAGGACTTGATCTGAACTGGGTTTTCAAGTCGTACAATTACCATACCTGATGTTAAAAAAATCCAACTGAGAAGTTCAATGCAGGAAATGTGAAAACTCCAGAACGTGTTGAGCTCAAGGATAAGATCAATCTCTCATGTTCCCCATGTCTCACCAGCTGACTGTGATGCCAGCTGAGCACACAGCCCCAGCTCTGAGCTCAGTAAGCTTAGACTGGAAACTCAGCAGCACCTCGATGCTACCCTTGCCTGGAGAAATTCCAGCAAACCAAACATGAGCCCACCCTGAGGCCAGTCAGGGCTCTCCCCACAGTGAGACGGAGAGGTACACCTGAGGCACACTTCTCTCACACAGGAGAGTCTTCCAAAGAGGAAATGATTGCAGAGAGAGTGGAGCAAAACTCAAAGCCACAGGAAGCAATCATGTTTGTTTCACCTCCCTGCGGGCATGCCTAGAGCTCAGGCCAGAGCATGTGGCAGGAACACCTGAAAAGCCCCTCAGGTATCAGCAGCCACTGGCAGGGAAAGTTAGGACACATGAAACTACTGAGTGCCCAACATAATTCAAACAGCCAAAATACTGCTTATAATTACTATTCCATTTATCTTCACCATCATAAATCAAGTATGATTATCCTTCCTACCAGCACACTGCCCAGTTGTAGGCAGGACAACACAATCTCAACCCAACACAAACCCAAAACAACGAAAGGATGCTCTGACAGGTCCTCCATGCACAAAGTTTCAGTGCACATACCCCAGACAAAGCCTGAGCTAGCTCCGTTCCAATACACCCCAGCAGTGCTACATTTCAAATGGAATCTCAGTGCTCCATGTTCCTAACCATCTCCACAGGGTCAGAACCAACATTTCTAAGGATCACCAGTTGCCCAATTGGGCCAAGGCTGGCAGTCCAGCACCACGAATACTGTCACAGCAGGATTCCAGCTGGAAAAAGCACAGGAAACAAAACTTGCCCCAAACAAAAGATTCTATTTTCAGAGGAAGCTGGAGGCAGGGAAGGTGAATGATACATAAAACACTGTCTATTTTTCAGAGAGGACCAGAGGAAAACCCCAACCCTGAGTATTCAGTAGAAGAAAAAGGCTTTTCGTGATACTGTTTCACTCAGAAACAGTTTTGCACAGAAATGCCTGTAACAGAGATTGCCTATTAGACTCACTTCTAGATTATTCTTTACCTCAGTGTAATTCTACTATCCAGCAAGCCCGTGAGGCAGGAAACTCCTCTGGAGCTAGGGACCTATTTTTGAGCTTTCTGAGAGTTTCAGTGACTGTTGCATATGTTGATCAAGAGTGAAATGCAGCAGCTGGGGCAGCCAGATCTGACTCACATCCCAGTCTCATTCACATCCCAGCTTCCAGTAGTAAAGTTCAAGCACCTACTCTGGGTACTTGCACTGGGCTGCTCCCCCTAGAACACATCTCTCTGCCCAAAGAGAGCTTCTTCACATTCTACTCCATGGTGCAGGAATGATCCAACAATGGAAGTCATACCACAAATAAAGAGAACCTATTTAAAACATGAACATTACGAACATACTGGACATTCAGATTCAGCCACCTCTATTTCTTAAGTGCTGTGACGTTTACTTATTGGACAGTGCCAGTTCTTCCTTAAAACTTTTTCACTATTTGGTATTTGAGTAGTAGTCTCTTTTCTCAGATTGCATTGTTTACTTTAGCAGCTTCTTTGCCTTTTGGAAAGCCAGAAGAAGCCACAGGTTGAAATAAACTTACAATTCCACCTGTAGCTTGTTTCAAGCTTCCAGCACTTACCCCTTACCCCCCTCAAGCTTCCTGCACTTACCCCCTGCACTCCCTCCTTTCTGTCACCCTTTTGCCGATAGCTCTGAGCACACAGGTGGGCCCCAGGACTTTCATTCAGCTATAAACATCACTCAGCAAGACAACTGTAAAGATTTCTTAATAGGAACAATTCACTTGTTCTTTCCTTCTCTGTCAAATGGGAAGATGTAGATTACATTTCTTCTCTAAGCCTAGCGACAATATGGCTTCAGTGTCAACAGCAGAGACACTTCTGCTCCTCACCAGCACCAGAGCACAAGGCAGGTAAGCCAGATGTCACATCACCACAAGCTTTTTCATTTCCATTTCAAATTAATTTGGTTTGTTTCTTTTTTATTGAATTGTTTCCAATTCAGTTTTCCTACTGCCTGGACAACTTTTAGCCACCCCCCAGCACTTTTTCCTTGTGTCCAAGTTCAGGTTTGAGGGAAGACTCCCCAGCAACAGCTTATCTCAGTGCTCTGACACAAATACATTAACTAGCTTTCAGCTCCGTACAGACAGCAAACAACAGGCCATGCATTTGTGGCTCTACTCAGGCAAAAAGGGCTTTGCAGTTCAGGGGTATTTTCACCTTTCAACTTAATTACTTGAAAGAGTCCCATAATAGCTGAAAGTCATTGCAGGGGTACTTCAGTCTGGTGGCTGCTCTCATCACTTCCTCCCTTCTCACAAGATACTCATGGTGTTGGCCAAAACAGAGGTCAGGGGACAAACCTCGGCTGGCTCTGCATTGGGCCCAGACTGGCTGCAGCCACCAACAGGGCTGATGACAAATGAGAAGCCAGGCTTCCAGCTGAATTTCAGTTTAGTTATTTTTGTTTTAATGTATGTGTGAATCAATTAATCCTGTCATAGAAGGGCATCGTAAACTGTGTGCCAGAGTTAATGAGTCAGACATTATCACATCATTACACCAGCTGGCATAATGTAGCATGTGTTGTTTGTCATAATATACACTGCCACGCTTAACAACCATTAATTGTTTACACGAGCAGTCATATTTTTCTTAAAGAACCTTCAGTGACTGGGTAATATTTTGAAAGCTTCTTAAGCGAGTAACTCTTACCACAGAAAGATAATAAAAATCACCCCCTCTCTTCTGGAGCTAAACATGTTGGCTTTACACGTAATAACAGTTACAGCTCCCTCATTACAAAACTGAAAAAAAACTGCAATCCAGTTCCAGCTGTCCCAGAACTCAAAGTGCACTGGGCAATGCTGCCATAAATATTAACAGAGGTGATGCCCAAGTCCCCTCTGTTCCTCTTTTGCTCGGGCAGAGCATCGAGCATCAAATCTGAGCCTGTTTTCCTCCTCTTGGGCAGGTACCAGAAGGAAGAGCATGGCAGCCAAAGCCTCGCCAGCATAACACTGATACTGTACTGGAGCCCGAGCTGCACTATGCGATGAGCAGCTATGAACTTGCACTGCCTGAGAGAGATGCTGTCACTCCTTGCATCCATCACCTGTGTTTGTCAGGTGAAAACACAACAATCAGTCTTACTTTATCATAATAGTTTGGCTGGAAGTATTTTCTTGGCTGACTAAAGACAACATTTGGACACTCTCAGCAACAAATCCAGGTTTACCAGCTTTCTGTGAATTGGATTCAGTCTGCTTCTGGCCAGATTTGTTGGCCATATGGCTTCCCAAAGCCAAAGGCTAATAACATGTTTTAGGCTGAAATGACTACAGCAGCCAGGAACAGTGAATTTGACCCACAGGTTCCCTGTATGTCCACTCACACACACAAATTTTTGTTACAGGGCAGCTCTGCTTTTAAACAAACACCCATGTGACATCAGGAAGGCAGTGAGAAAACAACAGCACTAAGTTGCTGCTTTGGAAAGTAACACCAGCTATAGGGAAGCTGAAACACTAAAGGCAAAGCCCTTTTATTAAAAAAAACTAAAAACACCCAAAACACAAAAAAACAAAGAAAGATACAAACAACTCCTAGAAATATCGACTATTAATACCTCAAACAACCTTAATGTACTGTTAGTTTGATTTAAGACAGTCATGATTCCAAGAAGTGCTAAAAACAACAGATGCTGCTCTTTTGATGAGAAGCATACAATCCTGCTCACTCACCTTATGGAATTCACTGTCACCATCCTGTGCTCTGCCACAGGAAGGGAAGATGAGGGCCACAGATGTGGATAAGAATACATGGTGCTGCAGCAATCTCTCTCTGATTGTTAAACCCTGTGTGCCATTTGGCTCATGCCCATGCCTGTGCATACTTCCCCATCTCAATTCCCACCTATGTGAGCCTGGATTCCACAGAGCACTGGGGCCCATGCTCATCTTCCAGCACCTCAGCACTGCACTCGAGTCACACCCAGAGTCACACTCAGTCACGGCCTGCCCAGAGCACCCAGAGTTACCTCCTTTCAAGTCACACCTTTCAAGGCTGCAGCCAAACCGCAGAGCTCGTGATTTATTCCTCTCTACCACCCTTCTGGGTCTTCTGTCTCAGCACTAAGTGTAATTACCTTTACAGTGAGTGCTATAGTGCTATTTTCTTTTTGACAAGCAATCAATACCCTCCTGCACAGACATAAACACTGACTGACCTTTGTGTACATAAAACCAGTTGTTTCTGGGTTAGCATCATTCTTGTATCAACCCTCACTTCCTAGGCCATACTCTGACAATTTGGTTTCACGTAGAGAGATCCTGCTGCAACTTGCCTGCAGCATTAGCCCAGCCTCACAAGGCTTTTCACGATGGACCCCCTTAGCCAGCAGTCACAAAGTTGTTTAGAAATAAGCAAGGAGAGGCCCAAAGGATATTGACCCATACAGCTTTAAGTCATGAGGAGGAAAAGGCTCCAAGCATAAATCACACCTGATATGCCGTATGTCTGAGGGTGTATCAAACCCAGATGAAAAGAAAAAGGATTCTTATTTTCCTAATGAAATTGAAGCCTAGGGAAAGTCATATCAGATCAGTATCCCTCTCCTAGTCCATCTCAAAGGAATGATTTTACCTCTTAGTTGGACTTAGGGTAATTGTACAAAGGCTTCCAATCTCTGAAATCTGTAATGAAATTTGTAATCCTGACCTGCGGGATATGAGCTATACAATTACTTGGAGAGTATATTTAGAGCAAATAATCCATTCCCCTAAAGCTCCAACCATTCATGGCTGGGGATGCACGGCCCTGACCAAGGGTCTGCATTATAATTACTGGTCCAACAAGGTGAAGGCCACATCTGACTCCTGCTAAGCCCTTTAGGAGAGCTCATCCTCCCTTCTGACAGTGTTTGAGACATATTAAGTCTTTGTTGAATCAATATCTATTGTGCAGGAGCAGAAAATAGTGAGATTAAAAAACCCCACTCAAAGCAAGTCCAGTCATTACAAACCAATGCAGAATAACCCATAACCACACTGAGCAGGCAGCAAAACCCATCAATATGGTTAATTTCTGTAAGCTAAAAACAGCAGAGAAAAGGTTCATCGCATATGGTGATGAAAACTGTTGGAACGGCAGCTGTAAACAGCCCTCGAATTACGAAGCTCACTCAGAAGGTCAATAGAGGAGAGGCACTTGGATCCCAGAGTGGCCCCCCCGACCTCCAAGGTCAGCAGAGTGAGCCTTGATGTGTCTGCTTCACTTAAATCTGCGCTGAGGTTGCACTAAAATGGAAAAAGGCTTCATCCTGACCATAAAGTTACCCAGATTCAGAAGCTATTCACTCAGCTATGGGATACAAAAGCCAGTTTGACTCAAAGCATTTTTGACAGGATAGGTAGTTTGAGACTCAAATGTCTATTGACAAAAGGACCTGATTGATTAATCAGGTGATTAATCATACACACTGTTAAACCAAGCAAACATAAATGGCTGTGATGTAGCACAGGTTTGGAATCCACGCAGTGATTCAAGCAAGTCCAGTCCATTATTGTTTCCTAAGACTGCTTCCTAATCCCATTCCTCAGACTGCCATGCAGTGTCCAAAGCACTTGGAGCCCCAAGTCCCTCAAGTCGCAGTCATGCTTCGTGATGCGGTTTTAAGCCCTCCTTCACGGATGGTTAAACTAACCAGGTCATTTTTTGGATCAGGTCTGGCATTCTCTGCCTGTTGCAAGACCAATCTTTCCCATCAAGATGCAAACACCTCGTTTTGCAAAGCCTTGCAGGGAGGGAAACTTCTCCCAGTAAATCTGCAGTATCAGCTCAGCATGGGGAGCGAGGACTGAGGCTGCCCAAGTGCCCCAGACCACCGCGAAGTTCCTGCGCTGGGAAGCTGCTAACAGACTGTCAGAAAGGGTTAAAGCAGCTGTCCGCACGACTCTCCATGCTCTCCGGAGGGTGGCAAAGTGCATTGTCTGGCGTAATCACGATACAGATCTGCATGTGTATGTCTTCAATAATTCATGTTGCAGCTTGTCTCGCTGTGGGGACAGATGTCAGTGAAATCAGTGACAGCCGATCATGCTGATCCCTCACATAATCATGGGAGAGCTGATCCCGTGGCAACACTGAGCCTTGGAACCCGCCTGTGGTGCTGATGGGGGGGATGACAAGAGCAGGCAGACACAGCCACGTACAACACCTGCGTCTAAAAACACACCAGTGCTCCTGCAGCAGCCCTGCACATCTCACACCCATCACACACTGTGGAAAGGCCAGAATAGCTGCCGGGGGCTGCGGGTGCCACGTCACACACACCCTACACAAAAGACAAGTCCAAGTCACTCTGACAACTTGCGCAAGCCATGCACAAGTTCACACGTGCTTCAAAACAAGCCAGTTATTTCCTCTGTTTTTTTCCTGCTTCTTGAATGCTCTGATTCCTAATTGATTCACCACCTCCATTCAGGTCTGTCCCATTTCGTGTTGTACTGGCCTGCTCCAGTGTCTCAGCCACTGACAGGAGAGAGCAAATCACAGTTGTACCCACCACAGAGCTCAGATATAATCCCTCTGGGAGAGAAAGTGAATCAGTGCTAATTAGAATGATTGGATCTCTTCATCTTGTTTGAAAAATCTATTGTTGTTAGACAAAAAAAAAGCACATCTTCTCAGCATTAAATCCTTCCTGTTTTACTCCAGTGCCTCATCCAAATTGTTCCATGTCCTCTGGTTGGATATTTAAGAGGGCCACCCAATTCATTTTTTATGGTGGGGGGGGATTTTGGTTTGTTTTGTTTGTGCTTTTTGGGTTTTTGTTTTGTTGGTTTTTGTTGTTTGTTTTCCCAAATAGAGAGATACACAGCTCACTTAGGTCAGCTTTCCAGGTCTGTTTCTCTTGGCTGGATGGATTTCTGTGCCTGTGTTTAAAGCAGCAGTTAAGCAAATCAGCTAACTTAAGCAGGCATATTAGACCTTCCATCATTAGCAGAACTTGAGATGAGCTGACTTACACCACAAAAATGAGAGTTTAAGGAAGAGATAACTATTTCACCTTTATGGCAGCAACTTAAAAGCCCAAGCAAAATCTGTATCAGCCAAATGTGAGAACAGGACATCTCCATACATGCACGTACATATCAGATTTCAGTCAAGTGACACAGACACAATGCCAGGACTACAAACTGGACTCTAGGACCAGGTAATCCCAGTTCACAGAGCAGTGTATTATACACGTCTGTCTCTCAATCATATTCTTCCCCAGCAATGTTAGTGCCAGCAGAAACCTCATCTAAGATCAGTGCATTTAAAAAAGGACATTAATTCCTCATTATACTCCAATCAGATTGTTTTCAAGGCAACATCCTAGCTGAGTCAAAGTACCTCATTAGAGCTGCCATGCATACTGTTGTTTAACATCATGTGCCATTTTTCTTGGGAAGGTGCATTTACATAAACATTTCTAATCACAGCCCTGTAAAGAGACACAGTATAATAATTTATGACTTTTAGGTAACATGTCATATGAATCTAAACATATGGCATTGCACTGTATGATGGCAATCTTGGCTCTTCCAAGGGAACCTGGAAAACATCCAGTGAGATGTGAATGAGCCAAAGGCAATAGAGAACCATATCCACGCTAATCCAGGTTTACACCTTTCGTTCAGCACTCCAAGCTTCCACCAGATGGTTTTGCACAGAAGCATTAATGCCAGGAATCACTGTACACCCAGTTTTCAGAAGGCTCCAATGTGAAAATAATCCTGATAAATGGCACCACCAAGTCAAAGGTGCAATGAATGGTCTGAAGGCTTCAGAAGAAGATGCCAAAGGTACCAAAAGGTGACTTTAGATCTTTGCCATTCCAGATCACTGCTCGTTCATTTTGCAAGGCGAGTTAAGTTCCTCATCTAATATACAGCCATTACACCCACACAAGCATAACCAAATACTAATTCTGGAACCATGTTTGCAAGCTGGAGTGTTGTGGGCTCCACAAAAGCTTGATGAAATTTGCATTGATAACTGAACTTCCTCAGACGACCACAAGGGATTTCCCTCCAAGTTTCAAGAATACCATAGTCAGCAAAATGCTAGTGCCAATGCATCAGAGTAATGTACTGAGATTTCAGAGAACTATGAACAGCTGACATCAAAATAAAATCACCCCACCATGAACCTGGTTCCCAGATCATCTTGTTGCACTACGGTACGGGAGTGTGAACACTGAGACAGTCACCGGAAGTGGAGATAACAGACAGGAATGCATTATCACTTCTACTGCACGTTTCTGCCTTCACATATATTAAATACTGCCTGGAAGCTTAAATAAGCACCCACAGTGAAATCTGAAGTCACCTCCAAAACCTACATCTGCATCAACAGACAGCATCAGGTACAATCTCCATCTCCACAAACTGTTAAGAACTGCACAGGTAAAAATGTCAAAGCTATTGCTGGTGAGAAAGTGATTCCAGTCTCAGGACTGGCCACCCCTGCCCCCAGTCACGATGACGTTTTCTTGTGGAGGGGTACTGATGATATTAGGTGCTCTGATACTCTGGCGTGGGTGAGGGGATTCTGCAGGAACCCCTTCCATACCAGGAATGCATTCTGTAACCATCCCTGCCTCGGCATTCTTGTTTGCTCTATATTGTCATGTGCTTCGAGACACACATGGTTCTCTTTGTGTGAGGTATCTCAAAAAAGCATTTCCCTACTCCTCAGTGCTGCCAGCCATAGGGGACATGCCCCTCATGTGACACATACCGACTGCACATATGTCAGCTTTTTACTTCCTAAAAAAACCAAAAGCCCACTTTTTTTTCTCTCCACAGCAGCATATGCGTGATGAGACAGCTGTCAGGGAGATACCATTTGCAGCTTCCTGCCCTGCAAGTAGGTTGAACAAAACAGCATATTGCCACATTGTTCCAGGAGTGTGAGGAGAAGAAAGGAAAGGTTTAACTTTCTGTTAGCTCCCAGTTCCTTTGTGGCAGACATGGCTCCATCAGACACAATGGCTTTGTTACAGCACGTTTCAGGCAGGGCTCAAGTGTTGAATATTCAGCAGGGCTCCAGGCTAGCGATTCTGTTGCAGCTAGGTTTCTTGTCTTCCAGGAAGCCCTTGACAAAGGTCACAAACAATTTGCTCGTTCCTCTTATTAAAATAAAGATGGAAAGCATTGATGATAGCTCTGCCCAGCAGCTAACTTCATCATCTGTAGCAGTTCCAACATATGCTTGTGAGATAATGAAAAATATAGCATTAAATACAGTGGCAGATTGAATCTTGTTTCAGGGTAAATATAGTAAGTCATTTTTTTTTCCTCCTCATTTCCTCAGAACCTGTTTAGCATTAGACTGTTAATATCATCACTGATACATGACAAAACCATTGCATAATATACTGCATTTGAAGCCAGCCCCCCCATAAAAGTAAGCAATGACAAAGTGTGAACATTACTAAGGCACTGAACGTAATAAAGTGCTCCAAGCCAGCCCTCTTCCAGATATTTCCATTCACACACCTTCAAAGAACGGGGCTATGGGCCAGGCTGTGCACCTCAGCCTCCCACCTGCTAAGTCAGGTTCAAGATGGAATCCCTTGAGGCTTCTGTCCAGGTCCTGCAGCTCCACCCATGTCCTTGGCCCTGAGGGCGGGCACTGCTGCCCCACTCACTGCCAAATCTTTCCTCAACTTGTGTTCTTGTCAACACGGAAGGCAGCCAATTTATTTTCTCCAAGGAACCTTAATTAAAAGCCTTAACAGACTTTGTAGACAAATGCATCTTGCAGAGAACTGCTTAGACACGTTCTCTAGATGCCTCACTGCTGCCCTGACAATATTCCTCTCCAGACATCTCTCCTGACCTGGGCCCACCTGAACAGCCCCAAGGCCTTTTGCAGGGCCTTGAGCACATGCTCACAGTTCTTGAGCACGTGCTCACACCTCTCATTACAGTCAACAAGTCCAACAAACATCTCCACAGAGTGCACAGTAGGCCCCTTCTGATCTTCATGAGTAGTGGCAGTTCTGTCACATGTGCCAGGTGAGGCAGCGAGTGGTGACCAGCACATCACCTCTGTTCCCACTGCTGGATGTACACTGCCATTCTGACCGTGCTGCTGAGGGTGCAGCTCAGACAGCACACACACCCAAGAGAAATGCCAGCCATCAAACAGGTCCGAAAGACCAATACCTCAAGCAGGCACCCCTTTTCCCGGTCTGCAGGTCCACAGTGCTGTTTGTGAGCCAGCTTTCCAAATGGGACACTCCACCTACGCTTATATGTAGCTACATTTTACATAAAGAGTTCATGCACTACAGACATTTAGCTTGATGTCTGCATCTCAAATCCTGATACTTGACTGTCTTGCCCATTTCCTCCCAATTAAACCAATGTCAGCTCTGGGGCATGAAGAAGCCAAACCCATGTCCCTTACTGGCTGATCTGCAAGAACAATCCCCATGACGACATTTAATGAAATGCTAGGGATTTAAATGAGCTGTCAGTTAATTACTATTTACTATAGACTGTTCTAAATACCCCAAGCCCTATGGCTAGATTTTTCTAGTGATTTTAGAGCAAGAAAAATAAATTTCTTGGAAATTGCTTGAAGTTATTTTAGTCAAGAAGCCAAAGACTTACAGACATGTACAGATCCCTGCAATTTGCATTCCCTTTGCTGTTACCAGCATCACGCAATTGTCCTCCTGTCTATTCACATATAATGAGAAATTAGGAAATCCATTTGCCCATACTGCAGTTGGAAAAACTGGGACTCAGCAGATAAAGGTGTCTTCTCACCCACACTGGAAGAGCTGCTAGAAGCACTCAGACAGAACCAGACATCAGCTGGGACAGGGACACACAGGCATCAGAGCCACTGGTTCTGGGCTCTGAAAACAATCACCCAGATTTGCTTGGAGAGAGAGAAACCCCAGGCAAGAAGGAAAGACAGGAAAAGAGACAAGTCTAGTTTGCCATGCCACATGCAGACTCAGCTGGTGTTCCCATCTGAGGAACCATCTTAATGATGCACACAGCTTCTCTGGGTGAGCAGTGTCAGAGCGCCCATGCATCCCAGGACAGCTGCACAGGGCAGGTGGGTCAGTGCAATGTGCCACCCCTTGCCCAAGCCTGGCTGTCTCTGAACATCAGAGCCCATCTCCTGCGTTCCAGGGTTTGTCTAACAGTGAGTGGTTTAGGTGCATTTCCCTGTGTGCCCATTCCATCTCTCAGCTCCAACAGCTCATCGCCCTGACATATTCCCGACAGATGCCAGCACACAGAGCTAACCAAGCTGCTCTTTCCAGCCTTGTCTCTTGGGATGGGCATTGCTGCCCTCTTTCCTCATCTGTCCCTGCTGCCATAATTTTTTCTGTGCCTTGCACGTGAAATAACAAAACTGGCCTTTATGCGAAATAACAAAACTATACATTGATAAAAAAAGGAAAAGCACACCTCCTCCAAAACAAAAACAAACACAAATAAACAAAAAAAATGCAATGCCCCACACCAAAAACCATTGCCACCAGCAAAACAAGAAAACCTCAGGGAACTTGATAGAAAGCAGTAGGGCTGAATTTCAGCACTTTCCTAAACCTTTTGAACAGTATTTACACTAAAAGAAGCAACAGCTTTTAAGTTATTTGATATAAAACACCTCTGTAAAAAGAGCCAGAGTGCTGCAGACCAGCCACACAAGACCAGCAACAGTTCCAAGTGTAGGTACCCTCACACTGTTTTCTCAGCCCATTCCAGGTACATGCTCGCATCAACGGCAGAAAATACTGGAACCCAACCAGTATCTGGGCACCTGTGGATAAGCATTACCGTACGAAGCCCAGCTCAGAACATCTTCACATAGATCTGCAGCCTCTCTGAGAGCCTCAGGGAAGAACGCTGACACAAGGGGGAATGAAGAACTGGCCAAGCCAGAGTGACAGGGCAATCACACGATCATCATTAAGGTGATAATCTATGGCCAGGTGCTGCTCAGACACCCCTCCTATCAACGGCTGGCCACCGACCTCACACAACTCCACATCTTTTTTCAAACATTTTTTCAGATGTTTCCATCCCTTTAACACACTCCTGCTCGTAGCTAAGTATGTAATTTGCTATCTCCACCTGCTATGTAAATTGATTAATCACAGGCAAACAGAAGGCTGGTTCCCATGCCGAGGAGGAAGGAAATCTGTATCAACTGCTCTTTGTGACACTTGGGTTTCACAAAACTTCCACCAAAGCTAAACCTTCAGCCTGTGCTCCAGCTCCAAACTTAACTGTCCTTGGGCCAAAAGGGAGCAATCTTTCAGAAAGCTTATAAACTCCCTGAAAATCACAGCATAAGGAACAGAAAGATGATTTTCTTTATTTCAGCCAAACACAATAAACATTTCATCAGGCACACAGGGCTACACAGATGGTTCCCGAAGGGAATGGACCATCTTTCAAGGGCCAGTTGCAAAGTGACACCATCACTTTGTCACTCCAGCCTCCCACTTAAGGTAGAGTTGGAAGTTCTTCATAAAGCAGCACTCTGCAGATGGCAACGTTTACACATGATGTATATCACCTTTAGGGAACCTCAAAGGTTTTACAGCATTAAGGATGTCCCTGGCACTGTCATCCATCACAGGATCAAAGTGAGAAAGTTATGAAGGAACCTTCCCTGGTGGCAAGGCAGTCAAACTCTGCACTTTGCCAACACGTATGGAAAACTCTCCCAGCACTCAGCAGGTCCAGGGATCATCAGGGCAATCCCTGAAAGCTGCAGTCCAACAGAAGGACTTCATCATTACAGACCCTTCACCTACTCCTCACAGAACCCTCTCTGACAAGAGGAAGGCACATCCCTTAGCTGATGCCAGTGTGTTGATTGTCTCAGAAACTGCAATATGCTGAGAAGCTAAGTGCTGTTTCCTGACTCCAGGAACTGCGTGCAACTGCCAGACATCCACAGGAAACCCTGTCAGTGGGGGCCCTGGCCAAGAGCACTGGGGTGACATAAGGAAGCTGCAGCTGGTCACTGCCCAGTGGGGCCCTAAACAAACCCGTACCCCTGCAGAATTCCATAGAAGCTGTGGATCAGTCCAAGTGCCTGGTCCACCACTGTGACCTACAGAGACACAAACCTGTGGCAGTAGGGCCCTCCTCTGGCACCAAACCTCCAAGGTGCTGCCAGTTTTGTTACATACAGGAGCCAATGACTGGCCCTCACACCCTTAGAAAAGGATGAAGGCACTTTTCTTCCTCCCCAGGCACTACATACCCAAACTTACTGTTATCCAAAATTCCTTTGAAGCCTTTCTGCTGAAAACTTCCACTTCACTACACACACAGAGCCCCCCCCATCCAACCTACTGTGGACTGCAGAAATACCTCTACAGCTGTGGCTGGACGGCCCCAGCCCAGTGGAAATGTTTCCAGCAGTTAAACATCACTCATGGATAACACACAGCTTGCTCAAGGCATGACTCATAGCAGCTAAGGGCAATGTGAGGGTCAGCAGGACAGCAAGGCTGGGGATAGCTGCTGTAGAGCAGCACAATGCCAGGGTGCATGGAACTCTTCTGAAGGAGAACGCTGGCGCTGCCTGTCACACTGCACAGCAGCAACAGGCAAGGCCAAAGACACACCTGACCGACACCTACATGCAAGTATTACACAATCAGACACACGGTACCTGCAGCAGACAGTGAGCCTCCTGTTCACTGACACCCCTAAGTCAAGCACAACCTGTCTCCTAGGTCTTTCTAGTTCAGAAGTAAAGATTTACAGTTAACAAGTAAAACACAATCTGCCATGAGTAGCAGCATGGCCCATGTAAGAAGAGACAGGTTGTAAACCTGGCTAAACTCACTCTCCTCCCTTACTACCACAAAAGTTGCTTATCCCAAGGCATCAGCATTCACCTCCTCAGTCTGCCCTAAGGTAGTAACTCCTTTATGTTCTGATACAGCACCTTGTTCTCCCTTCCCTCCTCCCACCCAGCCCATGCACCAAAAAAACAAAACAAAACAAAAAAAAAGAAAAAAAAGAAAAAAAAAAAAACCACACGCAACCCCATCCCTTCAACCCACAATAATCTTTCCATCCCTCCTACAAGCATGTGTTTATCTCTTTATATTTAAATGTTACAGCTTCCCAACATCTGTCTCTGTGTGGTGTAATCTTACTGATGAAATATTTCATGTTTTCCTTGAGCCCTCATCAATATGTCTCTGTGTTATCAGCTTAGCAGATGGAGACACAGAAGGAATAACCTCAGCTTACCTGGGTGATTTCTTCTTAAGTACATACTTATTTTACTCCAGGACAAGACTCACAGTTACTTCAGCAATGCAACATGATCCACCTCTGCAGCAAACCTAAATTCTCCTCTCTAATGCCATGTATGCCCTATTGCACTTCCACCTTCCCCTTGGAATCTCCAAATTCCTCTCACTGGAACCTAGTATTTCCAACCTCATTTCATACACACTGAGTAACTCATGGGGGGAACTGGGACCACCAGAAAAGCCACCTGCCTAGCCAGGAGCTGCACCTCCTTTTCCCATACTAGACCCCACTGATACTATTGATCTTGCAGCTCTTATCCAGGTGACTGTTCCTTACATTCCTAAAGAAATGCCACCGAAACACCTCTGGGATGTCCAACCTACTGCAAACCTGTACAATGTGTATACCCCAAAAAAATCACTTTTCCCACTTCATGTTTTAAAGGTTCCTCACTTCTCCATGTAGGTAAACACTCCAGTGATTATAATAAGCAAAGAGTTTTCCTTACTACTATCTCACCACTATGGAACACAGCCTCCAAAAGCCTTCCTTCCCTTTTTGCAGAGGTAGGCTTTGTGTTAGCCCGCTGACGTAACCGAAGACACTTGACCATGACATTACCCATCACCAGATCTGCTGTGTGTGACTAAAAGGAGGCAGGTGTAGATCTCACTTTTACCACTTGGCTATCCTACACCACAGAAACACTGCTCTGTACCCAAAACAGTCCCAGTCTGAGCAACACTGGGACCCTCATTTCCTGAGCACTAACACAGGCACCAGCCCAGGGCACAGCCTGCAGCCAAAAAGTGTCTGCAAAAAGAAAAGCCATTCTTTGTAGCAGCTCACCAGAGGCTTTGGCCAAGTCACCAAATGCCTGTCACCTTGTTCTAACTCCTGGCCTCAGCATTCAGCACAGAACAAACTCAAGCACCACCAAGTACTTGGAAGTACTGTAAGGAGGATGTGCACTCAGCAGGAGCAGCATTCCAACACAAGCCAGCACACCTGTCTGCATCTCCAGGGACATTTACCGTGTCCCTGCCATGCCTGCCAGCACAGGGGTCCAGTGCCAGCCCCTGCCCCAAGGAGCAGGTCCAGGAGTGTGCGGGCAGTGCTGCTGTGGGGAACCCCAGGTACAGAGTCTGCAGGAACTGAGCCCAGCGTGCCACAGCTCAGCCCAACACATCACAGCATGAGAGCTCAGCTGAAGGGTATTTGCTGTAGGTTGGGGCATGCTGGGGGGAGGGTTTTTATTTATTTGGTTTATAATCCTATCTGAATAAAGGTAAACACATAGGGATTATAAATGAAATAAATCTGAATCAGGATAGAATGGGAGTGGGAGAAAAAAAAATCTCAAGAGGGTCAGGAGATAATGAAGATTATACCTCAATATTGGGATTATGATGTTAGTTCTTTATTTCAATAAAACTGGATAGAGATCTTTTATATCAGGGACAGAGCTTAGCTGTAAGGACAAAGTAATCTTCTGGGAATTATGCACACAAGCTCAACATCATTTTTATTGGATGGCTGATGAACTGGAAAACTCCAGGATAGCCTGGTTTTAATTTGTAATCTTAATTTTCATATAAATCGGTACAGTTGGAGGAAGGGGGGCAGATGTAGAGGGACTCTGATGCTGTGCTAATATTGCAGCATTAAGACAGCACATGCATTAGGCTACAACTGTAACTCATCTACTATCTGATCCTGTCTTTCTGTCTATCCATCTGTCTTCCATCTTCACATCTATCATTTCCCCACCAAAAAAACTCTCAGCCATGACCCAAGAGCAGAAGAGACTCAATGCATCATTTCATCCAGCAAGGTGAATCCACAGTACACCTATAACCCTCTCGCCTATTAACATCCAGGTCAAATTCCTGGCCTCTGAGACATAGGGACTCCCACCTACGGCTTCTCCAAGTGCTCACTTAACACAACTACGACACCAGTGAAATGGATCATCTGGCTCCCCACCCCAGCATTTAGTCTCTGCCTCAATCCATTAGAAATCATCTGGCAACTCTGCTTTTTCTTCTGCAGAGTCCAATTATTTTTCCTGCCTCCATCACCTCTTTCTTCAGGAACAAGAGAGGAAAATACAAGTGAGATGGGACTGTGACAGAACAGTTGTGGGTCCAAGAAGAGAGCACCGATCTCCTCAGCAGCTCCGTTGCAGGGTTTGCACACACAGAGAGCAACTACTTCCCTAATAGTGCCAAGCCACACAGCCATCAGCAGTGACTGGCTGCCCTGGAATGGATCTATGCCATCACTAACATGCAGTTTCCACAAGCACTGGATTGCAGTAACCATCGCCTGTACTCCTCTAACTTCCTGCTATGTCCCAAACCCACTCCCACTGAGGGAGCAGCTGCTTTCATAAAGGCAGCAAAAACCAAAGGAGCTCCCAAAACTCCCCAGCACCTGAGCACCAAAACAAGATCTCCAGAGGAAACCTGAAATGCCAAAAAGATTTCTATTTCCTTATGTAGATATCCGGCAATCTTAGTCTTTAACACATGTCCTATTGGTGCTAAGACAGAAAAACAAAACACCAAACTACTCCTTCCACTCCCCAATATGCAGCAACTGTGAAGCACAGAATGGGAAAAGCCAGGTTTTACAACTCGCTTGACAGCAAAATGGTGAGTGAACAACCGAGGAGAGTCTGACTGGTATATAATCTTATGGAGTAAGTTTCTTAATTCTATTCCAGTCAAGAATGTCTTAAATGAATTCTCACTTCCACTTTTGTTTCTGAAATGACACGGTGACATGCTAGCAGAAACACCATGTGAGCAAGTAGGACAAAGGGCTTGTTGCCTTCCCCTGTTCCTCCTCCTCCTCCCCTACCACATTCATCTCTCCAAGTTCTTTCCCCACCTCAGTCCTCGCCTCTGGAGAGCCAAGAGGACACCAAAACGAGCAGCAGCAGCAGCAGCCACCACCACAGTGATGCAATGAATCACCAGTGAGCCTGGAAAGAGTGGGGAAAAATCATTCCAGATAATGCAATTGCATCAAAGAAGGAGATGAAGATGTGTGTGATGACATCTTATTATGGGCTCCCAAAGAGCCTCCAAGCATCTTATCAAGCCTTCCAAAAAAATCAGGCAGTTGTACACAGACAGACAATTCTGGCTGCAAGTTAGCCAGAGGGATGAAGGGAGGGGCAGGGCAGAGATGAGGATCAAACGGACAATTAATATAACGGCTCAAGATTAACAAGGAGGTGCCCCAAGACACTACGACCAGAGTTACTTACAGTCATTAGTCATGATTTAGAGAAGAGGCTGAGAAATGAGGTGACGACCTATGCAGATAATACCAACTCATTTGGATTAGTCCAACCTATAGAAGACTTGGAGGAGTACAGAACAGATGAAAGACAGAACAATTATAGCAGTAAGTAATGAGCACTGGGACCAGTAATGTCAATGCTCCTGTGCCAAATCCCAAGCAGAGACTACAGCAGAACTGAGAAGCCAGCCAGGGTTTTGGGACAGCAGGACAAGGAACCTGTCTCTGTAATGGTACAGAAGTGTGCTGGAAGTCATACTGAAATTTGGCTCCAGACACAAATATGAGCACAGGTGCCCTATTAAGGGGCTCAGATTTTGGTTTTTTCCTTTAATGACACAACCATTTCAGAAAATTATGGAGATGATTACACTCAGCAAAGCTGAAAGGCAGCCACACAAGTTCAAGATGAAAATCCCTTTTTGTATTTTTGCTGTTTGCCCTTCAAACTCATTGCATCCAACTTTGTTCTTACAATAAAACCAAGACAATGATACTTATTTCCATCTCAGACAGGTGCCATAAGCAAGACTTGAACTTTAAAAATAGCCACCTATCATCACATACCAAACATGATCACAATTGGTTTTATCACTCTGCCTTGGTCCCTTTGCAAATGCCCATTCTGGACGGGTTTTTTTTTTTTCCCTTTTTAATTTTTCCCTGGAATATTTGGGCTGCTTATCACCAGCAAGAAGTCAGAGGACTGCCACATCATTCAGTGTAATGTTCTCATGTTTCTGCTGCATTACTTCCTGACAGCACAAGTATACAGAACATATGACACTTCCAAGACATTAATTTTATCACACTGCTATACCCAGGTATACATGGATCACCAGCTATGTTAAATGAACAAGTTAAAAAAGCATCTATAAACTACAAAGCAGGCAGTGGAGATCCTGGGGAGAAACAGATCTCCTTTCATAATGACCACTGGTCTCTCATTCGGTGGACAGAGGTGCAAACTCCTTACTTGTGAGAAAATATCCATTTTCTATCAGTTTTACACAGTATTTTACAGGCTCTCAGTGTTCCTGTCATTTCCAACCATTTTTAACTTCATACTAAGAAAAGATACAGGAAGGCAAAAATATTTCCTGGCTCCTCTGCCTGCCCTTCTCCTTGGGACCATCACACCACTGATCAGCTATGACCCAGCCCTGAGCTCTATCCTTAGTGACATCTCAGAGCCCCAGGGACCCTAGCACAGCACTCAGCAAGGCAGCAAAGTGAGCGCTGGCACAGAGCTGGGAGCATGCCCTGGGGACATATGGTACATGGAGTCCTGGCAGCAGGACATCTCCAGATCACCTCAGGTCTTGCAGCTCAACTCCAGCTGGGAAGTTGGTCTTGACATCATGTAAATCTCCAGGAAGAGACAGTGTACAAGGAGAAACAACAGGCCTTCCATTTGCCCAGCTCGAACTGCAGACAAATGGATGCCTCACCACCACTCATCATCAATGGAAGATGGAAAAATCCATGGCCCCAAGAAAACAATTTAATACACTAACTTCCTGGTAACGTTAAAACACCAATCTAGCTCTCACCTACCACAAATGATTTCTTGTTCTTATCCGTGCACTATTCAACTGCACTGTTTGTTGTAATCAAACTAAAAAACTCATTTGAGCTGAAACGATGCTTTTCACAGGCTTTACCAAGACCCACTGCCCAGACCACCGGTACAAGCAGGCTGCCACTGTGAATAGAGAACAGAAACATTTCTCTTGCTGCATCAGGGATCTGGGTTGGATGATTCAGTACCCACAGTTTCCAGTTCAGCCCAGGTTTGGTCCTTCCCTTACCCTAACCCCTAGAGCCTGGTACCACAGAGGCTTAGCCTGTGCATAGTCTAAGCTACAGCAGCAGTCAGGGTTATGGTGCACTGTCAGCTCCTGGTACTAGGTCCTGTTAAGTTGCCATCAACGGCAAGGAGAAGGAACTAAAAGCTCCTTTAGGTTCCAGCTGTCATCTTGCCTCCTTATGCCATCTTTTCTTGCAATTTCAGGCTTGCTCCTTCCAAATGCGCTTAGTTAAAAGCCTTTCTTTTGGCTCTCAGGGCAAAGACTTCAGTACTAAGTAGCTTTCCCACTGCTTCCATCTAATCTTCCTATTTATCAACCTGAAGATTCCTCAGCTTTGCTAATCTTTCCTGAGACCATATAATCCTGAGAGTGATTTCCTAGAGAAAACAGAGTTAACCAAGCTGCCTGATAATTGCCATTTGGAACTTCAGCTCTCATTTTGCACACTATGTTCCAGCTCAGCCAGGACTGTATCATTTCGTAGCACACAACTTCAGCCTGCCCTCAATCCCCATTTTTCTCCTGAAGGAATTCATGAGACCACATCTTTCATACCCAGCACAGAGAAAAGCAATCCCTTGCTAGCTCCTTGACTCCTGCATACACAACAGGACTGTGTTATCTGTGGCTAGCAGCACTACTCAGACATCAGCTTGAAGGGGAGAAAAAGCACATAGCTGGTCAAGGGAAACCTAACCACCGGAGCCCTTTTCTCAATAAGCTGCCCAGCAGTTACAGCAGCTTTCCTTCCCACTGTACCAGGCAGTGCCTTGATCTTGAAGGCAGGACTGCCCTGTGTTAATCTACAAACCTGCGAAAACCTTCTCCCTCATAAATGCTGGTTGTTCTCTAAAAAGGGTGGCCAAGAACAAATCCAGCCCTCACACAGCCATGGAAACCAACCACACTATCATGTCACCAAAATTCCTATAACAATCTTGGACAAAGTGGACCCGTACTACTTACTTTCTGCCTACTCAAGGGGGGAACAGCAGCAGAACCAAAATAGACTTTTAGGTGGATTTCAATTGAAATAAAGCACATTATATGGATTTATTAATTATTTATATGTAAAATATTTACACAGCTATCCCAACACTTTTCTACTAGGCTGAAGACAGTGCTATGTACAATATAAATGCTTAGGCTTTTAAAACGTATTTGTATATTGAACACACATATGGAAGTATTCCTTCTAGCCACATGATTCCAAACCATTCCTTCAGCCACCTGGCTGCAGGAGGCAGGCATCCCTGTACCTCACATTCAGTGGCAGGTAATGCTGCTCCTCATGGCACCTTTTCCACCTGTGTCTGAGGGCTGCCTTAATAATTGCCTTCCCTGCCATTTTGCAGCAAGGCAGAAAAAATCAGCTGCACCAACCTAGCTTTTTGTTGAGACTTGCTGAACATCAATCAGCTTCAGCTTTAATGAGGGGCCTTCTGCTGGATATTGAAGTCCCTGACCTGGAGGAGGCTGATGCCACCCTCAGCTGAGCTACAAACCACGAGTATAGACACAGATTCAGCACTGCCATTCCCCAGTATCAGACACAGTAAGCAAAGGCCTAGTTGCTACCAAGCATTCTGTTTGTTCACAAAGAAACTCTCAAGTGTTCAAACGGGAAACACAATTCTATCTTCCCTAATTCCAAATTTCTCTACTCTGCTAGCAAACTTCCTAGAAAACACTTTCGGTTTTGCTTTCTTCCGAACAAGAAGAGACACAAGCTAAGCAACAATTTCAGTACCCACCCCCATCCTGTACAATATCTTTTTAATCAAGAATCACAGGTTAATCCCAGCTTTCAAAATACAATAATCATAAAATTTTTTATACACTACAGTCATTCCGCAACTGGACATGAAAATACCTAATCCTGTAAAACTACACAAATTTCTGATCAAAGTATAGCAGGTAAATCAAACCTGAAATGAAAGGATTAGAAAAGGTTACTGTAATTCTTTTCTGTTCAATAACAGAGAAGCAGATTTCACTGACTCTTACTCTGTAATTCCCATCTGGAAAAGAAGCACTGGAGGAATGAACAGGTTTGAAGAAGGCCTTTTCATGACATCTGTAAAGTAAACCCTAGCAATCAGAGCCCATCCTAATCCTTCATCCAGCAGCTGTCCTTGGCATACAACCACAGTTGTACTGATCAAATGCTGGTCCCTGGGACAGCTGCATCAATCCATACAACTTGTGCGCTTCCTCGAAAACTGCCCATCAGCTTCCCAACTTTTCCAATCCAGCTGAGAGCCAGAGGTGGCATTCAAGTTCTCTCTGCCCTACCTAGCACCCACCTGCTGTCTCCATTAGGGCACATACCATTGTGCAAGGATACCACAGCCAGTGGCATTCCAGAGACTAATCAAAGGACATTCACAGGTGCAATTTCAAGATCCCTATCCAAAGGGCCAGCTCCACCTCCTCCTCTCCCCTTTCCAAAAAGTCACACAACAGGAAGACCTTTTGCTAATTCCCACTGAAACCTCAAGGAACACTTGGGAACAATGGCATGGATACGAACTCTGCACCCACCTAGCTACAAACAACAAGGAAACCTGAAGATTTCCCTCTTCCTTGCAGATAATCTGAAACTGAGAAACCACCTTTTATTTGATTCACCATGATCTGAAACATCCCCATGTGGGCAGCTTAGCACTGCAAAGCATCACAAGGGAATTTCACCTTGCTCTGTGTGGAGATGCAGCACACACAAGTTACTTCTGATTTTACCAGAACCCAAGAGGGTGGGAGGACAACAAGCACCCACAGTCTAATCGGAATTTAGACCATGCCTGTATAAACCTCTTTAGTACTCATTTCCAAGCGTGGCCTTTCCTACATTTCAGAGTCTTTCTGAAATGCCCCCCACAGCAGCTGCCCCAGGAAAGCAGCTGCTCCGTCAGGCCCTGGCTATCAGCACCAGGGTAGGAGCCTGTTGCAACACCACCCATACCTGCATCCCTGTAGCCAGCCAACCCACACACAGGGAGCACAAAAGCCCAGCTACAGCTTCTGTGTGTTGCAAGTACCACATGCTTCAGGTACAATTCTCCCTCTTGCAAAGCCAACAAATGCCCTGCCCTTACATAACTTATCTATTTTTTCTTCTTTCAATATATTAATTATTGCTCTGGCACCTCAGCCTTCTCATGAAGCCAATAAAGCATGAAATGCCTCTACACAGAATCACAGTTCATATTTTCTGTCTCATGTGTTAATTACTTCCCTGCTTTTCTTCGTTTGGTGGGGGAATTAACTCACATAGCCTGTAAGAATTAACTAATATAGCAGGAAAGCTGCTGTACACCTCTACTGTCCATTTCAGAGATTTTTTTTTAGTACTTCTCCACTTACAAAATATAATTCAGGAACTAAACCGATCCATCCCGTTCTGACAGCAGCCTGCAATTTATTAACCAGAATGCTACACAGAAGCTACAGTCAGAAAACAGCATTTCTTTGTTTTAAAACCATGTGAAAGCCATAAAATAATGTGCTCCTGCACAATGAAAACAATTACAGAAAACAACACTGACTCTGGAAAAAAACAAGAGGAACTGTCAGGAAGTAAAAGACACCTGTACAGTTAACAAATAGGGAAGTGCTGTCTGATGTACCCTTTTTAATTTTATTTTTAAATAATAGAGAAAAACAAATAGTCAACTAGAGGTACAAAAAAAAAATCCATCACAGACCAAACACTACCAATCCATAAAGCTCTTTCAGTCCCTTTCCCTCACAAATACTTCAGAAGTATTGGTAACAACCCTTCCTACCAAAAGATGGGCTTGCTCTCAAAGGATTAAAGCAGATACTCTGTACATCAATATTCTAGCATCTTTTTAGCTTATCTTTCCCAGAGCTACTGGAAAACTGTGAATAAAAATCACACACTTAAAAAACCTAAAGCTAAGGATTTTATATTAAATTATCCCAATTTTTTGTTTTGTTAAATACAACTCATTTTGTCCCAGTTGAGGACATCAGGGGTGTCATTCTGTCATTCAGAAAGCACAGGAAGCCACAATGAGTTTTCTGCAATTTACAAGGAGAATTAAAGACAACCTGGAAGACTCCATGAGGGTACTGAGGGCCAAAACCAGCCTCTATGCACAATACACTTCACTGTCACTAGGTTAATGTTTGTCATAAGGGCCTTCTGAGGATTTGTAAGAAGCTTTACCAGAGCTGCTAGATCCTGAGCTCTTGGGCTTCTCCTGGTCCTCCCTTTACTTGGGAGTCTCCAAATCAGGACCTCATTCCAGCTGTCGGCAAGCCCCAAGATGGACATATGTGCCTGACTGAGGCCTCAGGGATAGCTGCAGCTCCATCTAGAATGGTATCTGGGCACAAAGTGCTATCACAGACTTCCAGCTCAAAAAGCCATACCACCAGCCCAAAGCTCCTGAACACTGAGTTACCTGCAGGCTGACAGGGAGCTATGGAGCACCTGGCTTCCCTCTGCTCATCCTCAAGGGGGAAACAAACCCAAGCAAGCTCAGATAGGAGCTCTTTCCACTGCGCTTCACCTCTTGTTCTTCACAGCTCAGTACAAACCAGGCCATAATGCAGAGAGGGTTGCCAGCCCATCCTGATGATGTAGTTATTTCCAATTGGCACTTGGGAGCAGTGAAGATGGGAGGCATTACTCATCGCCAAGAGTACAGATGTTTCTAATTGCTTTCCATTACCAAGAATAACAGCTGTTTACATCTATCAGCAAATAATTCACAAGAGCTCCAGACTATTAAGATAACACACCCCACCTGGTCACCATCACAAGTTGTCAAGGCCAAGGTAGTGGCTGCCAGAATCCCCTTCTGCATCTCTGTTCATCAAATGACAGCATGTGTCACCTTCAGATATCCTTATGCTACCCCACAAGCCCTGGCGTCTTGGTGGCCTGACAGATCACACGGACATATGGATTCTTCATGGCCTTGCAGTAAATGTTTTACGGTTATACCGCTGTCAAGGGCAAATGACAGGAGCGAGGGACTTGCTAATAACCCGGTGAAAGAAACACTCATGCTTGCAATGAAGTTGGTAGCAAAAAAGTGTGGCTGCTTTGCACGCATCTGTGTGCAGAACAGCCTTTAAAAACACCCCAAGTAGCTGGCAGTGGGTTTAATTTTGCAGCTCTCTCATACCTCAACCAGGGCCTGCACAAAATAGTCAGCACAAGAACTCCTCACTGCTCCCTTCACTGACTCAGGCTACCTTTTTCAAGGCTGGCACAGGCCATTAACTCATTTTCCTCACACCAGCCCATCTAGGCAGGAAGGACTGTCCTTTCCCAGCCTTTCACAGCTGGGGGCCTGGGTCTGTGGCAGGGACTCCCCACCACTTAGCCCATACAAGTAGATAAGCAGCCAACTAACACTAACAATTAGGAAACAGACAGCCTAACAGCCTACAAGTGACTGGTATCTAACGAGTTCAGCAGTATTAACCATTTCCTGATTATTAAAGCTGCATTATCATTTGGCTCACAGAGCTCTAAGTCCACACGTCTGCACACAAAAACCTGCTTGCCCAAATTCAAGTGGATTTCTACCCTTCCATCTAGGATAACGGGGCTGACTTCTCAAGAAAGGAGAGGAAGGAAGATAGTCCTCCATCAACAGTTTTGTTCTATGCATAGACCCCTCCCTCCACCAGCCGTTCCCCGGGAACTCTTTTTCATGTATAAATTCCTTGCAGAATATATCGAATGCCTCTGGCAACAGCACTGGTGTATCAGGACCTTCTCCCAACAGTGTTTTAGCCATTGCACTGAACTGTTTCCACTAGAGACTGCTTTCTTGATTATCGTTTTACAGCCTAATAACTAAGTCCTTAAATTACTGACATACACTTGACCCTGCTGCACTCTGGCCCATGCTGAGCAGCAAGTGCTGCTTTAATTAAATTAGGATCAATGGGGCACAAATCCGTCAAAGGGGCAGTGTGCTACTCCCAAGGTCAATACACCAAAACCAAAAGGATTTGGCCAGAGCACATAATTTGGAAGCTGCTTCTATTTCAGATGTGTCACCTCTGTCTCCCTCCCAGACTGCCAGCTGATCCCTGCTCCATTCTTGACATCTTAAAAACAAGTTCCAAAGGGCTCTTCTGTGAAGTTACTGCAGTAGGACAAGTAGGACCCTTTGATTTACTTTTGAGAACTGTATTCAGCCTCTCAGGCTCAGCAATGGGTCTCTTGGGTTAGTCCATCGTGGCTTTTTGCCTTGGGAACATCTAAATACCTGGCTGCCATCTCCTCTGCGAGTTTCCTTAAACAGAGCAATCCCAGGAAAGGAATTACTGATTTCTCCATGTTTTGGTCTCCCAGAGTTGCGCAGCCATTGTTGTTCTCATGGCTTGTGCTATTTCAGGGCAGTGTCTTCTGCCCAGGGAAGGCTGCCAACAGGAGCAGAATGCCATTACGAGAGGAGGCTGCTGTGAGCTGCCACCATCACAGGGAATTTATCATTGCGAGCCACAAGCATAATGGACTCCTTCACCAAACGACTTTGGATATGCAGGGCTTGGCACCGACCCTGCCATCCACATGCAATTACTAAGCTGCAAACGCATGTAATAGGAGCAGGGGACAGGGACATCATCACAGCAGTGCACACAGTCATCTCTTAGCAGCTCTGTACACATAGGCACAGGAATTCACTCCAAGAGTCCAGACTGCCTGACAGGCGGGCAGGCAAAAAAAAAAAAAAAAAACCACGGAAAAAAAAGAAACTCCAGAGCTTTGCTAAATCCAGCAGCTCAGGAGACATGTTAATATTGAATGCTTTTGGCTAGAAGAGTGAGCTTGGCTAGAAAAGTCCAGCTACAGAAGCCACAGCATTATTTGTAAACCTTTGATGCCCCAACTTTCCATCTTGCAGTGCCCTACTCTGGATTATGGATCAACACATTAACTCCATTAGGCACACGGACCCTTCCCAACAGTCATTTCCTAAAAAGGCAACTATGTAACTAGTTTATTTTCCACAGGGTTCAGCAGCTCAAAACTCTCACTCCAATAAAAAGTTTTTCCCTATGTGTGGCCACGTGATCCTCCTAGGCCAAGTGAGGAAGGCAAACCTTCTACCTGTGAATACAGACAAACAAGTGAATACATCCACTGAACCCAGAGCACAGGGGGTGGACCCCCTAGATAGTGCTGTCATCTGAGCCTGCAACCCTACACCTTCACAGTCAGCCTGGAAGCTCCAATTCTTCCAAAATGGTTATTACCATCTCCTACACTTCCATCACTTCTCTCTCAGGGTGCCTCACTTAGAACCAAACTAGCAATTTTCTTCACACCTACATGGACTTTCACTTCATAGTACAATTTCCTAGAGCCCGACCAACTTGTTGGCTTCCCATACATCCAACAAAGGAGGTGAGATCTGGATTTAGGATTCCTGCTTTTTGCTTTACTTCTGTTGCTGAGGCTGTAAGGAATCCCAGATCAGCCATGTAATCAGAGCTGAAACAAGAGCAAACACAACTGTCCATGCACATTTTAGCTAATCAATTGTAAAGATAGAGCTAAGCCCATGAGGCATGTAGAACACAATGAACTGTTACTTCCTTAGACTCTCTATTCTCCTGGGAATTTTCAATGGTTGGTAACTGGATTAGCTTCCTCACCTGCTTTATCCAGGCAGTGTGCTCCCTGCACCCTACCCTCATCCTCTTCTCTCTCTTGTTGTGACTTTTTATATCAAATACATTGCTGTTAGGCACTGCTTCCTTTTGCTCTCCCATTTTTCACTGCCTCCAGCATACCTCAACCACCCTATCCCAACTCATACCATAATTCTCCACTCACAGACTTCTTGCTGAAGAAATGAGCAGAGCTGTGCCTTCACTCAGTGAAGGCTCAAGAGACAGAGATGCAGGCCATGTACATCGATGCTGTATGCACTGGCTCCTACAATCACAGGACAGTAAAACTATTCCCAATGGCATTTCAAACAAGTTAAAAAAAAAAAAAAAAAAAAACAAAACCCCAAAACACCGAACACATAATAAAACAAACCCCAACAAGTTGCTCGTTCTCCTGGTGGCAGCTTCTAAAAAACTTCAAAAAACCCGAACTTTTAAAAACTCCAGAAGCAGACACTGGCTTAAGTTTTGGAATTTTCCCCCTCCTCCTTGTCTGATTCATAATCCAGGCTCAGATTCTCATGTGCCCAGGCTCCCAGTGTGGCATGCTGGAGGCTGCCACCTGCTGAGAGAGTTGGGAGCACAGAGATTTAAGAGAAAAAACTAACAATTACCAGGAATGCAGCAAGCCGAGTTTCTATCCAAGAGGAATGCTCCTGTGGACCCCTTTTCCGCCTGCGTTGAGGTCCCAATGGCGAGGCAGCAGGAGCTGAAGCAGACAGCCACAGCCCCCCTCTATTCTGCACACAGCTCTAACTCACCCGTAGATTTCTTGACTTGAGCACACAGTGCCGTGACGGATGTGGAAGATGGATAGATAAATGCCCAGTATGCTGAGCCCTGAAAGATGCCGGCTCAACCCGACCCAATTAATCTTCCTGCAGTGCCTGAGCTCTAATGAGTGTCCAGGCACATGCCATTCATCACCCCATACATATCCGTCATGCTGTAGCACGTACAGGGCCTGGCAGGGCTCCGTGACGCCTGGGGACAGGGCACCTCTGCCGCTGCAGAAGGCACATTCTCCAGCTCATTATTTAACTTGGTCCTAGAACAGAGGAGCCAAAACCTCTTACCAGCACTACTGAGGTCTTACCAACACATGCAAAGAACCCAGACTCTTTGACACAACTTGCTTATTTCGGCAAAAGGAGAAGCTCTTTTGCACTGAGTTTTTGAAGCTTTTCTTTTTAAGGATGGGGTGCCCCTCAGAGATTCCCGCAGGACGAGTGACTGCACTTTCACACTTTGTATCAATACAAGGACCATGCCACCCCGTGCAGCATTTTCACATCTGGTGGGAAAGCAGCTCCTGACACTTGATTTGCTCTCACAGAACTCAACATAGCCAGGGAACTCCCTCATCAAGGCTTAAGTGGCCAACTGGGAAACAACTTCTACTTGCAAATTGTTACAAAGGACCTTAAGTGGAGACTCAAAATCCCTTCCCATTCCAGCGCATACCATTCCTTTCTCACGGCTACATGGAAACAAAACACAGCTAATGGGCACACAATACGGGAGATGCCAGAGCATCCCTGTGATTTACAGGATGGCTAATGAGCACATCCAACAAAGGCTTGTTGTCTCCCATAAAATCAGACGGATGTAAGCACTGATTAGAAGCAATTGACTCCATGCAGCACTAAATAACTTGCCATTGTTACCATACTTTCTTTTCCACCCCATTAGATGTATACAGGTGAATATATGATATATAAAAAACACATGCAGCCGAGAAACTTGGTACTCCAAAGCCACTTCTATCACATCGGGTAGCCTGCAAGTGACAAGCTTTTTCTTTCAACCATCCCGATGTCAACATCCATGTAAACACCACAGTAAAAACCCACTGCTTACAGTAACCTGAGACACATCACTTGAGTCATCACCAAAACGGCCACAAGATCTGAAAACCAGGGATGGAATACTTGAATACCAACAGTGAAAATGCCACAAGCCCAGGGAATCTGAGTCCTGTCTGCTCAGACAAGATAGACAGGAAGCCTCACTAGAGGCATCTCAGGTATTCTCTAGCGCCACCAATCATTTGGGTCTGTTTTATAAATAAGAGATTAAGAAAGAGAAAAGCAGTTAAGAAACTACTGCTGCAGGTCAATGTTTAAGAACAAGAGCTCCTAGGCATGAACTCTACTTAGCACCCCAAAGCACTTAGAGCCATGAGCATGAGAAGTGCTGACTAAGCAGCATCCTTGGGATACAGCAGAAATCAGGCTGACATAAAGGACCATCATCCCTGACCTATAAAAGGGATTGTTAGCTAGGCCCTAAAACCAGCAAAAAAATTAACCTCCTTGTTTTTTGTCTTTCCCACAGGACTCCCATCCAGTGCAAGAATCAGCAAGCAGGATGAGAGTTACATTCCAGCTGGAACAGAATCTAATCTGCTACAGCAATCCAGAGCACATACCTCAGGAGTCAGTTTGAGAAATTTTGCCATGAACAGTAACCAACCTAACAGCTTTTGGAAGGTGCTTTTCCCCAATTCCAACTGCTGGCATAGCTGTTTTGTACTGAAAACAGCAATACATGTGATTTGGGGTGTTTCTAACAAGGAATTTTCAAAAGTGGTCTACACTGGCATTTATCTGTTTCTGTTCCACTAACCAACAGCAACATTTACCCAAAGGAATTGTCCTCAAATACATCAACTGTACTTAAAACTATGTTTCTACAATAATTGCACGATCATCTAGCTGAACTTTCACTGTTTCTACAGAAGAAGTGCTTTGTACACATTTAAGGCTGGTTAGTTAGTAATCCTAGTAGACATAGAAAGATTAAACACGATCATTTTCCCAATTCCTCTCCATCACTTTGCAGACTCTGCTGGTGATCAGTAACCACTCAGAGACAAAGCTACATTGTTCCAGTCTTATGTCACAGGTACAAGCTTCACAGGACTACTTGGCAAAGCCAGGTGTCAGAGTAAAACCCTCAGTGCTGCTGCTAGAGGGGTCTAGTGAACACCCAGCCTCTGCTCATGGCTGCTCAATAAGCTGCCATCTGCTTCACTGAGGGCCCAGGTTCTGCTTGAACAGCATTACATAAAACCAACCACCATGACATTCCATGGAGTCTTGCTTGGCTGGACCAACCTCTTCACAACACAGTTGTCCACACAACAAAGACATCGGACCCTCAGATCACTAGGACCCATGCCCTACACAAGAGGCACAAGGAAATCCTGCTCTGAATCAGAGTGCTGTTCCCAGCAGTACTGGCATATCCAACCCAACACACATCTGCAGCTCCCTGCCAGCAAGGGATGTGCTGGTTAGATGGTTCAAACCAGCAGTACCTGATGAAATAAAAACCTTTTAGCATAAGGTATTGTTCATTTAAGTTCCAGGCCCCTGTTCAAATGCTTCACCACCCTCCCAGGGAATTAATTTCCCCCTTCCATCTAGCTGGGATTTCCCATTGCTCCATTTGTCCCTCTTACAGGGCACTTCCAGGAGTATTTGGCTCTGCCTTCTCTCACCTTTCCACTTAGCAGCTGCAGACAGCAGCAGCATCTCTCTCACTCAACATCTCTAGGGTCCCAGAGTCCCCTAGGAGAACCCACACCCCACTTCTGGAACTCCCCTCCCAGACTGAACACTGCAGGACCCCCAGCCTCCATCCCTACCCTCTGCCTTTGCACACTCCCGTACTGTTGTGTCAGAACAGCAGCTCCTGGCAGAGGCCTGTGGCTGCCTGTCTGCTCCAGCTGCCCAGGCTCACACAGATGACAGGGAGATAACACAAGGGCTACAATGAGAGCGCAGTCTTTTTACAGTGCTGCTCACTACAGAGATTTCTGCAAAGTCCCAGGATTGGTTGGGACTATTCCCTCCTTCCCTCAGAATATAAAGCCACAGAGAAATGGCTGGAGGGGAGAGGGGAAAGCAAAAAGATGGCGTGTGGTGGTTTGAAATGAGCAAGATGTTAACTAATTTTACTTTTAATCTTTCCTTTTGCTGCAAAGTGAGCCATTCAGGCATCACATCTTCTGCATTTTCCTTGCCTCTTTCAGAGAAGCATATTGGGGCAGAACTTGCCAGCTGTCTGCCTCCTTCGCCTTCTGCTACCATTATCCTGAGGTACCACCCCACCTTCTGGCCCTCCAGCTTGTTGGGGGGGGGGGGGGGGGGGGAGGGAGGGGGGGGGGGGGGGGTGTCACACTGGGTGAGGAGGGAGGGAGGATGGGGAACACAGTTACTCTTACAACACATCCACGGTGGGGAAGCCAGAATGAACCAGACAAATATTCCAATAGGACATGGCATAGATGGAGAGCTCTGATTTCTCCTAGCAGAGTTTACACCTGCCTCCATCCATCCCCATGCACACCCCCGTGCCCAGAGAGAGCCCTGCACTGCAGTTTCACTGTTGTTGCCCTGTGACTTCATTAACCCTTCCCCATTAAACCCTCCAGTCAGACACAGAGCGCGCTGCCCCTGCCCCCACCGCGGGAGAATATTCTGATGCCCGCACTCAGCCAAAGCAGTGACTAAAGTTGGAATGATGCATTTCACCGCCTGTGGGTTCTGAGCACATCCAGCAGCCTGGCAATCCCAGCCCAAATGCCTCGTGCTGTCTTCAAGTAGGTGTAGCTGTTTGCAAAATACACAGCACATAGAGCCCGTGTGTGGCAACAGCTCCACAGCCACAGATGGATTTAAGGGATGTGGAGCATGAGCACATTACAGAAATCTAGCCTTTTTTCTATACCACTCTACACATTAAGAAGCATGAAAAAAGGAAACAAAAGAGCATTTCTACTTATCCACATGCTCAAATATTCCCCTCTGGTTTGTTTTTTTTTTTTAATTAATCAAACTCTGCCAACCTAGTGTTTCAACTCAAGCTGTTTTAACTCCTTTGGAGCTTCAAGTAAGCTGCATTTTAACCACTACGTCATGCCCCAGTGGCATAAACGGGCAGCCTTTTTTTTAGCAGTAGAATCGCACCAAATTATAATTTCTGCTCAATCAGGCTGTTAACCTGCATAGAAACCCAAAATGCTTCATGAACAAGTTTGAAGTTTAGAAGCAGGGTTTGTGTGCCTTCCCCTACGTTCAACCGCTCCTCTGCTTTCTCCTGTGACACACCCAGAACCAACACAGTAAACAGAGATTACTCCATCGATGCCTTATGCAGTCAAAGACAATACAGAGACTTTTGTCTTTTGCAGCTGCTGTTTTTCACAGATAACTTTCTGCCTCCATCCTCCTTGGCTAACCCACAGTGCCTCATCCCACCCAAAGCTCCCTGGCTGCTGTCTTTTTCTCATCTGGACACACTGCATGGCCATCAACAGCCCCACCTCACCCAACAAGCTACTCACACCTCTAAGGACACCACCTCACTTAAGTGCTCTACAGCTTCCAGAACTGAGCAGTAGTTAGCCCTGCCACAATTTATCTACTCAATCTTGTCTAAATCAGGTTTAAAACATACGGGGGGGGGGGGAATCCACAAACCCACACTAACAAGATTAGACAGTTGTAATGTAGAATTCTCATCAAAATTATCAAGGTCATCATACACTGGGATGATTATATTCCTTCTGGAAGAAACTGGGGTTTGGATTTCAAGTCCTGAAGTCTTCCTTGATAAAAATCAGCCTCTCCCATACATCACCAAGCATCTTGCAAAAGCCAGACAAAATTTCTGCTGACCAAAACAAGCTTTCCAGCCAGAATTAGCAACAGTCTCCAATACTTGCTTAGCGACAAAGAGTGGTTCAAATAAAACTAACAAATCCAAAGAATTACAGCTGAAATGAAGCTTGGGAGGGCCTTTCAGCCCACCCTTCTTCAAAGCAGTTTTCTGCACTTTGAACTCCTTCTGACACGACTTGGTACCACGTACCTCCAAAGATCATCTACAATTTCAGTATTTTGCATTAGCTTCTGCCACCAACTTTGGAAAGTCTGGGTAGGTGCCAATATCAGCAAGGGGGAGAGGCCTGGTTTTCCACCCACTCCAGCCATGGGAAGGAGCCTGAACAGCAACTGAGAAACAAACCAACCCATCAAGATCCAAAATATTCCACATTCCAGACCGCAGCTGCTAGGTAAGCTGGAGCCCTAATATCAAACACATCCCCACAGCCATAAAAAAAGCCTTTCAAGAGTCCACTACATCTTATGAAAGCAACTCATTCCTCACTGAATCCATGTACTTTCCCAACTAGGTCTTTATTAGTTCCAAGTAGCGATTGCAGTAATAAGGTATCAGCTGTGCTCAGCTGTTACCAGTGGTCTCATAATAATGCTGAAAACTAGACAACTTGCCCAAAAGGACAGCCTGGAAAACAGGGTACCACAAAACTACAAAGAGCAGTCAGAGAAGCAGGTACTACGTACCAGCACTAAACTGGATCACCACCCATCATCCCAGACTGAGAGGAAGACAGAGCCCTCATCCTTTCCCTCTGCACTGCTCTCTGCTTTGAAATCGACTCTGGAAACCAAATGCCATTGCAACATAAATGAACTATTAGTCTAGTGAGCAGAACTCAGAATTTAAACATGGCTTTGTTTTAAGTACAGGCTTTTTCTTGTCCATCGAGTATATGGTACCTTTATTGTTCTTCTTATATTTCTTTTTTTAACTACTTAGCCATCTAGAAAACACAGGAGGTCCTAAATATCAGTCTTCTCTAAATATCACCAGAAGGCAACACCACAAAACTACATGCAAATTCACAGGAACATTTTGGTTTTGTTCCATGCCCTCTCTGACACTGCTACCTCTGCTTGCTTTAACGGATGATAATGCCACTGAGATCCATGAGGTAGAATTCATTTCTACCTACAGACAGCTTCAGTAATGGCTAAGTATGGGTTCTCAGAGACGCAAGACAGGCTCTCTATGACCAGTGTCCTCCAGGTATGGAGAGGGCACAAGTGGCAAACACCGCTTGCAGGTTTTTTCTTCACATCAGTGTTTCTAAGCAGCCCAAGCAAGTGAGTGCAGACACACAGAACATTGCAGCTCCCAACATGCCAACAGCAGAACCCACCTCAGGTGTCTGACACGCACAGACAGGTGACCTTTCCCCACACCTGGCCCAAGATTTCTGCTTTCTCTCCAGCTGCACATGCAAACAGCTGCTGAGTTACCCCAGTTTCTAGACAAGACTGAGACACTGGCACCCCTACCAGGCAGGCAGTCATAACCTCTGCAGCCATCCTCTGATGCAGTGGCAGCAATGTTACTAACAATAACATAGGAAATACAGGGTGCTGGATCAGCGAGAACACAATAGAATAGTCATCCCTCTTGCCTGAGCCTTTTTTCTACTCTTCCATGCAGGTTTTGCTCTTGGCATTTTTTATTTTTCAAACATCTTTTTCTCCAGCCTTCTGAGAACAGAAATGCTTTGAACACTACGCTTGTGAGGCCCTTTATTCTTAACTGTTATTTAGCAAAGCTACCCAAGAGACATTTCTTGCACACAGCAAATTCTGCAAACAAGAACTGAAGGGTTAGAACTAGCCTGGCTGTGAGGAAGACACGGCTGATGCTAAGGGGGACTGACAAGCTCTGGTGTTCCTCTCCAGTTAATCTGATGACTTACTCTTGGAGCAGACAATATGAAACCTTTTTTACACTGTTAAAATTGGGCTCCCACCAATGAGAAAAATAAAGGACTCTTCCTTCCCACTGCAGAAAAAAACATCCATTTTAACTGCCTGCACAGGGTTTAGGAGTTTCGTATCTGGACTCCACCATTTAAAAACCTGCTTTGTATTTTTCACAGAAAAAACACCATCTATTTACATATGCACATAACCTTAGCTGGTGCTTTTTTTCAGCATGACATACTGTCCCCACCCAAATTCAGTCCTAGTCTTCTTACTGTAACTCCAATTTGGTTTCTGAGGCAACGTGCTCATATCCAAACAAACCAAAACTCACCAGAAGCATCTGCACAAGTCAACACATCTCAAAGACCTCAGACATCTCATTTGCACACAGAAACAAAGGACTGGAAGGCAATCCCTGAAAAGGCATCTAAAATGATAGAAGGATTTCCATTTTATGCTTACAAACAGATTTTCAGAAGTGACTACTGATTCCACGTGTTTCAGTTTCTCAATTTTTCTCTCTAGGTAAGTATGTAAAAAGCTGGATTTCAAGACACTCCATTTTAAATCAGTTCTTCCCAGGATGGAATTGCAGCACTTTGTATTTCTAGAAAAAATCTTTACTAACAAACAGACTCAATTTTGTGTAAATTAATAATGTTCTGGAGAAAAATAAGCAGTCATCCAGATTTGAAGCAGTTTTAATCTACCTGGTTCACACACCAGAAACATCTCGTGGAAGCTGCATATTTAACTCTAACACTTTATATTGCGAGGGAAAAAGCATACCTTTGGAAAAGGCCACCCTCAAACTCAAGAGCATGGCAAAAAACACAGGGAAGCCACTGTGCCACGCCACAATGCATGCCTTGCTACTGTCCATAAAAACCTCATTCACTTTATACCTGAAGCACTGCTGAACAAAAAGTTACGATGATGGAATAGCACAAACCAGACTTTTCTAAATGCAGACATCTCTTAATTTCTTATTTGTCTCCACCACACCGATGTCTTGCAGGCTTCCCTTTAATGTGCACGAGTTATTAAATAAATGACTGTGTGCAGTGGCAGTGGCCCATGACACGCAGCCATTCCGCACTCCCGATGCAAATGCAGCGGGATGGATGAAGCTGTCACACTGCATCCTCAGAAGGATATTTGTTAGCCTCATTTTGCTGCTGTCATGGGCTGTAGGATGTTACTCTGGCCTACCCTCATGTGAACAAGAGTTCAGAAGGCACTGCAGGAAAAACTCAGTGTGGCAAGCAGCACAGAAAGCGCTCAGCTTCCCTACACAGCTTTCAAAAAAAAAAAACAAAGACATTTTATTACAAGGTAGAGAAAACACAGGTTTACAAACACACATATGTGTTCAGAAAGGTACTAGGTTTTGAGGCTTAATTTCCAAGTGCTTTTGCACTCGAACGATAGAGTTCTCAACATCAGCTGCTCCAGCGCATCTCCAATCCATACTGGTTTTGTTGATAAAATTATCATATGAAGGACACAGGGAATGAGTAACTACCCCTAACTGACAGCAAGAATGGAACAGCAGCACAGCTCAAGAGAGGCTAAGATGGTTGAGCACCTCCATGCCAGCACCACGGAGCACAGGGACCCAGCTGCTATCCACCTTCAGTCAGCTGCTGGGCTCTCCATCAGGACAGTTCCTCCCAGCACTCATTTCTGAGGCAAGTACTTGCGTACTCTAAATGGCTGTGATGCAACCAAAGTTACTTAAGGACAGCCACTAGAAGCTGGCAGCTTGTGACAGGCTAACACAGACAGGACTCAAGTGTGTCTAAGAGAAGCCAGGATTATTCACTGTATTTCTCCTGGTAATTTCTCCTTTAACAAAATACCTACTTCTACACATCCCACTTCCCCCAATCTGACCCAGTAAGCAGCACCCTTATGATCCACAGACAGACACACACAACCACTCCACCATATACACACATGCATCTACAAATTATAAAAGCCAAAATAACTTTGGCACAACACAAAGAGGTGGTTGTCAACAAAAACAGATGGTCAAAGAATTGGGCAAACACTCAGAGTTCCAGAAATGAAGCTTTTGCTTTCATTCTAAATGCCACACTTCTTACCCAGCTCCAGACAAGAGGATACACGGAGCCAGTCACAAGCTCGCTTCCTGCCAGGCTTCTCTGTTTTCATGACAAAATTAAGAGTCCACAGATGGAATAACTCAAAGCTAATTTTTACACAGGTTGGTTTTCCCTCTCTCCCTCCTCCCCACGATTCCAAACAACAAGAATAACATATTGTACGAAATTAAAGAAACAACTACAAGGAGGGGGGAGTAAAGTTGCAGTGAGGTCATTTTGTTGCTATGACTTCAGTTATGCAAGGAGTTCTATTTAATCTGAGAAATTATTTCTTTCACACTGTGCCTCAGGAAGTCTGCTTCAGCCAAAAGCCTGACAGTATCACAATCCACCATTCCAAGTTCTTATTTCCTCCAGACATTCAAGGCAACGATCGTAATGTTGCTCTGGCCCGTGACCCTACTGCCAGTCAAAATAGTCCAAGCTTTCTCCCAGCCCTCTTACTCTCACTGTTTCCTCCCCTCTCCCAACTCCAGTGGAAGCTGGATTCCCACTCCCACTGAATTCAACAGAGCCCAGTGGAGAGCAGACAAGGTAAATCCTAGAGGTTGCCTCGCTCACAGCACACTATATCCCAGGTACTTGGTGGACACTCCTCTGAAACTGTGCATACATGGAATCTAGTCCAATGAAGGAAAACAAGCACAGTATTAAGAAGCAGGAATACCTAGCAAAGAATGTGTTCACACTGACCTCTTAAATAAGTAAAGTTCAGAGAGATCTCAGCAGCACATGGAATTATTTTTCATTTCTTTCAAATGGGCATTCCCAAGCACTTGGCCAGCACCAGCGGTGTTCACATCTGTGGGCTGCATTAAGGCTGACCACCTCCAAGAGCCGCCACTTGCCAACCAGCACTGCCCTATCAGGCTTTGCTTAACAACAAAAGCAAAGTACCCTGCTGCAGTGCATTTAAAAACTTAGGTAAAATGTGGTTTTGCTGGGACACAGAAAAACAACACATTTTTAACCTGAACACACAAAACTTTGAGCAGAAAGGGAAGGTGCTTGGCCAGTTTAAGGTAAACGGTTTCCTGGAGATCAATTTGGCATAAATCCAGCATGATTTACAGAAGCTCTGATGAAATGTCTAATTTTTAAACTGTAAATTTTTTAAGGCTGACATACTACAGCCCAGTGCTGATACTGATACCCCCATAAAGGGCCAGCAGCTGCAACAAATTCTAGTAGAAGTAATGAGTTACTTGCAACTGATTGATACCAACATTTAAAGCAGCTGAAAAACAACAGCCTATCAGGAGACTTGGCCACCTTCCCTCCAGGCTGTTGTCAGCACTGACTGCACTGTGTGGATGCAGGAATACATTTCCATTTACCATACCCAAGGAACTACTGCTCTGCTCCAGCTTGAAACCACCATCCTGTTACACGTGGCTCTGTGCTGTTCACAAGCCCAAGCAGAAGCACTAAGACAGCAACAATTTCCACTCAGGTGTGAGGGTACTGACTTCATGGCTCTTCAACTTGGCATTCAATCCCTTCGTCTCTATGTTAGAGAGAGTTTACACATCCCTCCCCCCCGCCAGCACACAGCTATCAGAGCCAGTCTGCCAACACGCACCCATTATCTGGATTTGCCCTCCATAAAGCTCCCATTATGGACTGAACTGAGTACTCATTAGCCACAGCCAACGCTACAAACAACTGAGGTCAGCTGACTGAGAGACTGACCTTTTGAGTATCGTGCCTCCAAAATAAACTGCACCATCCACACCATTTGATGTCCTAGTTAATTGGAACCTCTTTTTCCTGCATTTTGTCAAACACAGTAAATGTCACAGCAAATTTTAAGTGACAAGAACTTGGAAGACACATTTAATTTCCCAGTGGCATACAACAAACTAATCCAGTTTGCATTACGCTTGTTAGAGCTGATCTCAAAGGTCCAATGCATAACCAGAGTTTGAGAAATGTTCATTTACAGATTAGCTCCTGCCCTCTGACCTCAGCAGGAGCTTAATTTACAATGATGCAAACTCAGCTGCACTGAGCTCCAAAGGCATTCATGGGGAGCTGGAAACTCCTGACCAATACATGGACTAGGCTCCAGTGCTCCTGCTTTACCTCACCAGAGAGCAGGTGGGAAATCTAAGGATGGCCCAGGTCTGATCCTTCAGGTCGTACTGCATCTCCCTGTGAGATGCACAGAGGCCAACACATGCGTTGGCTTGGGCATATTCAGACAGAGCTCCAAAAGTTCTGACCCTCACCTTTTTTTCCCCATTTATGTAACTTCCAGGTGTATAAGGGTTGAATACTCTCCCACAGAAAAGTAACTCCACATGCTGATATGGACCAGAATTTTAACTTCTATGCTGAATCTCATACTTTGAACCTCAAGGAGTTTCTGAACTATCTTTCTTTATTAAACATGTCTTGTACTAAACCTTCTCTTTTCTATCTTGGGTGGAGAATTCACCTCCTTCCAAACCTACTATACTTATTGCAGTTCAGTGACTCTCCATAGCAAAACCATCTCAGCCCAGAGCAAAACCACCTCAGCCCAGAAAATTATTATTTAGTTAACTGTTTTTTTTTCTATTTCATTAGTTATTTTCCCCATTTTGTCACTTCTACACATCCTTGGTCAGTTTGCTCTTGAAGCTATCCATAATTTACTACACACCCTAACTTTCAGTATATATAGTTACTTACATAGGCATACACTCAAATGCCAGAGGCAAGTCTTAGGATTAGCTGACTGCTCTTAATATGTTAAATTCCAGCGTACCTTTTTAACACAGATATCCCCAGCTGGGGGAAAAAAAATCCAAAACGTCCTTAGGAACATGAAACATATTTTAACCAAGCACTACCACGAGCACCTTTTCAAAGTCCCAGATGACAGGAAAGATGACTCCACAGCCATGATAAATCATCTCCTTAGCGGATTTAATGGCTGTCATTTAAGACACTATTTTCCTTCCTGTTGGCCTCACAATACAAAACCATCACATACTCTTTCTGGTTTGACAGCCCCACGGGGGCAGGGTGCACACAAGTTTTAACAAAGGACATACCACATCCTACTCTAGGTACAAAAGTCTCACTTAGACATGAAAGAAATTATGACAACTAACAATGGCAGCTCCATCCAGACCAACCCAAGGCTGCCCACGGCTTCCTCACCTTCCCACAGCCATGACTAGTGCAACCTGCTCTTTGGAGATTGCCAGGCTCTGAACAAGTGTTTGGGTAACAAGGAATACACCAAGCTGCAGCCAGTACACCCACATAATCCAACAAGAGCATGTGACGTGTATGACAGAGCAAGACTCCATGGACAGACCTGGCCACACCTATTCCTCCAGGGCTCATGGGGCTACAGATCACTTATTCTAGGGAAAAGACAGCTCTCATCAGAAAGGTGAGCAGGGAGAGACCACTGCAAAGCTGGGGACAAAGCCATAACTGCAATGTAAGAACAAAGTCTTGAATCAAGCTTTTCAGAGTCATTTGGGGAATCAAAACTTCACACATTTCATTCATGGCTAGCTCCAATACATTTATGAGCTTTTGCATACTCCCAGAGTCATCCGCTAACTCCACTACCCTGCTCTGCCTTACAGAGGCCACCTTGATTTACCAGTGCCATGGGCCCAGGATCCTTGAAAGTCAGGGGAAAAGTCATCTGCCCCTTTTCTCTAAAGCCCAAAGACCAGACAGCTTCCTCTGCTTGGTTCCAACAACCAGTGAGCCAGAAAAATTTAGCTCAGGTACTAAGAAGTCACTGATGTACTTCCAAGAATCCTAAGCTCCCTTTGTTTCACACCATTTCTGCAGTAGCTTCTTTCAGAAGAACATCTGGTGTAGGCCACACCAAAGAACCATCCAGCCCAGCACACTCTGACAGAAACCAGCAGCACACACCTTGTCAGTGGACACAGAATAAAGCAGGCCCACGGGGACACTCATTCAGGACACACGTCCAGTCCCTTAACAACATGCACCTCTGGGACTACCTGAGCTCAGGATGGCTTTCCTGTGTTTAACTATCATCCCTGTTTGTGTTCCAGGCACCCACCCAGACTTCACCCCTGCCTGACAAGCCATCACTCAGCCAAGTCAGACCAGTCAGCAAACCTGCACTTGGCTCCCCAGAGCCCTCCCAGCTGCCTCACTGCTCAGCCACACCTTCATCTCTGGCACACCAAGTCATATGTTCAGATCAGTACAGACAGCTCGCCTGAGGATCCTCTACCACCAAAACAAAGGTCCCTATCCCCTCCATATGTGGGAGACAGACAGCAGATGTATGACAGAGAATCCTTCAGTCTTAGGCACAGTTCTGTCACACATTTGGAACCTGCCGTGGCGTGGGAAGATTGTGACACAACATGAGCAAGGCAACTACCCAGCGCTGTTCCCAACTGTGCTGTCTCACAGTCATCTCAGCTCCTCGCCCAAGCTTTCCTGACAAACCTCCTCGTTCCTACCCTCACAACTTCCTGCATCTCCCTTCACAGAGCAATGCTGTATCTGAAGAGTTCAACTCCCATAGGAACGCTACATATTTCAGCATCTGTATTGCTTTGAAAGAAGATAAAAGGCAAACCGCAAAAGAAATGGGGAGGAGGAGGGAATGGCCAAATCCTCACTGCAAGGTCAGGCACTAATACACTATCAAACTGGTAACAAAGAAACTCACAGTTAACATTTCCCTTGGGTGACATCATGTACATTCCTGTATATCCTGTCTCCTTTCCCTTTGTCTCTGCCCAACTCCTGACAGGCCAGACCTACTGAGACACATTTGACAAGGCCAGCCCAATGAGGAATGCTACATGGGAATTTGGTAAAGATCCAATGGACACCCCACTGACCCCTTTCTCCTTTCCTCCATCTCCACTTGGAAATGGATTCCATCTTTACCCTGCTCAGTAACTGACCTGCACTGGTTGCATTCTTTCTCTGGGCAGCTTAATTTCTAATTCTAGGCACTTGGTAGCTGGTCCACTTCCTTTTCCACAGGAAAGGAGGACCCTGCCACACAGACCAGAGACACTACTCAGACAACAGGGAGCCTTCCTGCCCAGGATCAACACTCTACCAAGCAGCAGCAACTGCTCTTCCAACTCTTTCAAGCAGAGCTTCATCCTTTACAACACAATTCTCCAAAAGCTGCAGAAGGCAACTGAACAGCTTGAAACCTCAGCTCAGACACTCGCTTGGTACAGAGATTGGCTTTCAGGACCAGGGGCTGAACACGTTACCTCGAGCCTCCTGTTCTTCCATTTCTTCACCACCCAGGACATTCAGGGCACACCCACCTACAAGCCAGGGCCTGCAACTCCACACTTTGCATGGCCATTAAGACCACTGCTTTCGTCCACAACACAGGAACCCTGTGATTCACTCAAGTCACTGACCACAGAGGAAGAATTCCCATACCCTGAAACAGCAAGTGCTCTTTTTCAGCTCATCCATCACACTTCTTCTCTAGGACGCCAACTATTAAGGCCATAAGTTCTACTGATATAATTTAAAACATGTCCCTTGGAATAATTCCCCTTGTTCATTCATTTCCAGGTGGCAACTTCTAGGATGATGAATTCATGTACTACACAAAAAATTTCAATAAAGTACAAGAGTCTGCATTTTAGTCTAGTCCATACAAAACGGACTAGGCTACACTGCTCCAGAAGCGCAAGAGCCTCGAGCACTACAGACACATTAGCTAGAGACCTTAGCTCTGTCCCCCTACCCTTTACACCTTTTTCCCTGGCATTTATCTGCTTCCTCCATTCAGACTGCAGGCTCTGCAGCTCACCTTGCCTTGCACTCTCCTCTCCTCCAACGTGTGATAGGAGGAGTCTGGGCTCCAACCACTGAACACAGAAGAAGAAAGCAATCAATTCACCCTATGCAGACTCCCATTTTAACCTACACATTCCAAACAACCTCCCCAGCCACAGCACATTCCAGCAGTTCACTGCTTTAGCAACCAACTCTGTAGTCTCTCAGCAACAGCCTTACAGAACACAACCCGCTTCATCTCCAGCCATCATGTTAGCTCAGACATCATTTTAACTCTGCTTGCTTCATTCTGCCTCAGGCCCAGATCACATCAAGCAGACCAACCCCAACCAGAAGCACGAGCTCTCTAAAGCCTCAATTAGCCAAGCAGAGGCTTCTGTACAACTGAGGAAGCCTCTCTAATGAGAGCTTTCCTTCCAGCTCTTTGATTAAGCAAAGTGGCCAGAACAGCAAAAGTGACAGAAATGTTCACTGGGGGCCTTACATTTAGCCTGTGTAGGCAGGCAAGCCAACAGCAGCTGACGGAGTATGTGAGCACACACTCCATGACTGAGAGCCCTGGGAAGTGACAGGAAGAGCTCTGCACCACAGTGCTGCCCATTTCTTACAGTGCTTACCCCAAAAATGCCTCATGCACAGTCCATTGAGCTTTGAGCTCTCTGTGCCATGGATGGTTTATCTGAAAAATGGGAGCAGGACAGAACTGCAGAGGTTTCCTCTTCTAGCAGGAGCAAAGACGGAAAAGGGAAAGACGGACGCAGAATAAGCAAAATATCATATCCAAGGTAAAAATGACAAATTAAATACAACTTACTGAAAGCTTAGCTCTTTACCAGAGGTTAGTAACTCTTTACCATAGGACTTTCAGGTGTCAGTACTGAGGGCAGCAGGGGCAGATTCATATTATGCAGGTTCTGAGACTAGTGAGTGGAAGGTTCCTTCGTACCAAGACAAATCGCAACAGCTCTTCTAGAGGAGAGAAGTGGTGGACGGCCGGGAGCCATCCACCCTCTACAGCTCTTAGAATTCCCTTTAAACACCCTAGTGCCACAGCAAATGCAGCACTGGACATCTCTTTTGAGCTGAGGCAGTCAGCGGGATACACTGGATACCCAGCTGCCTTCTCCTTAAAACAGCCATCATCGTCTTATTTAACAGCCCCCTGCCTTTATTCCACATTTCTCCACAGCCATCCATGAATTCTCCCATACTTGAGCAGTACAGAGCAGCCCCAACAAGCACTGCCACTTGGAGCATATGCCCCCTACTGAATCCAAAATTCAGGACTTCGTCCAGCAGAGGCAGGAACATTAGTCACTCAAGGAAAACAACACTGACAGTTTCCTTTTACACCATTCTTCTGGAACCCAGAGTCCACCGAAATCCATGCAAAACATTAGGTTTATCCATAATGTCCTGCAGAAGCGCTGCTACACTTCCCTCTGGAAGCCATAGCTATGTGCAGCAGCCAGAACCAGATGTAGTCAGGCAAGTCGTAAAAAGCTAAATGCTCATTGCCAACAGCCACTCCTGTTTCATTTCAACCCTCAATAGCCAGAGGGTTAGCATGTACATCCTGCACCTTTAAAAATTGTCTTAAATCTAACATTTTTGCTGCCTTTGTCCTGTCAGATAGAATAATTTTTTAAGTCATCGACTGCTGTATGTTACACATAATTGAGAAAATTGTTTCAGATAGCTATTACAATGCTCCAGTAACATTTCTTTCACTTGACCAGCAATATCTCTAACAGCAGCTATCCTCCTCAAGATTTGGTCCTGTAGATATTGCCCTACCCAAACAAATTTCCAGTGATAGGTGATTGGTCCTGCCTTTATTTTCCCCATCAAACATTACTCAAAGAAGTAAAATTTTCCTCCTTGCTAGGCTCTTAAGTCTTCCCTACAGTTAGTTTATGTATAAGATCTATCAGTTATTTCTTCCCAGGGAGAACAGCCACCTCATGCTTTCCTGAAATTACCATACAGATTGCTTGTAGAGGTACTAATATGATTTTCCTTATTTAGAAGCCAACAGCTGTGTAATATCACATGTTCTATTCAGCCTGGTTTGTGACAAGCTTGAGCTGTCAAAAGCACTCAGGCTGGCCACAGGAACAAAAGCATGGAGTTCACCCCTGGACCGCTAGGCCTGCAATAGACAGACCAGAGCAAGTTAAGACATTAACAATCAACAGTATTCTAGCTTTTAGCTAGGAGCTCCTGTGGGAACCATTGCAACATAGGAGGGTTGCAATCCACAAGGCTTCGCCTCACTGGGAGCAGTAGGCTAGCCTTTCTTGTGGAGAACCCAGGCAAGGCCGGCTGGACAGAAAACAACCCAGGCAAGGGTCACAACATTGAAAAACCACCAAAGAGCCCCTGCAATTTGTCCTAGGAGTAGCTGGAATCCAGTAAACTGGTATGTCCTCACATGTCTAAAACAAAGCTGGAGGACAGACTTAGGGTCAAACACCAGCCCCTAAGCTTGTACAAAGCAAGCAAACTTGAACAGAGGGTCCTGAATGATCACACATGAAATCGAACTCCTCCTTCCCTGGTCTCAAAATTTGTGACCGGAGGCACAAAGTTATTAACCAAGTGATACCAGAGGTGTTGAACTCAACTCCACTCGCTTGGGAGAAGACTCCCCAGCATACAGCCAATAGATTAGCATGAATTTAGAAAAAAAAACAAAAAATACTCAGTAGGTTTGAACAGCCAAGAAAAGTATTTTTAATTTGAAAATAAAGGAGAAGGAAGTGTTTAGGGAACAGTTACACTCCACTTGTCTCAGATGCTAAGTAGCTAACATCACATTTCCCACACAGCAAAGCCTTCTGTTGCCTTTCATTTCTCATGTCTCAGGGTCAGACACCAGTCAGGAAAACACCCCTTTATGCACCATGATCTACCCTGGCCCAAGGCACTTCAGAACACAGTTAAGCACCTGCTCAGATTAAGACCAGTCCCAGAACCCTTTCTTTCACCACGGCACACACTCCACAACCCTGCAGGCACAATTTCTAGCAAGCTGCAAGGTAAAGGCTCCTCTTGTCTCCCTAGTTCTTAAAGCCCAATAAAAATTATTTACAGCCTCTCCGGGCTATCTGGTTTAATCCTTTCCAGCTCAAGTATGACATTTGCTGGGACACTATTAGGTTTCTTACGGTGCTCTGACTAGCAATCACATCTGTACCTGACTGTCAGGGGACACTCTTGGCTGAGCTGGCCACCCCGGTCTATGCTGAGAGCTCTGAAATTTCTCAATTGAAACATTTGAAAGTTAATGAACCCTTCTAACACAAAGCTCCCACAGCTCGAGAGTTCTTTTATGAGCCCAGCACACGGTGGATGCACAGGAAAACCTGACTTCAGGCAGGCCTCCCTTTTCAGAGCGCACCCAGGCAGAAGGTCAGACTCTCAGGCACAGCACAAGGCGGTCAGGACCAAAAGGCACCACCCGCAGGATAGCTGGGTGGCTCTGCCACGTGGTGCTCCAGGCCACAGCCAGCTCAAAATAGGGCTGGCCATAATCACAGGCCCTCACTGGATGAACACGCAGCTGCTGTAAATGGCAAACCACTCTTAACTCTCTGAACACAGTCATCAACTCCCAGCCACTGTCCAAATGTGAAACAAATATAAAAGCCTCAAGAGTCACTTACATAGAAATGTCACAATGGGGGGAAAAAAAAGACAATGTTTTCAAAGCAGCAATTTACTTACGTGCATGTTCATTTGAACTTCAGGTCATCTTTCAGGAACACTTCTGTCCTGTGAACTTCAAGCAGTGGAATCTAGAATCAGAGCCCACCCCCACAGTTCCACATGACCCAAAATCCATCAGTATCCCAGGACACAAGAGTCAGACACAGAGAACTGGTGCCGTTTTTACAGGCATTGAACAGGCTCTTCCACAGAAGGCAAGAATGGGAGGCAGGACCAAGGAAACACAGTGCCTCTGCTCCAGAAGCACAATCTTCTTCCGCTTCCACTCACTCATGCCAGCTCATATTCCTCCCTCCAGAGCTGCACACCTGGCCCAAACAACACCACCCAGCCCAGGGATAGCACTGCATTTAACTGGGAGCATTTGAATGGGGGCAAACCCACACCCAAGTGCAGGGCACTAAGCTACCACTGCCTTATCAGTAAAAGGGACTGGCTTGTGTCTTTGAGGTCATGGGTCCCATTTTTTCCCCTTGTTTTTTAATTGCTAAGCCTGCAATTGGGGTTGAGCATGGAGAAGGGGGAAGGGAACAGAATCTGGTGAACAGCTGGGGCCTATCACTTTTCATTGCAGGTCTTGGAGAGATGTGGTTGACAGAGTGATGCACAGAGGCTGTCCCAGTTAATGACTTCACCATTCTCCATCATTATCCCCATCATTAGGAAATTAGGAGGACAGAAGGTATTTACTGTAAACCTGCCACCTCCCAAGGAGAGATAAATAGAAACTGATAAATGGGATCTTCTGGTGCTGTTCGTCTATTAACCTTCTGCTTCCCAGTTTAGGCATATGCATGCTATCCTGCCATTAATATCCAGTAATTGGCATAGCACTGGGCAACATGCTCCTACCTTGAGCGTCAAACATCTCCTGTGCTGCGTGCGAGCGCACGGCCATGCACACCTCAGCTCTGCGGCTGGCTTTGGGGAGGGGCTGCTATGCACTGCTCACACCTCAGCCCCTTGGCTGAGCCAGCAGCCAGACCAGCTGGGTCTGAGCATCGGGCAGGGATCTGATGGCAGGAGACTTGGGAGGAGGAGAGGGCACTGTGTGTGTATGACCCGCCCTGCATGGAACCAACACACCAGGACGTAGGGACACTGGCACCTCCAGCTGAGCTGCTGTGTGTTCTGCCAGCCTACCTGTAAGTACAGCTCATAAACGCCTCCGGGGATGAGAGTCCCACTCACCGCAAACTCTCAGCAACCAGGAAAGAAGCTGAATTCTCCACACCACCTCAAAGCCATGTGTTCTGCAAACTGCTAAAAAAAAAAAAAAAAAAAAAAGAGCAAGCTTCTGAGGACTTGGAATTTATGAAGTCACTTTGCTGGTCAAAAACAAGCCAAGGTTTCAGCTACCTGGACCAACACTTCAGCAGTTCCCTCCCCATATGAGGGGCTCTTTGCATGTGCTTTTTGCATTACTTCACTCCCACAGACTAAACCTCTGCAAAGGGACAAGTCCTCAGAGGGACAAACTGAGCCACTTCTTCCCTCAGCAACCCAACCCTGCAAGGCTGAAGCAAATCCATATTCAGAGACCAGGATATTAACCATATGGGAAGCAGGCCCACTGGCAGATCAGTCAAAAAACTACAAGTCTCTTTATCGTTTTTTCCACCTAAAAGGTTACACCTCCGCTCTGGAAAAGCCCTGACTCATTGCTGCCTTCCTCTACTGCTTGACATCATTAACCGCTTTACTTACCCTACCTCTAGCATTTTGCTTTCAACCAGCATTACAGTTGCCAATTCACATGGTGTGCAGGTGACTACCAGCAGGAGACACCAGCCAAGATGACAGCTGCATTTCTGATGAGGAACAATCAGAACAACTAAACACAAGTCTTAAGACACCCATGTTATTATGGCAGTATTTATCAACACGTAACCTCTTCCAGAAGCTCAGGGCAAACAGAGGGCCTGTTTTTGCATGTACTAACCTGGCAAGCAGCTCATCTGCTCTGTGTTGGATGGATGGCTCCAAGGCCCTGGAAGGCAAGTACTGCAGGCAGGAACCACGCTTGCTCCTTCCACACGCACTCTCTTGCACGCATCAACCCAGTGCAAAGCCAGCGTGACTGTGATGGTGAGCTCTAATGGGAACACCAGTATTAATTCCCATCTGTCTAAGCAACTGGCAGTGTCCATCAATTACAGCAAGAGCCAACTAACAGTTGCAGCTGCAAAATAATAAAAGCAGAATTAACATTTCAAGTTCCTGTCATTCACCTGAATTTTTTACAGTTGTAATTAGCAAGCTGCAGAAGCTGTCAACAATCAACATCAGCCAATCTGTCTGCACCAGGAACCCAACTGCCTGCCAGAAATTGTCTTCGACAGGTTTTTTTCTCCCCTTGCTTCCCTCCATTAAAATTTTCCCTTCAAACCCCCCCTACCACTCTCATCTCTTTTACCACCAGTCACTAGAATTGAACATGTCAAAACAGCGAGAGACAGAATGACTGACACTTAACTGATAAAGTCATAATTATTTCCTTGCTCCAAAGCTCAGTATCAAAACATGCTGCTGTCTGGTTCCCCAGGCCTCTGCTTCCCTGCCAGTAAAGAACTAGAGCTGCAGCCCCTTCCCAATGAGGTCACTCTTACCGGACCCCAAACATTCCTCATGCAGAGACACTGAGATAGTAAAAGAACCTTTTCAGCTGAAGGACTGCCCTTTGAGGAACAGGTGCAACTGTTTCCCAATCTTCAGCACAAGAGCCTGTTACTAATTTTACAACCTGCACCAGCTCCTTTTACTCAGGATCACCCGAAATCCCTGCACACCGAGGGCTTCAATTTCTTTTTTCTGTTGTGTACCACCACACAAACAAGAAAGAAACCAGAAAGTAACAAGTCAAAACAAAACCAACAAACCCCAAACATTTGGTCCTTTCAGTGTCAGCCAGAAATCAATTCTTTTTAAAGACCCGAGAGCGCAGAAAGCATCATCCTTGCAGACTACAAGCACCTAGAACCAGATGCCGTACGTTCACCTTACAAATTATCCAGGATTTCCCTAAAAGGACAGAAGTGACAGCATGAATTCCTTTTATTAAAATCATTGGAATTAGGATTGAGACTTGAGTACTAATGCTATCTGATGTAGTTTCAACTGTGCATTCCAAACATTCCAATGCCCACTGCCTAATCCTGTCCAAATATTTTAAAAATAAAAATAAAGAAAAAATCAAGATGAAGATGTCAATCTTACATGAACTAATATTTCACTTGACCAACAATTTGGGCTTTAATGCTAGAATTAAATAGTTATTCAAAATAGTTTTGGAAAAATCATTAGAATCTTGAAGTCCAGGGATTTGAACAATTGTACAAGCTGTACAATCTAAAGGCATGGAGGAGTTTACTTCCTTTGGCCAGCTGACAATCAGGTTTCCAGCTAACCTCCATGGTTATCTGAGAAAAGGGAAGAGGGATAGAGCCTGGTGCCCCACTGAACTGCACACCAAAACTGCTGTTCCATCAGCTGAGAGCAGGATTGGGTCCTAAACATTTCTGGGAAAACATAAAGATTCTTAGATTTTTCCATCCCCAAGCAAGGTATTAGATTTTTTTTTTTCTTTTCCTTCTGTGTAATTAAATTCTCACCAGTCAAAGAGGGCACAAAAGCAATCTATAAAGAGCAGTCCTTGGAAAAAGGATCTGACTCTCCTGCACAGCAGCTGGGGTTTAATTGGGTTACTGGAAAGTATGCATACAAACTAGAGAGATCATATTTCTGATCAAGCATTTAAAATTCCTGTAAATAAGACAAAAGTAAATATTTCACATGAAGCATAAACTGGTGCCAAGCCATTTCACACACAAAAAAATTAAAAAGAAACTGAGCAAACAAGCAAACACCGCTGTATCCTGGTCTCCTGCCTCAGATCCTCTTTCAAGGGATGCTGCTCCTACAGTCCATGACCTCTTAGCAAAGGGCGTGGCCCTGGCTTTCACTGCTGAATATTATCTCTCTTGGAATGAGAGATTATGACACTGAAGTGATGGGAAAAATATTTATGACTCACGGGGAAGATGGTTTGAAGCATTTTCCCCCTTTTAAGCTCACAAGCCCACGGAAGGAACACTACAGACCAAGTCTTCTTAAACTCTATGAAGTCTGAAGGAATTGTTTTATCCTATTCTACTCTTACCAGCAGCAAACACAGCCTAAGGTGTTCAAGACCCACCCACCAAATACTCATGGCTAATTTAAAAAATCAAGTTGTGTTTAGAATTTTATCCTGACCGTGGAGTATCTGGAGAGCCTGAGTGTGCTGAGCATTATGTGAACATTGCAGACTCCCTCCTCCACAGAAACCTGCCAAAATAGGAATGCTGGAGCAGAGAGAATTTGCCCAGGATGGTCCTCTCTCCACTTTGCTTTTCCAAGAGAACAATACACAACTCCTGCTTTCCCTCTGCTTGTTTGCTGGCTGTCCTACAAGGCACTGCCCAGAAGTCAGAGGATGCACTCCAACTTCCACAGCTGCCTCCACACAGGACCAAATGTACTCACTGAAAAATCACATTTTCACTCTTCTGACTTCCTCAAGGAAGGAACCTTCCTCAAGAAAGGTCCAAGTTCAGCTATTACCCATCATCTTGGAAGGTTTTCCAATCTAAAGGGGCTAGAAGGAAAGCAAAGTCACATTTATTGGCACTGACTGTCACCAGTGGACAGTCCACGTGTCATCAAGGCCACGGCGACACAAGAACAATTACATCACTTGCTTGACAACATTTCTGATGGCACCTTAGAGCTAAACCAGTTTGAATACTCCCTCAAAAACATGAGGGAACAGAGCCATAAGACATGAAGTTTGAAAAACCATATTTATCAGCAAACAGCGGCATCCTGGAGACTGGGTTATCGAGCTGAGGGATAATGCCTTGTCACTGTTTGTCATGGGTCCCTGCAGTGTTCACAGAGCTCAGCTGCACAGTGATGCCAACACCCAGCTGTGACACACCTGGGGATAATCCCATATCCTTCCAGTGTTCCTGCCCTTCCCAGGCCAAGGCAATGCAGGTACTTGCACAGTGGCCAGCTCAGCAAGTAGAGAACATTCCAGGCAAGTGCCTGTGTTCAGACACCTGGGAACTGGGATTCTGGTGGACAATAATTACAACACCTTGCCCCAAGCTGGCACCCAGGTGCCTTGTTCGGACACAACACGCTTGCAGAGAACAGCACTGCAAAGCCTCAGGATGCTTTCCCCCTTTGCCAGGGAAAATGGGGCAGTATGCATTCAGCAGCAGTGAAAGGAGTTATTAGAAACAGAGATTGGGGGCTGAGGAGGGAACACCAGGCACAGGATCCTGTCTGTGTATCTGCATTTGCACCCATTGCCCACACAGTGAGTGTCACTCAATCATTCACTTCAGCATCTCTTGTGAAGCTGCCAGCAAGTGTCCCAAAGATGGTAACAGTTTTGGGCAGAATAACGGAGTTCACAAAAAGAAAATCACCATTTTCTTCACTCTTTCAGTTCCACTGATTATTATGATTAAAAGAACAAAGGAGAGGAAAAAGAAACATGAACGAAAATAATTTCACTGAGACCTTTCAACACCAAGACCCAGCTCTAAGCTACTGAGCTCCCCAGCAAGACTTGCACAATGCCTCATTCTGAGAGTCCAGCATTACAGCGCTGGCAGAGTGTCAGGGAGTTTCTGACACTCTCCTTGACCAAAGGACCTGTGGCCCAGGTGGCTGTGATGCTTCCTCCACATTTGAAATCACGCGTAACTCCAGCAGAACCAAGTGCCCTGGACAGTGTTCATTCCAGGACAACTCACTAGAAATATTTTGCCTAATTAAATACACTCCATTCTTCACAGAACAGGAGATCTCTCGGTGCTGGAGAAATTATATAATGTCTTTTCAGTGAGATGGTTGTGCCTTTCCAAAAATGTAAATTAATTCCTGCGGGGAAGGAGAGCGAGGTCTGGCCCAAGGAGCGCTATTTGGCATGATCACCTCTCCTTGCTGTCTCACAGTCGTTCCTGCACAAAATCTGATGTGGCAGCTTGTTTGAAACTTGTTTATTGGGAAGAGGTCATAGGCTGAGAACTGTTCAGAACGGGTCAGGCATCTGATTAAAGGGTGAAAAAACTGAAATGCTTCACATGCATCTCTGAGACAGAAGCTTGATGAGGAGAGAGAGCTTGTTGTAGAAGAATGTTGCCAAGTACCTCACACGGCAGGCAGCAGCAGACTGCAGGACTGGTTAGAGCAGGGGAAGATTAAATAATTCTGCTCTCGGCATTAACAAATAGTCAATATTGTTCTTTTGTACTTCAGGACAGGTTCGTGCTGGAAGAAAGCCCCTCTCTAAAAGGGAGATAATATGAAACTGTGCCAGTCCTGAAGAACCGAGTGTCAAAACAGACGGGGAGAAAGAATAACATCTTGAAATGATCAGCAAAACAAAGGAGAGGCAGATCATCTGCTTATCCCTGGTCTTGTACCACCTCAGTGGCTGAATTCCCATGTCCTGAGCCCCAGCTCCATGACTGTTTCCCCAAGCTCTTCCTTCCATCTGTTGTGCTTTTTGACGTGCGTAGGGAAAAAGAAATCCAGGGCTTTGCTATGTTATGCACTGTTGCTCTCACACTTTCCTGTCAGCTCCATGTGAGCTGTGCTGTCCCAAGCTTTAGAGGCTGCAGCCTCCAGCCTGGTGACACTACCAGGCTGCTCTCACCGCTGTTGAACCAGAGCTGTCATGCACTCCAGAAGTAGCAGGCAAACAGCCATGTGCTTCCTCTCCTCCTCTCACTCTGCCTTTCTCCTTCCAGCTTCATTGTGATGCTGTTCCAGGGAACAGCCTGAAAAGACAAATTCCTCGTTCCCTGAAGTGCAGGTATGACACGGTTTTCTTCTTGCAACCTCACACACTCTCCTGGTCACACCCTGCAATGTCCTGCTGGGGGACTTGGAGTTATTTGCATTTGGGATGGAACAGCAAAACCATTTCAGAGCCTCCTGTAAAAGCTTAAGTAACTGCAAGTTAGGAAAAAGATAACTTCCAGGTTTTCCAAGAAGAAAATGCTTAGGAAACAGCAGGGAGAACCAAAGTAAAACATGAGAAATCAAAGTTGTCTGAGAGGCACGAAACTCCACTAAAAAGGCAAAAATCTGATTAATTTTTCAAGGATGATTTCCCGATCAACATCTGCACAGAGAAGGAAGGGCCCAAGCTGTCAAGCTCAAGTGTGTGGTCCTTTGCTGCACTTTCCCTGGGAAGCTCTGCAGCATTTCCCAGGATCTCCTGCTCTCCTGGGCCAGTCCCCTCCCAGGAGCTGAGCTCAGCACTGCATGCCCACAGGATTACTGAATCGGCAAAGGTCTTCCAGGAGCTGTGACCCTGCATTCCTCAAACCTCTCTCACTCCTTAGAGCATTATGTCCCTCTAACCTAGAGAGCACCAAATAAATCTCTCCAGCTGTTCATTCCAGGCAGGCTCTGGCTAAGAGTTCCCTGGAGCATGAGGTGCTACTTTAGAGTACACCAGCCTCCACTGTACTATAACCTGACCACTCCTCTGGTGAGAGCCTAGAGCTGACAGCAGGGAACTCCAGCCCCTCTGCTGCCCTGCAGGGGTGACAGGAGCAAACCCCCAAACCTGTGGTCTGGTCTGTACAGTTCCACACAGGGGCTGGCAGATACCATTTATACCACTTAAAGTACAATTGTTGTGTCTCACTAGCTGGGCTTCCAGCATGCAAAGCTAATACAGGGAGTTTTTAAACAGATATTTAGAAGCCCTCAGGTGAGGTATTTATTATTAAGAAACCAGAAAGTCATGAGAAGCCCAAGTAAGGCAATAATGCTGCATCTGACACACACATTTTCAGAACCAATGCAGTGGTTCTGAAAAAACAACCAACCAATCAACCATATCAGGATTGCACACAGCTCCTCACCTATTACAGTGCCGAACTTAGCCCTGGGGAGGGCAAGCTCTGGCCTGAGAAGCACCCCAAACATCTCCTCTTTAGCTACACTCTGCCTGAACAGGTTTTTTGCAGAGTAACAGATGGATTCAGAAATTACAAAGGTTCCAAAGTAGAATCACCTTTTGAAAAAAAAAAACAACTAAAAAGTGTTCTACACTAAAATTAGAGTGCAAAGCACGGGCAAAGTGAGGAGAACATAGGAGAATTGCACTCCCTCATGTCTTTTCCTTCTGGTTTTTAAAACCACTTGAAGGACTTCCTCCTGCCCCCCCAGTTAAGACACTGCTCTCTCATGCACTCTCTCTCTCCCTGTCTCCCCATTGCAGTCTCCAGCAAAATGTCAGAGGAAAAGAAAAGTGACAAGCTCCTAAGAAACTGAATAGCTCATTCTGTTTGAATATCGCATTAACCCGAAGCTCTGCTGCTTCATTTGTCAGCTTTTTCAGCACTCTCCATCCCTGCAGCCCCCTGACCCGGGCGCTCTGATTAGCCATGATCAATGTGCACATTTGTGGGAGCTCTGTGCACACCGCTGGACCCTCGGCCTCGCCCGCTCATGCAGATAATAACAGCACTTCGAGTCACTTGCCCATAACTCCAAGCTTCATTAAACAGGGGGGATGTCACCAAAAGTCCCTTTAACTGTCTTTTCGTTTGCCCGTAAGGGAAAAATTGACAGTGCTGAAAAATGGGACTTGGAATATAAATAACCCCTGGTTTGGGTGTTGCAGTGAATGCTCGCAGTTGCCCGAGACCCCATGCGGGAGCCTCCTCGCTGGCATGGATGGGAGGAGAGGTGGCTGTGTGGAGTGGGAGACTGCACAGAAACAACCCCGGGGGCAGGAACAGCTTCCCAAGGAATGGTTTTCCCTGCACAGAGCAGGGTCTGGGCAGACAGTCCTGTCAGTCACCTTTGCTGCTGGCTGGCACACTATTTTCCATCTACCCTAAAAATTAAACCGAAGTCTAATGAAGCACCAAGGGGAGAAAAGGGCAGAAAAAACCAGGTATTTGCCCAAAGCAATGAAACCCAAACCCACAAACCCCCCAAAGCCAATCTTTTGCATTTCTAGGCCATGTCAGAAATTACCCTGACAGGCTCTGAACCCTAATTACAGTAAAGAACTACAGAACTACTTCTTATCTGCCCCCCCAGGATGTCCAGGACTATTCTCATCTGATCCCTGAGGAGCTTTCCACAGAGCTCTGTACAGACAATCCCTCCACTCCCTCAGTGGGTCTGAGCCAGGAATGCTTTCCAGCAGAGCCTTAGGGTGAGCCCTGCACCCCTTGCATCCCCCATGAAGTCTCCCAGTAGATCCTCCCACCCAGCTCAGCCAAGCGTTGTGCTTGTCCTATTACGGCACATTCCATGATGCAGACAGGCTCCCAGTGACTTCCATGGACTCCAGAGCAGGTTAATGCGCTGTCACCTCTGCTGGGAAGAGCTACACATTCAGGGCAAACAGGAGCCCCTTCCTTTGGGAGACTCCTGACCCCAGACAGAATTTCTCTTGCCTCCAGAGCACAGACTGCAGAATGAGCCACTGTCTTTAAAACAAACACTCCAACGTCGTGCTTCTCATTAGCCCCAGACTTTTGTCCCCTTATTCATGGGAAGGAGCACCCTGGCCACGGAGCAGTTGTTCCAGTGCTCTCCCTGAATAGGGTCTTGTTTCTCTGTTGGAGCCCGCAGCTCTGCTGGGCTGAACTCCCCAAACTGCAGCAATTATTGTGGCTGAAACAAGATACAGAGCACATCAGGACCAGGCCACAAAGACTCCAATAAAGGCAACAAGCACATAATAAAGCCCCATGACAACTGATCCTTACAAAAGGCTGTCCTTACAGAGTGATGTATGGCAAGAGTTTTCAGCCCGGTGCTCCCTGCTTTATCTGGATCCAGTCAGCCCTGAAGCTGAGATGATTTCTGTGCTTTGCTCTCGTTTTCTCCCTCCTGGCCGTACTGCCCACAGGACAAGAGACAGACTGACAGAGGCCAGCAGCCTCAGCAGGACACTTCTATCCCAAACCTGCCCCTTCTGTCCTGCTGTAAAAGTCAGGGAAGATTTGAAAGGAGGAGCAAGGGGGAGGAAAGGAATGCTGGGCACGCAAAAGAAGAGGGGGACAATAAAGATGACATGCTTGTGGTGTTTGAGGGAAGGCAGCCTGAATATGCAATGGGAGTGCAGCCTGAACCCCAACACCTGCTGGATGTAATGGACTCTGAAGTGTTGTTTCAGAATTAATCAAGTCATTTAAAATCATAGCTGTAGTCTCCATTCACTACTCCTGTGCATAAACGCACTGATCCCGATACTCATCCATGTCGGGTGACTTGAGCAATATATCACTATAATTGCCATTTTAGGGCTGCAAATTGGAGCTAAAATAACCAGATGCAAAAGAGATAGCCATATCATACTCTCAAGATGGATCTACAAAGTTCAAGGAGAGTTCAAGCATGGAAGAGGCAATAGAGAGGGGTCAAGTGTAAGGAGATTGTTCATGTTCAAGAGGAATTAACTTTACAAATATATTGTTTCTGAGGTGGTAATTGTACCATCTTACAGCTATTCATACCTCATTGAATCTTTGCATTCTTCTCAGCCATTAGAGTGATTGTTCCTCGTTGAAATAAATTTGATTTTGACAAAATATTCTGGTTTAAAACTGCAACTAATTTCCCCAAGATTTTCTCCTTTCAAGTAATTCGTGCTGAAACCCCAGAGCATCCCAGGTACGAGATCTTCAAACTACAGCCGTTGCATCTATGAGAGTAACATAACTCGGACCTGAGAGCTCATCAAAAAGAGCCTTTAGACTGCTGTTCTCACCCAAAACACCCACACAGTGTGGCTGTGGGCCTGGTCTGGAAGCTTTCAAGTATTGAAACACTTCAGCTACCATGGATTTATGGTTGCCAATACAGAAATGCCTTTCAGCAGTCAAGGATAGTATTTTCCATACAACTTGACGAACAAAAGTTCTCATAAAGAGCCAAGTCAGTTGTTCTCTGGAGAAATCAAGTGACAGAGTGTCACGAGCACCAAGGCAAGGCCGTACGAGCAGGAACAAACTGTTCTGCCTTGTCCGGCCAAGGTGATGCCCCACAGCAACACAAGCACTCCTGCCCTCAGAAGACAGCTGTCCTACACATCTCTGCAAACCAAAACAAAAGGCATTCCATAAGCTGTAGGGCAGGTGTCTGTGGAAGTTTTAAACCTCTCATCAGCACTAGTTTAAGAAAGTGTTTATCTTTTATGCTTTAGAGTCAGGTGAGCCCATTATTTGTGTTTCTCTTCCCAGCTTCAAATTGCACCATTTAAAGTCTGATTCCAGCTTATTGCCAAACGACACCCAGACCTAAGAATTACTGGCAGCATCTAGCAAGTCCCATGCACAGCCAGGGAAAAGGCACTTCCCATTGTTCCTATAAGGCTGGGTAAGTCTCCCCTGCAAAGCTGTGATTCCAGCACACTGCTACTACACCCCCAGCAGACAAAGGGGCAGCCTCCAGCCCTGTAAATCAGCCTGGCACCATTGTGCAGGGAGAGCTGTGCTAATTCATCCTGCAAGGAGCCGGTGACCTGAGCCCTCCCCACAATGGCAGTACAGAGAGCTAATGTGCTATGGGTTACTTGGTAATTCCTGCAGCATAATTGGCCAACATGGAAACGGTAGCAATGATTGAAGTTCATAACTAATTGCAGCCATTACCGAGACAGCATTATTTATGATTAACTGCATGTAGCAGGCCTGATTCCGATTTCACTCACATCTCATTCCAGGCAGTTGTTTGACAGGTAGCTGCTGATGTTTCCCTTCTGGAAGAGGCTCACCCTCATGGCTACAACTGTGTTTTCAGCATATCAATTCTACATCACACTGAGAACACCAGGAAAGCAAGGGGTTTGGGGTTTGAACTCTAGGCTGAGGAGGGAAAAGTCTGCATTTACTTGTTCTTTGATTGCCTGACAGCAGAACTCTGTTAGCCCATTCCTGGTGCTTCAGGCAGCCTGCTGACCTGTCTGCTCCTCTACTCCCATCTTTACCTGGCTGTCCGGTCAGGTGGGACTTCTGCAGCCTCACTTGACAGCTTCGGCACTGGCAATTACCTGTGTTTCAAATCCTCACATGCTGCTTTGTATGGAATGGGAACAGAGAAGGCAGATTGCCTCAAGAAGCTTACATGCCATTTACAGTTCAAAATAAATGGCTTCCATTTCTCATTTTTTCCAGAGGTCTGGCTGCTGCGTTTCAGCAGGAGTTTTCGGGAACTGGCCTCCCTTGGAAGTCTGCTTTCAGCTACTGGTGCTCAGCACAAAAATGCAGCAGGTGGGAAGGCAGCTCAGGCAGCATTATTTGGGTACTGCCCTAAACATGGACTCATACACAAACATACAAGAATGTGTGTGCACATACATAAAATGTATGAAAATCAAGTTTCCATAAAGTGCCCCAGTTGGACACACTCATTACATTTGATGCAGCCAGGTCAGAGCCTGGAGTCCCTTGCACAGAATGAACAGTTCCATATCTTTATTTTACTGAGAGGCCTTGTCTAAAAACTATCATCTGCAAATGGTAATTTTTCTCCACCTTTCATAAACACCAGCAATAGCACAGCCCTCTCTCCCCCTCTCTTTTTCTTATTCAGGATATCAGGCAGATAAGAGTTATCAGTAAAGGTCATCCTCAATTTCTGTACAGAAATGATCTGTCTCCGGTATGTAATAAACATTTATCCATGCCTTTATTAGCTATATTGGATCTGACAGTTCTGTTAAACCATTTTCTTTCATTTTGCTAGGTCATGACGGTTAATGCTGCTAAAAAATCTCATCACTGCTTTTGATCACTGTATTGTCTTCCCAGCGTTAGCAGGATTTTGTAAAGGTAAGCACTGGCTGGAATGACCTATTAAAGTTACAGCCCGTTGAGCTCCTGGCTTTTTTCTCCCCACAATAAAAAGCGAAGGAGTGCAAAGCATAAATTCTACTCTCGGGGTTATATTTAGTTGGGCAGCTGACATTTAGGAGAGCAGTCACTTCAAGCCCACTTTGCATTGGTTTCGCTCCATCTTTTTCACATCCTCGAGTGTCTGAAATGGTGCTGGAAGCCACAGCACGGCAAATGAGCACAATTAGTGGGTCCAGGAGGTGATGTCCCAGTTAACCCCCACCATGCCAGCAGCATGTTAGGCAGCTGCTCAGAAAGCGGTGGCTTGGCATAAAGCCACAGGAAATACCAGAGTATGAAGACCATGCTGAGCCTTCCCAGAACTGGGATCTGCAAAGGCAGCAACAGGAGTGAGCTACCTCTCATGTACCTGGGCAAGGCACATGGTCAATGCAAGTCTGCCAGCCTCTGAAGGAAGCTCACTGTGAGTTTACCCTGCTGTTCCATGTAGTGAGCAGCAGCCCCCTTAGCCTGCTGTCCTGCCAAGCACAGCAGCCAGAAACAAGGGGTTCACAAGGTACAGGTATCCCTTGTGATGGCTGGCAAGAGAAACCTGTTCTCAGAAGGAGCCTGCACTGAGCTGTGAACATCTCACACACAGCTACAAACCCCAAAACACCACTCTGCTGGGGGTGGAACAGGGCAATATGGGGATACTGCAGCCACAGAGACTGCACTGGAGCTACCTTAAACATCTGTAGCTAAAAACTACCTTCTGCCTGCAGCCCTGTTTTTAGACTGTAGCAAGGGCTTGAGATCAGTGGTAGAAAAGAGCATATCACATCTTTGTGTAAGCAATATATGGCTTTTCAATTTCCTCAAACAGCCCCTTATTCGGCAGCAACAACCCATGCTGTTCTGTTCTCTTCTCCAGCTGTACACAGCTGTAGCTTCACCAACTTCCAAAGGAAAACAGGAATGGATGGCTGCAGCAACTCACAAGAACAACAGCAAAATATTTCCCCGGTCTCCACGACAACAGGCATATCAAAGAGACAAATCTCTCTGACTGCTTCTCCCCATGCTCTCCATCTCCCTTTGTCCTGCCAGTCTGTGTTCCCCACTGTCCGTGTGATATGTACCTGAGGCAGCAGAAAACCTCCTACCTTCTGGATAAAAATGACTGCCAACCTTTTATACACAGGGGCCAGTGCCCCTTGCTGCCAGGACCCTGGTCAGCCCCGGGGAAAAGCAGGACTTCCCATCCCTGGCTTCTCTCTTGCCAAAAATACAACTTCCAACAAAGGAAGATCAAGGGTGTTAACCCTCCCACCCCAGATGGCTCAACCCAAACCTTGTTCCTGGTAGCCAGGTTCCAAGGGAGAGGCTGCTCTTCCTTGCTCCTGGGTGGCCACCCAATGTAAGCAGCTCCCTGTGATAATTCATGACCAGGCACAGCCAGCGGCAAGGGCTCGGCAGCGGGGACTTGCTCAGACCTCATTGTCCTTCTCTGCAGCCCAAGCTGGAAGGGCAGACAATAGACACACAGCCCCAGAGACGCACTCTGACCCCGACGCCTCAGACCACCAGGCTGCTAAACAAGGGGCAGGACCCCTGTGGTCATGGGAATCTCCAGCCTGCCTTTAAAATTAACACTGTTTGTTGGTGAGCTTGGCCAAAGCTGGCTCTAACACTTCCAGGTGTACACCTGTCTGCCAGATATTCTCACTCTGGATACAGACACACAAGCACAAAGAGAGAAAGACAGAATGCCTCAGAGCAGCTTTTGGATGAGCAGCCACTGCCTGTGATTTTTCAGGTACAGCTTTAGTTTAGCTGGCAAACCAAAATTTGCTATTGAGCCTTTTCATACTACAAACAGGCAAATCTTGGTGAAGACAGCAGCTTAGGCCCAGGGCTCTGTTTCCTGTGTTCTGCTAAAACACAGTAAAGTGCTTTCTGCTGGTCAGGAGCAACTCACATGCTCCAGAGAATTCATGCTCAGCAGCCAGCTTTGACCAGCTCACCTTGTACAGCTCCTCCTCTGCACATCCCAAGAGGACTCAGGGGGGGGGTTATGTAACAACTGGTTTGGAAGGGCCAGTCTTCCAGGAAGATGGCAGTCCTGACTTCTCTATGGCCAAGCAGATTTGTGCAAAGAAATGAGAACACCTCATAGACAAATTTGCCAAGTTATTTGTCTTTACATTGAGACAGGTAACATATCCTGCTATATGCTGATGGATTGGAGAACAGCCACAGTGCTAAAACGTAAAATCCATACCAGGATAATGCACCTGATAGTTAATGGCTACAGTATGTGATATTCATATCCACCGAGTCGACACTGAGCTGATCTGCCTTCCCTGGTTCCTGCTAAGCAGGTTGGCAAAGGAGGAGAGTGGTTTATCGACCTATGTATTTAACACAACCTTGAATTAATTACAATCAAAAGCTAGAAGCCTGCCCCATTTTAGTAGTTGAATAATTTATTTCTAGGACGAAAAAATAAAAACATAACCCCCAATCCTGCCCTGAAGTCATTACCAGCATGATCTTCTATTTGAAGTCTTGCAAATGCTCAAGGAATGGCGCTAGTGATTTGGCCAAAGCAAACCAGGCACTCAGCAGCCCTACAGGCCAGAGGAAATGCAGATCCCAGTATGAGGAGATTAAATTATTATGGCTTTTGCAACAGGGTGCACAACTGTGAGTGGCCCCCTTCCTCTGCTGACCAGGCTGTGCTCTTCCCTGCCGTGAGCACTCACTGTCATACCTAATACTGACAGGCTTTGATAATAATAACATTGTCAAGATAATAGCAGGGAAGTTTCAGTAGAAACTCCATATTCAAGAGCCAGCTGTGTACAGCCCCAGTTGCTGTTTCTAAGAAAATGCCTTCAAAAAGCAAAATTCAGCCTAGCTTCTGAGAAAAAAAAATCTACTCCCCAGAAGTAAAAAGAAAAAAAAAGTAAGTTATTGGACATCAGAGGATGAAGACATTATTCCATAAATTTAAATTTCTCAAAGTTCTCAAAGGCATTTGGTCACTGCAAGCAAATAACATTGCAAACACGGCAGGCCTTAAATCAGAGAATAATTACCTTTGTGAGGTTTATTGATTGCTCTGATTGAGCTGGAAGAGTTTGGGAGCTTTTCTGCCTCATCCACCTTCTTGCATGACATAACCATTCCACAGCTCAAGTGAGATGGGACATAATGTGATTTTTGGCAAGAATGGTACTATTGCTGAAGTCCGAAAACTCTGTATTCCTTAGGGTTTTGGCAGACTTGCTCCTTTGTCCACACAAATAATGGCTTAAAAAATGAAAGGAGAATGAAAAAGTCTGCTCCGTCTTCTCTTTGTCCTTTCTCCCTTCAGAGAGGGCTTCAGAACTCTTGTGGAGAAGCCCAGCAAGGTGAATGCCATGCACTAAGCCCTCAGTCATCATCTTCCTCTTCTGTGCTCTTTGCTCACCTTGGCCTCATTCTACACTTTAAATAGTTTTCTTTTGAAAGTAACCTGAGTTCAAGTCGTTTCTCCAGTGCTTTACACACCTCTCCAAACACATTGAGACATAAAAACTAGATATTTGCTTCTAGGTTGAGGAACTCTTGGACAAATGGATTGCACTGAGCTCTGCTGGTCTGTAACCTCAGTCTCAAATCTCTTTTCACAGAGACAGAGAGAGAGAGAAAGGATCAGAGTTAAAGCAAAGCCAACCTTCACTCTCTGTGGCTGACACCTCTGAAATTCTAACAGGTCTGTATGTAGTCCTTTAGCATAACTCAACTCACAGAGTGCAAGTCACAGCCCAAAAGGCAGGTGACAGGGAGGAATCCCCCAATATTTTACATCATTTGTCCTGATCAGGGTTTATATGTTTCTGGGCCCTCACAGGAGTCACAAGCAGGTAGTGGAGACACAGAAACCTCCCTGTGCTTCCCATAAATTGGGGATGTGTCTCTTCACTGGCTGTAGTCCTGTAGAGTTATTTATACAGCAAGAGTGGCATGAGCATAAATTACCAAGCAGTGAAATTACTTCCCTGACTCTCATTTGCAGTGCATTGCTGTGTGAGCAGGGACCAGCACAGAAGGTGCAGCACACAACAAGACCCCAAAGGACTGAGCTGGAGCCTCAGGCCAGAACCACTGGAAAGAACATTTGTTGAAGGAGGGAGGCCAATGAGGGAATAACAATCTCTAAAAGAAATCAACAACAAGGAGCAGGGATGGTAGCTAACTGGATATACCTAGGAGACATAAAAACCAAAATAAGAATGGCAAGTCCTTCCCTTGCTTCTGGCAGTAGTGCTTTCTTTGGAGGGGTTTGGAAAGCAGATCAGAGTGCTAATAATCCATCATTTCCTCCAATGGACTAATCCAAATAATGGTGTCCCAGGACCACCTCCTTATTAGAAGACTAAAAGACAACAAAGCATTTATTAAATGCTTTCAAGTACACCCCATAATTCTAGCAGGGTAAAAACAGAAATATATATATTGCAAACAAAATATGTCTCAGCAGCACAGCCTCACTGCCCCAAAAGCACCAACCCCAGGAAGGCAATGGGTTACCTGCATGCCCAGCTCTTTCTTCCTTTGGCACTCCTGTGCCTTGGAGAGCCAGTCTCCCAGAGGAGGCCAAGGAAGGGGCTGCCTCAACCCCCAGTACTGGGAGTAGCACTCCAAGCTCCAGTCAAGACAGTGTAAAGAGCCTGAAATCCATGACAACTTTATTTCCTTCCCTCTCTCGCCAGCCTCTGCTCCTGTGTTTTAGTTAGTGAATTCCTGCTGTGTCACTCATTTGCCTTTCAGGACTAACAAGTGGACATCATGATGCCTTGCATAAGGAAAGGTATCAGCAGAGCATATGGAAGAAATGCAAGGGATAGATAGAAAGGAATAAACTCCAATGTTTTAGTGCAAAACATAGGAGTCCTTATACAGCACATAGGTTTTGAGGGGCTTCCTGTTTTTTTTCTGTATCTTGGACAAGCAAGGGAGCGGGCATTCTGCTAGGAGTTGGTGAATGTGGAAGGGCAACTTCAGGATTCCTGCCCACAGCTCAAGTGGATCCCCAAGCTGGCTGCTCTCTCCTTTGGGAGGGGCACTGTGGGACAGGCAGGAGAGGGGGAAGGAGGGAGGCTTTTCTTTACACTTGTGCTGTGCTGAATGTGGACCATCTGTGCCCCCAGCTGGAGTGCTGGAGATGGTCTGGCACTTGAACCACACCATATTTACAGATCTAAACACAAATGGCTACTGCCTGATTGTTTCATGATTCATTAGTCAGACAAGCTCTCCTCTCCCGCCAGCACAGCTGTTACAGAGTAAACCTTTGTCACTTAATAGGCCTGATTATTACTTTCCATCAAAGGTATTGATCTGTGTCATCTCTACTTAAGGGAAAAGGGGAGAAGCGAAGAGGGGACCAAAATGTGTCAGGAAAACAAGAAAGGGGGGGGGGGCAAAAATTCCAAAAGAATGACATTTGTGTGGTGAGTAGGGGCAGCGGTCAATGCGTTTCATCTCTCCTGGCTGTACTGTACCCGTGTATTCATTTGCCACGGTGCTGAGGTTACTGGTGGAGATGAAACGTCTCACATGATGTGGCACTCCTTGCGCCGCACCAGACTGCTGCAGTCACACAATATGGCCATGCATATAATTGGTCGGCCAAAGACACAACATGAATTAACAAACAGTATTTTTTAAAAAATAGAAATCAATTAAGACAAGCAGCAGAAGGTAAAAATACAGGTTCATCTCCAACTGGCACTGCAGAGATTGATGGCGAGACTTGGGTGAGCAGCCCCAGGGCTGAGGCCTCGGCTGCCCCAGTCAGTGCTGCTCCCCAGATTTACACCCTTGGAGAAGCTGGTCCTTTTTGTTCAGCACACGGGCTCGGATGGGAGGCGGCTGTTACATCACTGCCACAGAGTGTTCTACCACAGCTTCGGAGCTCCTCATTGCTCCGCAGCCACCTGCCAAGCTGCCATTGCAGCAGTCCAGGGTTATTGTGGATTCATTTGCTGTGCTGGCAGGAGGAGGTTTGCATCAGCCAGACTGAGAATTTCATGGCCCTCTGACTTCCAGCACTGGTACCAGCAGCATTTTTGCTTCCTGCTTCACCCAGCATGCCAGCAACTGGGGAGGCAGTTCAGAGCCACAAATGTGGCAGTGGGGATCTCCAGCAAAGAGTTTCACTCTCCATTTTCCTTGCATTTAAGGAATCACCTCTCCTGAAGCCAATTCCCAAAGCCCTCGGCCAGTCCTCTTTCAGACCAAGTGAAGGTCTGGGAGGTACGGGACAGAAAATGAGTACAGTGAAGGCTGCTTGGCTTGCATCCATAGCAGCACAACAGTATCACAACTGGAATCACAAAGGAATAAAAGCATTAAATGTGTCTTCAGAGCTAAACATGACATACAATACCAGTGCAGATGTTCTCAGGGCTGTGTCCAGTTCTCTCCCCATTTGGCAACAGTTTCAGAGCAACCCCAAAATTACTGCTGCTCAGCTACCCCAGAACATGTTCTTTCTGGGTGAAACCCACTCCCTTTGTTCCAAATCTCAATAGCTGCAGGACAGGGCAAGGAATCATCTTGTAAATCCTTTTGGAACAGAGAACTCCAAGACCCACACACATCCCTACGCAGTACAGTAAGGCCTTTTCCTCCCTCAGCAGCGCTCAGGAACAGTATAGAAGTACACGGAGCTTGTCCTCAACCCCAAACCGTGTTTTCCAAGCAAAGAGGTCAGCGGGATGTCACACAGGGAAGACCAGTCACTAAAGGCAAAGTACTGGGGAGAGAATGAAGGAGAAGGAGTGGGAATGCCCATCATTGCTGTGGAGATCTCCTCAGATCACATGGCTTCCCCTGAGGTCAGCCTGCCTTGGGCCACCAAGGCCTGTCCAGCCGAGGGCTGGAGAAGGCAGTGACAGACACTGTCCCAGCAAGTCAGTGGCCAGGGAAGCCATCCACACTCTCAGGAGAGGAGGACACAGGCATGTGTGCAGCTCTGACATGGAACATTCTCTTCCCATCCAGTTTCTACCCAAAGATCCGAAACAGACCAAAACACATATGACTAAACCCTGCCCCTCGGGAAACCTGCTGTCTCCACCCCAGCATTTCCCCCAGCCAGGCCAGGTCCCATCATACCCCCTCACTCCCTCATTTTAGCCGCATGCAAAGAGAATTCGGAGGGCTGCAGCACGTGACACCAAGCGAGAGTCGTGGCACACACAATCCCTGGAAAGAGTATCTTGGCAATCCTGCGTGAGCTGCGCTCGCCGCCAAGGGCCCGGCACTGTGACGGTGCCAGGAAATCAGCCGTGCAGCCAGCAGGCACAGCAGCAGCCACGGACACGGCGGAGCAGAAGGGAGCCGTCAGACCCCGGAGACACGCTTGTTCTCTTCTCCTCCCGCGCTACAACAAGGAGCAGGGGGCTGGGCGAGTGGGGAGGCAGCGAGATGCTGGAAACGTTAGCTTAAACCATTTATTTTTCCCATGCATCAAAAAAGAAAACTGCTTAGTCAGTGCTTAAAGGGAGACCCAAACCAACAGACTGAGATGGTACTTTGGAGCTCAGGTTATGAGCAAAAACCTTCCCACTTAAGAGCTGCCTTGCCATGGCAAAAGGTGCCCTTTTGTCTCTGAGGTATTCAGAAGGAGGTTGAGAAAAACCATCAGGATGTTGGGATCAATTCTGCAGCAAACAGGTCCTCCTCATTGTCAACACTTCACTTCCTTCCCCTGGAGTCATTCTTCAGTTCTGGTAGTTGGCGACAAGACTAGAGCAAGGAACCAGCAAGGGAGATGAAAGACATGAAAAACCCAAAACCAAACAACCCAAAAAATCTCAGCCAACCAACCAACCAACCAACCAACCAACCAACCAACCAACCAAACCTCCAACCAATTAGCTCTTAAAGCCTTAGCTTCCAAAATCAGACCTTTTCAGGAACTTGCTGAGAGCAGGGGTTCATTACTGATTTTTCTTCCTGTCCTCACTGATACAAATCAGGAGCAATCATACATGAGCCCTACATCACACCTGCTGTTAGTGCAGCCCAGTGAGACCCTGCAGAGACCCTGCAGCATTACCAGCAACATCTCCTCAACTTCACTGCAAAACTCAGACAGCAACTTCCTGGAATACATCAAAGACTACACCCCAACACCCAGCATTATGAATTCCTCTTAAGTCAACAGGCACTGCTGGCTGGGATGGATTTCCCACCAATTTCCAACACTGATGTTCTCCCTTCCCTGATGTTCAAACAACCCCCTTGGACATCCTTGGCAGGCACCAGGGGCCTAAGGCCTGGTGACATGACCTACCTGCCATAAGCATGGTTCTGACTTCTCTGCAAAAGGCAGCAGCAACAGCTGACCAAGTCCATTCACGGATTTTTCCATATAAATATCTACATTGCTGCTGGTATCAATTGCAGCAGGGCTTTGTCAGGTTCCCTCTGTGAGCCTGGTGAAGTACTGCCCCTCGCAACTGAATTGTGTCATCAGCCCAGGACACCTTTCCTGGGAGGGCAGGCAGGAAAGGGAAAAAGAAAAAAGGGACAGCTTCAGGTCGAACGATTGATTACAGCTCTGAGTTACAGGGGGCTATTGATTTTTCATTAAACACCATGTACTGCTGTAAAGCAGAAAAAAAGTAATTCATTGATCCGAGCTGTGGGCCATGTTCACTTATTGGCTTCCTGCCACTTCCCATTATTCCCAGTTCTAAATGTATACTGAGGTCAGTTCATTCTCATCATTGCTTCCTGTCACCAGAAATGTCTCTCAGTAACTATTAGTTTAATCACCCCTTTCTTACAATGATAATGAGTGATAATATCCAGCATTATGGCAGATTCACGAAATATTATTTGATGTATTCTTGTATTGCATTCCACAATGCTCCAGTTAAGGGTCTGTCAATGTCTCCATTACAAAGCCCCCAGGCCTTGAACTTTATAAATCACTCCTCAAAATTTGCTGCTGGCAGAAGTAAAAGGCAGAGGGTGTCTCGGTTCTGGAGAGAATATTGCTGAAACCGCACTCTGCAAAGTCTTTCTGGCCACAGTTTAGCTGCAGTGAATGAGAGCTGGAAAGGGGAGGAAAAAAGGGGGAGAAAGAAAAGGAACTTGGCCAGCTCAAGCTGCTTTTTCCAGTGAATTAAAATGCCATCATTTCACAAACAGGATGATGATCTCGCTGTTCCGTTGGACGGCGACTCAGGGACAGGCGCACTCCTCCTACAGCTGATGCACAGGCAGCACTGCCATCCTGCCTGGCTGAGAGTCACACTGGAAATCCAAGGATGTCTGCTCTGAAGCTTTTGCCTCGTGTTGGATAACCTGCACTTTGAGAGTGCTGCCAGTGTAGGGCTGAAACCCTCAGAGTTTAGTAGCACCTGCTCAAGTAAAACTTCAGCCTGGGAATCGTGGCAGACACAGCTTTTGTAAACAGTTTGTACCTGACTCCAGCCTACAGATTTAGGGGGAAATGGGTCAAATTTAGGATTTGTACCCACACCTACTGGAAACTTTGCTGTTTACAGTGATAATCATTCCACAAAGGTGTCACTGGAACTGGATGCCCTAAAAGCAACAGTAGGCTCTGAAGTGTTAATTTCAAAACTTTGGACTGATGAAGATTTGCTGAGGTGAACAGTCATCAAGCAAGAGAAGGAAAAGTAGATATGGCAGCATCCAACTGTACTATGATGAGAGAAGAGATCGAAACTGCCTCCCAGCTGCCTCCAGCAGCACAGAACCGGGGCTGAAATAATGCAACTGCGAGCAAAAAGACTATTTTTTATAGAAATAGTTAGATAATACTTTTCTAATACTTAAAAAAATTAAATATTTTCTTTGTCTCTAAGACAAAAAAAAAAAAGTCAAAGAGAACAAGAAGCACAAAGGACTTTAGGCTACTGTACAACTTCTTACATTTTTTGATTTTGTCTTAGTTTTCCAGAATTGAAAGACTTATTACAGGACAGAACAGAGAAACAAAACAGATGGACACCCAACCATAATGTAGCATTACACTAATTTGGTAGAATTACTTTTAGGTGGACACTACTCCAGCACCTGCACATTGCTGGCAGTGCCAATAATGACTTTTCTCTGCCACCATTTAGGGATGCTCCAAGGAGTCCAGTCCCAAACTCTTACCAGGCTGGAAGAGCTTATAGACCACTCAACCCCTGCACATGAGGTTGTTGTTACAACCAAATCTGCACATGTTGTTACATGCAGGCCAGGTTTGGCCTCTGTTGCTAAAACTTCAACTATGTGTTTTGTCACTTAGCCTGGAGGTGCCAGTGCCACCCTCCCCATCAGGGTTCCATCCCTGCCATGGCCGTCACCAGCAGCCACTGCTGGCATGGACAAAACAGCCACAGTGACAAGGGACATCCACAGTGCCACCCAGCCCAGGGAAGCAGTTCTCGGGGACAGACTCCAAAGGGGCAGCCAGAGCAGCACTGAGTGTCCCCTTGCCCACTCCAGGAGGAAGGGACCCCTGGGAATGAACATTTACATCAGACACCTGAGGGACTTCTCTGTTTCAGCGGGGGGCTCTGGGCCCCCCCAGCCCTGCTGGAAAGCGAGTCCCAGCTCCAGGCACAACAGCAATCACTCATTTGCTTTCCCACATTTTCTCGCATGAAGTGGCTTCTCCAATGTGTTCCGATACACTGCCTCCCCCTGAAGCCAACCTCCTGCCCAAGCTCTTCACAGTTTGTGGTGAAGTAGAGTATGAAGCTCCTAATTCCTGAGTCCAGAGCCTTTTGTGAGAGGTTGAGTGGGGCTCAGAAGGGCCATCTGGACAGACAAGGAACAGCAAATTCCTACCAGGAACTTGCTTTTGTGCAAGAGGGCTCTGCAGAGGGAGAGGGAAGGGTCCTAAGCACAAGGCAGAGGTGGTGCCCACTGTAGAGGAATTCTAGTGCAGAAAAGACCTAATGGGTGAGTTACAGGGTATGGGAATAAGGTAGAGGATGATGGCAAGGACAGCAGTGATCAGCCTGAAGGCATCAGGTGCATCCCAGAGGGAGCTCTCCATTCTCAGAGGATGCTGCAGGTATAAATAACACTTTTCTTACCAGACACATGAGCAAAAGAGCAGCATGTCCATGTCAGGTAGTTATATGGCTCCTATTATCAATAAGCACTTGGCAATCTCTGCTGTGTTTGTCCTCACAACACCCTGAGGAGGGAGGGAAAAACAGTCTTTGCAGATGGAAAAGGTTTGCCTGCATAGATCTTGAATGTCACAGGGCAAAGTATTTGTGAAGCCAAAGAGAGCAAGACCCAGACTGTTTGAGACACGTGAGTCACAGGATATCACTTGGGAGTCAATGTGCAAACAAATCCAAGGATTTTCACCTACCTCAAGCTCACACCAGGAGCCTGCAGCAGCGCAGACTTACCTCCCATGTTCTCTGGGAAATGTTACTCTCATTCCTGCTAAGACAAATGCATCCAAACACAGACAGGAGCAGCCTGCACCTGCAGGGCATTCCCGCAGCCTCCCAAGAAGTTAGAGAGAGCTCAGAGCTGTTATTCTGGCTGCCCGAGCACTCCTCCTGTTCCAGAAAGCCCCATGCCTGCGGGAGCCAGGTCATTTGAAATGGATTGGTTGATGCTATTACATATCACCCTAGGAATGAAGCTCTTACTGGCAAGACCTGTTTATTCCTCTAATATCCCCACCTTGTGCCAAATAAATGGCGTTGATGTCACATCATTTGCGGAGAACAGAAAACCTCTGCAGAGCTGCAACCAACAGCCCTCTCTTGTGCCAGGACACAGCACACATCCCGGGGTAATAAAGGCTTCATTTCATGCTTCAGCTCACCTGGGCTGAGGCTGAGATTCAGCAACCTATCCAGGCACAGCTCTGACTCCACAACAGCTCCCGCCTAGTCTTGCTATCAATGCTCCTGGATTTTATTCACATTTTTTATTCTTAACGCTGTTCAGAAGGAGGATTCAAAGGGAGGGAAAACGAAAGGAGGGCTTAAAGGGAAAAGGAAGATAAAACCCATGTAGACTCTGTGCTTTCCACTTCTCTAGTAACTTTTGTGCAGACAAGTCTGCTGTAACCAAACCTGAGAGAGCACTGACACATTTTAAGACAGCTCAGCTCCTGCAAGGACCAGGAAAATAGGTCGCTTGTTGGAGAGAACAAACATCTTACTTCAACAGCAATTTACAGCCCATCTTCAGGGTAGACCCCTCACTCAGTGCTTCACCATCCGTCCACGTGAAGGGTCTGTCAGAGCCCATGAGGCTGCAGAGCATCATGAAATATGTGTGTGCTTTGTCAGAAGCATGGCCTAAACACTTAGAGTGCTGTAAATATAAACTCAACAGCTGCTGTGCCTTACAGTTCAAGGTAAGGGAGAATAGCTGACGTAAATTGTGCCAGTGTGCTATCAACATAAAACAACAGGGCATGATACATTACCATGAGCCCTGAGCACTTCACATCTGTCTTGACACCACTGTGGGTTTGACACCCGTCAGTTCAAAGGAGAAAATACAGCTTGCCAAGGGAATCGTTCCGGCCCTGCATCAGGGCACTCGCCCCACCACAGAGCAGGCAGACAGCACTCTCTGCTCAGGCAGCATTAAAGTATTTGGGCCATGACACACAGGCAGATATGCTGATCTGTTCCATGGGAAAGTATCTGTCAGGGTGAGTCTCAGTCCAGCTGGGTGCCTATGCCAGCACATAACCTCGAGCACCCACTTGAAGAGAACTGCTTGCAATTTCAATTTATGCACATACTTAGGCTGTGTTCATCCACGAGGGCAGGCTAAACCAGGCTCTGCCAGCCCCTACCTCATCACAGCGCTTCAAGCAGCCCAAATAGCATTCCTGACCCGAGCCAGCCTGGGGCCCAGTCTGCCCTGCACCACAAATGCCACCATGCCCATTGCCCGCTACCAGCTGCACTGAGGGAAGGCTGCTTACTTCTGAACAACAGAAGTCTTGGTTAGATTGTTATCGAAAACCAACCCTCGCCAAAGAGGGTACAGTCCTGAAGGCTCGTGTGGCAGCTAGACACAAAAAATTTGGGACACAAGCTCTCATCAGGGCACTCACATTCCTGAACTAAAAGCCTTTCCTGATCTAAGCATGGCTTAGAAGGCGAGATAAACATAAGTCATTCCTTAAATAAAGTTCTTTGTCCTTAAATATTTTTTATGGGCTCTAACCTGACAGAAACCCTTGGCTTTTGGATGTTCCTCACATTTTAAAACCCCGAGATCCCGCTGTGCTGTGACAAAAATCTTTTTGTTGAGGTTTAACTCAAGGTACCTGTGTGATTCTGGTGACACCATTGATGGCATCCACACACTGAGCAAGACGTGTTGCTGGAAAATCAGGGTGGGAGACAAGTGTGTGCTCAGGTCCCCTTCCAGCACACACATGGGCAGGGCATTTGCCTGTGCCTGGGACCTGGGAAGCACTTTAGGATCACTGGTTTTGAAGGGATCCAGTGAGACTGCACAGCTTTTTTGAGGAAAAGCTTCAGGGCTTTGTGGGATGTCAGTCTAACCTAGTTCAGAGAGTTCAGGTGGTACAATAGCAAGGCACATCCTCACAGGCCGAGCCCCAAGCATATTTCCTATCACACTACAGCCTGGAACACACTTAAGTGCCTGTCTGAATCATGACCAGAAATCATGAGAGCTCAAGGACAAGGTGTGTCTCTGGTCACCACTCCTCCATACTCGTTCCGCAACAGCACCACTATTCTGGACACCACAAATGGGGCTACTGATTTTCACAGATAACCACAGTTTCCTTACTCAGACTCCAACCTTCAGACACAAGCTTTGCCCTAGGGAACAAATGAGAAGAGCCAGGCACAGCAGGTATGTGTGAGTGCTGATGAGCACTGAGTATTGCCAAGCATTATAAAATACAGGAAAATAGCAAGCAAGATTTTAGCCAGTTTAAACAATCCTGCAGGGAATACTACCAATAGAAACTAATACATATGCAAGCAAGAGCAAGCTGCCCGGGAATCAGAGCACTTTGCCTCCAGTGTCAAAAAAAGCACAACACTTACACTGCCTTTGGTCCAGCGTTAAGTGTATTATTTAACATTCATATATCCCCAAAAGATTCTTCCTGAATATCCACATAGATCTTATCCCCTTGTTCAAAGCTTTCATGCAGGAGGGCAACATTATGCCTGTGGTCTGAATGAGGAGTGAGTGGTTTTGCCTGTCTGGAAACGATCCAGATTTCTCCCTAAGTGCCTGGGAGCAGATTTGCCCATGTGGAGACATCCCCAGTGTGGATGGTGACGGCAGTCACTTGTGATTTCTCAAGAGTACTCCAAGTCCACGTGTAACCATCCTGTGTTTTACTGTGGATTTCTCTTAGATCTGCTTGTTCCTCCCCTGCTGTTGGTGTAAACTCTATTTGTCTCTGTCCAACCCCCTCCTCCTCTAACAGGAGAGCTGCATCGCTCTCATGAGGGACCCTGCTGCACGTGTGTGTGAAGCAGTCCTGTCCAGAGCACGGGGAAGGGCGAGCAAGGGCCCCCACACAAAGTGGAAGGAACAAAGATCCCAAGCAGGGGTCAGCAGCACAAGTGGTTGTCACCTCGTCAGCCCAGCACTCCAGAGGCTGAGCACTTCCAATTGCGATTCAAATCTGCCATGGAGTTGATATTGTTTATTTAGTCATTAAAAGCAATTTCCCAAGCACATGTCTGTCACATTTAGACACAAAAGGCTAGCCTGTAATTAGGATGTATATGACCTCACTAGCTTTAATTGGGAGACGCCAGCATCCAATCCATTTACCAGATAGAAGGAAACCAGCATTAGGAGGGAAGTTCAGTGTCAGCTGGTAGAACGTGCACAATACCTTCTGTAATGGCCCCCAATTCATCATCAGCCTCTCCACCATCAGGACTTTGTCAATGGTTTCCTCATCAATTTGTTTATGCACCAACACGTGAGATCAGGAGACCAATACTCTGTCAGAGAGGATTATACAGCAGGAAAAAAGGATTTTAAAAAAGGAAAAAAACCCCAGGACTAGCAATTTCTGCTTTGGCAAGGCAGCAGGGTAGGCCCAGAGCCAAAGGCAGGGTTAGCCCAAGGGGCTGTACCTCTGCTAACTTTGCACCTGCTTATGCAGGTCAGAATTTAGCCCTCTGGGGTTTGCTGGAACTTAATGCACAAAGAAAATATTTAAGATTGAAACACCCCGGCAAGAGCCAGTAGTAAGGAAAAGTCCATTTGTTGTAGGAAAATGCAGCAAAGAACTCGGAATTCTGCTACACATATCCTGCTGCAGAGAAGGTACAATTTTGGCCTGTTTGAGAGCTGCCAGCCACACCTCCGTCTGCAGCACGCTGCTCCTGCCTGCGGGAGAGGCCACAGAGCCACCTCCCACCCCGGGCACAGCCAGAGCCACCCCAGGGACAGACAGAGGCAGTGCCAGTCATTCCAAACACAGACCCTCACCCTCCAAAGGGATCTGTGCTCAGGCCCAGAGTGATTGGTCCTGTCAACCAATTTTTTTCAAAACAGGGACAAGGCTGGGAAAAAGCTATTGTATATAAACTACATATAATTTTATTATTTATATTTTTTACTGTGATAGGAACAGAACCTGCAACTCTGCTACACCAAGAACTGGAGAAGTTCAAGAGATGGGGCAAACAAAGTGCAAAACAAGCTTTAGAGAGGAGAGAGGCTCACCTTCACTCCATCATCAAGAACCACAGTATGTCAAAACCATGTCCTCTGTGTTCAGTAGAAGGACACACAGATTTTACACCTTTGAAAACAGATGCCAGGTCAGTCACTGCAGTTACTTTTGTTGGTTAACTGCTTCACCTCCATGAAAAAAATCACCTGCACCCCCTCCACAATGAGCAGCCTCACTCTTCAGCTAACAATATCATATCACTAGGAAAAAAATCTGATTTTTCATGCCTCAGGAATTTCCAGTATTTAAAAATAAATATATTAACAGTCAGATTGAAAGAAAAATCAACAGAGAGATGGATAGCTTTTTACATTGGTTTGGTATAAAAAACTTAGATAGCAGAACATTTTCCAGAATTAAATACTTACTTCCACTTTATATCAAAAAGTTTTTTCTCTCTCAGACAGGTGAAATACTTGGTCTTTCCTGTCTAACATATTTCACCAGGTCAACAGAAAACATAAGCGAAGCCAGATGACTATTCAGGCACCAGGAAATGCACCAGGTAGGTGAAAATCAAGGGAAAGGATACCAAACTATATCATGTAATTAGTCTGGATTCTGTTCTTAGCAGAGCTAATCAGCACTAACACAAAGAAACTGGCCCCCAAGAGACAGCCAAATCCTGCACTAGCTGTAGAAGGCCTCTTGCTTCCTTCCACTCCTAATTCCCTCTTTCATGCCTCTGCAAAATAACCTGCTTCACCATGTCCGTTCCGTTGGTGTCTGTCTGCTCTTGTTCTGCTTTGGTTTTCCCCTGGCATTCCAGCTCATGGGGGTCATCTTGTGCTCATGTCCCAGTCCCCCCTGGCAAAGAGGAAGAGCTGCGCGGGTTACTGCAGCGTGCCTGATCTGTATTCTGAGCCACAGCTGGGGGACAGACCCCAGCCAGCCTCCAGCCACAGCTCCAGGATACAGAGCTGGGCCAATGAGGGAGAGAAGCTGTCTGCTTACTGTTTCCAGCAGACATAAAACACAACTCCCAGTGTGTGCTCCCAATAAAGAGGGGCTGGAGGGGTGGAATTAATAGCTGCTGAGCATATCGTGCACAGGATTGATGGGTTAAATAAGTAACAAACACAAAAAGCACACAGAGCAAACGCAGGGGGAGGCAGGAGGGAAGGAGCAGGCACTGGCCTGGAGGGCCTGCAGTGCCATGGAGGCCCTCGATGTCCTGGAACAGGCAGGGCAGCCTACGGCCATGGCACGGCCTCCCAGGAGCTGCTGCCGCTCCGCTCCCAGGCAGCGCTTGAGAAAGCCACGGGTGCCAGAGCCTGGAGAGCAGGGCCTGCTGCTGTGGGGAGGGCAGGGATGGCACCGGGTGCAGACGTGTGCCTGGGCGCTGGGGCAGCCCCAAGGGCGTGGGGAGGTGTCAGCCGCGGGAACACTGTACCTGGCATTGCCCATAGACAAGGAGCAGAAGAGAACATCATTTCTTTAAACTCATCTTGCATTCAGCCAGCTGCATATAAATTTCCCTCTATCTCATCAAGCTCTCACTGTTTGGCCTCCTCTGACTGATATTGGCTCATCATACTTAATCTAGGGTGAAATTTCCTCGTCTGAGCTAAATTACTCGCAGCCATCAAGGGAAACGATATTTATTTTTCGTGGGGCTAATGACCTGTCCCCCGGACCCACCCACTGATGGTTATTTACTAGGGCCCAGATGCTTGGGCTCAAAATGAGTGCTAATGTCAGCGGGGGCCATTCCTCATCCAGGGCTCTGATTGAATTGGAGCGATCCCATTGACATTGACTCGGTGACTTTTAAGGCCATTACCCTCAGCAAGAGATGAACCTCTCATCATTGCTCCGACACTGACAGCTGATTAGCGACAAATTACAAGCAGGAAGAACCTAAGACTTTGTTGGGTGATGGAGGGGAGGGGGGAGAAGGTGGAGGGGGACTTTGGAGGAGGTGTGGGGAACTTGGAGCAAGGAGTACAGGAAAAGGAAAGAGTGGGAGGGGACAGCAACACCCAGAAGCTGATGCAGCCTTTGGCTGATGTAGAACAGGGCCCACAGCCAAAGGCTGCAGAGAGGCAAAGACATGCAGTGACTGCAGGGAGCCAGAGTCAGAGCAGGCCTGGGAGAAAGAACCTCCACTTCCAGTCAGCGTGTGAAGAACGGACAGTGGGGCCAAACATAGCTGGGGCAGGCAGACAGCTTGGTGGCAGCTGTGTGCCACTCTCAGGAATGACAGGTCCTTGTGAAAACAGAAAAGCCTCCAGGAAAGGAAAGGCGAGAGCTGCCTGACAACCCTGACATGCATTTCAGTTAAGGCCCTCATTGTCAGTGTTCAGACAGCAACACCAACACGACTGAAGGTACTGTCACTGTGACCTGTTTTGTCAAGCACAGTGGTACCTGAGTTTCTCTTTCCACTGCTCCTACATAACTGAGGGATACACTTTTAACGACTCCAGGTCACACAGTTTCAGTTCTAACCACAGGAACACAGATACTTCTGCTGTCAAACACGGGAGCAGCCAGGAGCCCACAGCAGTCTCCTGTGCCCGCTCCCCAAACAGGGAAGAGTCGGTAGGTGTTAATTTTAAAGGTAACAGAGAAAGATACCATACCTTAGAGAAAACACTACCCCTGTGCATACAGCTTTTATCTGGATGATTTGTGAGGCACACTGTACTTGCCCCCTAAGTAAAAGAGAGTATTTTCTGTGACCCAGTTAATAATGGAGGCATCCTGAAAGACATTACAAGGAGGCTTGTTGCTCTGTGGTCCTGCGTAAGCAGGCTCACCACACTTCACAGCTCACAAAACACCAGGCCCATACAAAAAACAAGTGTCATGAAATACAGACGAAGAAAACGCTGGCGAGGCTGAACCACCACGGTCACAACTGCCCTCTCTGAAATAAAACCTGGCTCTGGGTACTTGGCAAACAGCTGCAGTAAGTGCAGCCTGTTGGCTGAGGTCTGAAACCCCAAATGCACCTTCAGCAGCAGTCATGGCAGTTTGAATCTCAGCCCCCAGCTGAAGGAAAGCTGCTCTGAGAGACCCCAAGCCTGTGGCTAAGCCTCCCCTTGCTCCTGCTTTACAGCTACATCTGGCACCTGTCTGCCGCCGCTTCCAAGGAAAGGTAGCCAAAGCAGTTGCACTGCCCTCCCCCTCTCCTCTCCACACCAATTCTTACAGTAATCTCAAGAGGTCACTAGGAAAGGTAGCATACACTGAAACCTAAAATCCTCCTGGAGAGGAGCACTGAGCAGTGCATTGGACTGGCCAGACAAGTTACTGTGTTTTATGGCCTGCCAAGAACAGCTGTGACCTCAGCTGTGCTCCTGGAGGTCTCAATCTACTCCATTTCAGTAGATGCAGATCCCTCAGAACTGCAGAACTGACAGGGACTGCCTTCAGGCTGGGCTTGACACAACCAGCTGACACATACTTTGGTGCAGTGACCCACCAACAATCCTACACAGTGCTCTTCACAGCGACAAGCCTTGTCCCACCTCCTGCCCTGCAAGTCTGGACAGGACTCAATGGCTGCCTCAGAACATTCTCTGAGGGAACACAGCTTGGCTTTCTGGACACAAGCATAAGCTATGGCAAGCGTACCAGCATGAAAGATGTGCTAAGGGATAAATGTCTGATCCTCATGGGAAGTTCTCTGGCTTTAAAAGATCCTAGCTGCAAAATTTCAGAGACCCTCCATGAGCTCATCACCCTCACTGAGGTTTTTGTCACACAGAGAACTCACACTGCTACAGTTAAGTCCTCCTTTTACCTAATTTCCATCTGGCTATCCAGACCAGTCCATCAGTGTGCAGGGAACCCACCTGTCCCTTCAGCACTCGCCAGCCTGCTTTGAGAGAAAGCTCTGCCAAACCACCACCTCCCAGCCTTGCAGCACTACCCTCTCCTGAAGCAGGACAACAGCGACCTGGAACACCCAATAAAGATTTAAAAAACCTTTTATGGATAAGGAAAGGTTCACCAGCTTGCAACAATATTGATCAGATAGGGTGTACAGGAATGCATATGGCTTCCATCCTAATAAAATCTCTCTCCAAGAACAGGACAGAGGAGCTTTTCTCCTTAGAATTAATCTCCCCAATAAATGTAGCATTGTAGGGGATTTGTCATCTCCTAGAACCAAAAAGAAATCCAGGTAATTGGAGCAAGTTGAGTTGTCACCTGGTCAAACAAAACACAATCCATTCACCAACTGCAGCATCACAATACTTGGTCACCAAACTGCATCTCAGAGCTCACAAACAGTATAAAAGATCTCACATCATCCCTTTAAAAACCCTGCAAATTAAAAGGAAAAGATTTCTTGCAACACGTTCTGCACAAGCCCAATGACACCTGCTAGTGGGAGGAGGTCTGAGCCAAGCTGCCAGGTAGAAGCAGCTCGTCTCTCCGGCTGCGGAGCGCAGCGGGAAGCTGATGGAGCGCCTGGCTGCCTGCGTGTGCTGCACAGTTGCTGGGGTGGGTCTGTCCGACCACGCATCCAAACAGGCTAATGCTCCCTTTCCCAGCCTGATTGGTCAATTTAGGTGACATATTTTGGGCATCTCTGCTTACTCAGTGACTGCAACTTGTACCCCATCCACAAATCCCCATCTGCAGCTACAGATGGCCCTTTTTTCCCCCCCCCTTCCTCCCTTCTCCATTGTGTAGAACAGCTCTTGGAGGCTGCAGAACAGAGGCAGGGATGTAGAATTGCTGTGCTCTGCCACACAAGCCAGCCAGACATTAGATTCAACACAAGCAAGGAAACCCCAATTCAGAACCTGCAAACTGTCCACTGTGCAGCCAAAAGTCTCTTTCTCCAGGTCTGGCTCGCACACAAAGCACAGTCCAACAGCAGCAGTTAAACACTGTTGTAGGACAAACCAGGGAAAAATCCTACAGTTTTTAACTGTGCAAACTTGATTCTTCTTTTAGTGTTTAATATAGTTTATGCCAACTTTACAAAGTGTTCTCTACTTCTGCACCTTACAAGGAACAATAAGACTTACCCCATCCTGGGAATAGTTCCAAAGCCTGGAAAAATGCTACGAGGAAATCCACTTTTATTTCTGTTGCAAAATACCTACCTGTCTTTTCTCACATTGCCTCATTCCATTTTCTACTTCGCTACTAAACAGCGACAGGAGATAAAAAAGAGCTGTTTCAGCACTCATTTAGTCTCATTTCTCTTAGCCTCTAGTGAAACAGGACCCAGAGCAGGGGATATGAGTTAAACAGCAGAGAGTAAAGACACAACTGTTCCTACACAGACTCACTTCTTTCAAACTACCTGTGCTGCAAGGAGGAGGTAATTTACCTGTACAGCGCTACCTACGGCTGGGCTGTTGATGCTGCCAACCAAACTGTTCTCCAGCTCTAGGGCTTTTGTCTAGGAATGTATTTGTGGTTGTTCTTTTGCCTAAGAGAGTCATTGTGGTTATTTCTCATGGTTATCACCACTGCTACCTTCAAAGCAAACAAGCAAGGCTGCAGAGCCTAACCATGCTCCAGTTCTGCATGAATTACCAGTGCTTTTACACTTCAGCTGAAGCAAAGCAAAGCCTTGTCCTCCTCCCTACATTGTTCAAATGCCTTTCTTGTATTTCAGTCCTTTACACTACAAATATATATATTTCTTTTTTTCCCCTTTTTTTTTGAGCCCGTTTATTGCAAAGTCCTGTGCTTGTAACAGGCCCACCTTGAGCAATGTTAGTGACATTTATTTTACATTACTCCTAGTCTGAAAACACATTTCATGTGATACTTTGCCAGCTGGGCCCAAAACTATTAGTCCATTTTTAAAATGCAGACCATTTTGTTTTTAATCACACACTTCTATTTTGAGTTGGGTGCACTGTAATCCATGGAGTTCTGTAATTTTCCACTTCATTTATTTTGGATTTAATGAGCTGGTAATAATGTATATTTCCAAATGAAATGACTGCCTGAAATGTGGAGCAGAAAGTCACAAAAGTAAAGAACTTGGGCAGGGAATGTTGCTGTCTGAAGTTTTATGGAAATAAACTGAGCAACATTAAGATCTGGAACTATAATAGAGTAAAGCCATGGTTAAGTGCTGATTTTCTGTTTTCAACAGTTCTTAAAAAATATTTCTAGTGCTTTCTGTTGTGTTAGGGTGAAGAAGTCTTGGCACACCTCTGCACAGCTTCAGTTGGAGCCTTGATTTTTAACTGCAGAGGGGAAATCCCCTCCTCCTTAGAGCCTAAGGTGTAACTCCCATTGCAATCACCGCAGGAAGATTCAGATGATCCACCTCTCAATCACCTCTCCTATTCTCCACTTGAGCAATTAGGCCAGGGGGGTGAGTTCATGAAGCTCTGAGCAACCAGAAGCTTTGAAAGATGCTTGAAAATTCAGCCACTTAATTAGATGTACAAATATGAGGCATTGTTTTGTACCTTGAAGTGCATTCTTTGATGGCTCCTAGATGCAAACCACTTTTCCTCTGCTCTAGATGAGCAGGAATTTCATGCTAAGCAATAGCAACCAAATGTTTCACCTGTTAAATGCATGTTTATGTCTGATGTGTATTCTTCTGTGTGTGTATGCTCCATCTGGGCACAGACAAAGGACACCATCATGTCATTATACCTATGAAAAAAATCCTTTTTGGTTTGCCACAGAGGGCAAGAATCACAAAGTAGCCAAGTATACAAAGCAGCCTTGCTTCATGTGAAAACACATGGGGTTTTCATCTTGGCTAATTTTAAAATAATCCTAAAAGTTGCATCTTCTTGCATAGCAGCTCTTTAAACAAAGTAATAGGCCCATCACCCCCACTCTCCATTCCTGGTCAGTGCCACGGAGTGCCAGAGAAGAGGCAATGCTTCCAGCAGTGATCTTAGACAAACATTTGAACAGTTAGCAGGCACAAGCCAAACGTTGTGTTTGGTATGGCAATCCCAGCCATGATCCAGCCCGGCCAGGATGTGTCATCTTGAGCTCAAGAGGAAACTTGGCAAAAAAAACCTAGGCTGTCTCTTTAATGGCAAAACTGCTTTTAAAGATGATGTTTAAAATATTAGTTTAAATGCTACATTCACAGTCCTGTTCTGCAAACTGTAAACAAAAGCTGATTACCCGAAGACATTTTCCTCTGTAATTAGATTCACTCCTCAGTTTAAAAAAGCCCCACATAACTTGTAAGGAAAGTCAGTCATGTGGTATATATCCCCTGCTCTCCTCAGAGCCTCTGAATAATGTGACTGTGCTAATTGGTACCCATTAGGGCAGGAATCAGAATCCCACTGCCCCAAACACGCTGCCTTTTCCTGGTAATTACAGAGCTGGCAAACACCCCCCCAACAATTTCGGGGCTAATCACAGTGAATCCTGTATATAGTGTGATGCTGCATTATTCAAAAAGGTAATGAAATTCCAGGAAACATCAGATGCAGCAGGTACACGAAGATAATTCTGTTTTTATAACCAATTTCAGTCAGATAAATACTAGAATCCTTTCCAATTTTCCCCCCATGAAACTAAAGTGTCACTGAGATTTACAGCCCCCTCAAGTTCTCTTTTCAGAGGAACATTCATTTACATAAACAGATAATCCCAGATAAAAATTTCCATTAGACAAAGGTGAAATGGATCAATTTTCTCTGCCAAGACAAATCTTAAATCTTGAACAGATAGGGTCATTATTACACCAGGCCCATTTCAGAAATAATGTGTTAAAAAAAAAAAAAATCAGCCGATAGCAGCCATTTCCAGCTTTCCAATTATCTTTAAGAAAAGCTTATTCTGTGGACAATAAAGCACATTACTGCACAATATGATACAGTCCATAAAGATCACAATGTTTTATGAAAGGTTAAAGAAAGCTCAGCACATTTAGGGGAATGTCATAACCCACAAAGTCTTTCAAGACTTAACCAGATCCCGGCGCAGGCCGTGCCAGCGCTGCACTGTCCTCCCGCCGTGGCAGCGGCGCTTCCCGGGGGCACCAGGAGATTGGGGATCCGTGTGCACGGACGGGCTGCCACAGCTCCTCCTCCCCCGGGAAGGAAGGGAATTACCTGCCCCTTCTCAGCCTGCTGGGGACGAGGAGACGGTCGTTGACCACTTACCACGCACACGGGGTCCCTCTGCCCCTGTCCTCGCAACTGAAGGGCTCTTCCCAGCCCGCAGGGACACCTGGCACACAGAGAAACATGGAATGAGGTCACTGTGCTGCCTCCTCCTGCTTCACCTGCACCCCCAGCTGGGCACTGACAGGGGGAGGCAGGACCCCAGCCTCTCTTCCCCACCGCAGCCCCTGCTCCCCACCACCTGCTGTGGCCTTCCCTGCAATGCTGGAGCAGAGCATCCAGCTCTGCAGCTCTCCCCCGGCCCCAGGCTCCAGGGGGAAGCCGGGCAGCTGGGGCAGGAATACCCTCCCGCGGCAGGGAGGCCACGCTGCTCTCCAGTGCCACACAAGTTTGTCAGGCCCCTGGGAACGGAGTTTATGAGGGGTGACAGCAGCAAGGAGAAAGTGCCAGAAATCACTGCCTAATAGACACAGCAGTCAAAGCAAAACAAGCAGCAACTTACCTGAATCGATTTTTCATCCAAGAGGAATCAGATTTATTTGCCATTTAACTAACTGCTCCTTACAGACATCACAGCAGGAACAGGGAGAGGAGCGGTATGGGCATGAGTGACACAGGGCTAGTGTCAGGAAACAAGATCCCCTCACAAGAGATGACCTGCAGGAAGGCTTTATCCTGCTCGCTGGCAAATCCTGCCCTGCAGACCCCTAAGCCTGCTCAGGAGTGCAGGTGATAAGGCTGCACAAATCCCTGGGAGAGCTATAGGTACCACAGGAACTTCAGAGCTGGGGGTGTGCTGCCACTTGCTCTGAAGAATGAGAAACATGAATTACCTGAAAGAGAAATGGACACCAAAAGGCACATCTGGCCATGCTTTTCCAAAGCCTTATCCTATACCAGAGCAGCAGGCAAAGTTATTTTCATTCCTTTGCTAAGAGCACCGCAAGATCACCAGGTGAACCCAACAGTCTCTGGAGTGGGGACTTGGTTCAGTGACTTTGTCTGAGGTATTTTAATTCCTTTGTTGTGGTGGATCTTCTGGACCAAAAAGTCCAGTGTGACAGAGGCTGCTTGGTGTCATTTACCCTTACAGCAGCCAGCACCCTGGGTTGTCTTTTCCTTGGCCATCCCAATAGATAGTGACAAAGCTGTGGAGTAACAGCAACTCATTCCTCAGTGCAAGGAAGGCCATCATCTATCTAAATGCAAAAAAGATGCGAAACTGCACAAACATTTTTAAAATTTCTTATCAAGGGTCTTCTGGTTCAGCCCCCAAAACCAGAGGCATACCAGATCTGAGAAGTCTGATGATACGGCATCCCTATTTGCAGTGAAACAAATCTCTGCGTGAGCAGCAATAAAAAGTGCCTTTCTCCATTGCTAGAAATGTGAGTACCTTTTAGTGACACCAGAAGAAAAAACCTGACAGGACACAGCTGAGCCATTGGACTGTTTGCTACAGCTCTATCAGCTCACCAGAGAGCTGGCAGCACCAATGCTGGATGGAGCTGTGCAGGCTGCAAAGGATTAACACCACCCTGGTATCAGTTCTCATCTGATTTTTCAGGCCATGTTTGTGCTTCTATTTCTGTCCTACAGGAACATGACAGAAAGCCCGCTGTCACCTTCTACAGCTTGAAACTAATTGTAAACTATTAAAAGAATTACTTTGTGCAGAATTTTTGAATAACTGCTGGAATTTTAACCAATATCTTTGGGGACATTGGTTAAAGGGGATTTTCTGTAAAGTAAATAAATGCCTCGGTGCCAAATTTAAATTAAAATTAATGACAAAAACCACATCTGCTTTATCCCACCCCAGACAGCAAAGAGCCCATAAATGACAACACTTGTTTTCAACTTTAAAAACTCTCCTATCCTGTGTGTAAGTAAAAGATTACTACAGCTCAAATGGGAGGCAAGAAAGAGCAACAAAGAGCAGAAGCTCACAACTATCATCTCTCTCTTTCAGACACACACAAAAACTCAGATTTCACTCTCTGTGGTGGACAAGAGGCGAGACATTTTCAAGAGGGATGGTGTTTGACTTGCTGGTAGGTTTGGGCTGAAGAGATCTCCAACAGGCTGCATGATTCAATGATCACTGCACACAAGAAGCTGTACAGGAGGGACTTGGGTTACCCATAGAGGGATCACTGGATCACCTTTCAATCTGAGACATGGTCCCAAACACTTCTAAATAAAGCAAGGTAACTGCTGCAACCCAGGAAAAAACCCAAACAACCCAAGCAGGATTTCCTATGAACTGAGACAACTGTGGTAGATCACGTTGGGGTCTCATCTGCCCCAGCGTGCAGCCTTTCAGCTGAATTTTGAGTAGCTAAGGCTGTAGAAATCACACACAAAAAAATAATGTCGATGTTCAAAAGCGTCAGGCGATGCGATTAAAGCTGTCAGGCGCAGCGATCAGCATGGCTTCAATACACAGAACTTGCAGCTCACTAGAAGACAGTACATGGCTGACTTCATAATTTTATTAAATTGCTTTAATTTTGAGCTGAGAAAATCTTCCAAGTAGAGCCATACTTCCTTTAACTGCTACTGGAAACTTTTTTAATGTGTGGAAATACTTGCTATTGCCATCACTGGCATATCAGTCATAACATCTAATGGTGTGGAGATTGTTGCCTTATAAAATTCACAGCTGGGTAGCTACATGGCTCAAGGCTAAAACCTATTTTAAAATCCAGTATTTTAGGAGGGAGAATGTTTATTAAAACATTTTGCCCATTAAAAATATATGACATATCATCGGTCATTCCATGTGATGCAGTGCCAGCCCTTTTTTAGGCAGTCCACTTGGGATGACTGCTGAAAACCTGGCAAGCCTGTTTGACAAGACCACATCCTAATAACTAACTAGTCCATCAACAAAACCCCAAACAAACAAAAAAAAAAAAACCCCGCAAACAAAAACCCCTTAAAAAAGCATTCCAGCATCCTGAAAGAAACTCACCACTGCCCCTGAAGTAGCATGCCCAGAACTCGCTCACACATAGAGCCACAGTTGGTCTCTTCACGCTGACAGTCACACACTGACATGCTTGCTTGATCTCCTCATGGCACAAGTTACACTGAAATAATAATGAGGCTGCAGGTTTTAGTTGGGTTTTGTTGCAGTTTTTTGGTTTGGGGCTTTTTTTTTAATGAAATGTGGTGAAGAGAGAAATGTTGATAAATATCCTTTCAGCAACTCCAGGGGCACTTGGCATCCACTTCCACGAGCTGATGCATGTCTTAACCTGGAGAACATAAGGATGAATACTTGGAGGCTAAACAAAAACCCAAGATTGCTGTCTCTTTGACCATTTGCCCACCTGTACTCTCTTTGTAAGGAGAGCCACTGGCACTGCACAGCAAGGATCTCCCTTGTCCAAGGTGAATCTCCCTCCCCAGCAAGTACTCCCACTGGAGTCAGCAGGGTCACCCACAGAGGGACTGATGGCCAGCATGAGTGACCAAGTTCCCCATCTGATCCCACCTCTGAAACAGCTGGCATTTCAATCATTAATTGAGAAAATTATCTGAAAAGCTCTGACAAAGTGGAAAGGACTCAGATATGCAGAGATAGATGTGCAGTCAAGGTCGTCTGTTCTCCTGGCTTGTCGCTGTCTGCCTGACCTGAGGAACCACAGCCCATCCCAGCTGCCTGCAAGACATGCTTCCATTGGGATTTTGCAGCAGCAGCAGGACCAATAAGGCCAGGCAGGAACTAAGAGGTATCTCTTCCCGAACCACTGACACAGCTTCCGGATAGCCAAGGAGGTGAGGATGAGGGCAGACCAGGCTGCCTGAGCACAAGAAGGGTGACACCTTGGATGTGAGGTGTCAGTCATGTTCAGTGTGCTCTTTGTCCCATCAGGCCCAGCCAGACTCCTCACAGGTGGCAGAGTCACCTGCTCTTCCTACTCAAGGTGCAGAAGAGAGGGTTAAGCTGTTAAAGTCACTTTCCTACTGCAGGAGAGATTCTTCTGGGAAGTTAACCCAGTCATGTCCTGTGGTCCCAAGGAAGCACAGCCTGTCCAGTATGTCCTGATTCTAGTCCCAGCTGAGTCTTTGCTTTGGACTAACTCTCCAACAAAAAGAACACCGTGTTTTATACTTGCAGCAAGTATGCCACCAGTGCTAACAACCAGGAAAATAACCCTGACTGCATTGCACATCCCCTTGCAGGAAAAAGCGTGGATACTGTTATTCATATTTGTACTGTACAACTGTTCCCAAAATGTCAGTCTTCTCTGATGACCCTAAAGAGACTGAAAATTAAAGTGCAGTTCTGGGCAGGGAAGCGACTCTATTAAAAAGAGACAGACAGTGAGAGCCCGTAGCTGTTCCGAGCAGCCTTCCAAGTTCTATATATTAACTAAGCCTATGCACCAAAGCCATGTTTTTAACTACTGTCAGCACTGCGGAGTCACTCCAGCAGCAATCGAGCAAGCTGTTCTGCCTCATGCCTCATCACCATTTCTCACACTCTGCATCAAAGCACCAACATTAGCAAATTCAGCTGCCCTTCAAACTCCCAGCTCCAGTCAGGAGGAAGCATCTGCGGCCATTCAGCTCCTTGTGAGGCTGCTGAACAAAGTCCCAGCTTGCCAGGAATACCCAGATAGCCCAGCCCGATGGCTCCCCATAACACGTGGCCCTAGCGCAGGCAAGGAGCTGTGAACAGCTCCACATCCCCATGCTGCTCTTAGATTCCCGCTCCAAACCCCTCTCTGACAGCATGGATCATCTGCAGGCTTTCAGGAGTCACTCCTGCCATTTCAGCACGCTGGCGGGAATCAGATCTCAGCAGGGGAAGAGCACACTTCACATGTTGGTAAGATCACTTCCCAGTGACACAGCACAGGCTGACACAACTGCGGCTCCAGCACTGTGCCTTCTGCGGAGCACAAAGCTCTCATTTCAGCAGTCAGAACACCGTCAGAAGGCATCCATCAGCTCAGCAGACTGCAGGAAAACAGGAAACAGAATCAAGATGGGCTTTGGGCAAGAGTAGCAGAATTCTAACTCCTCATGGCTCAGCGTGCACAGCACAGACAGGGAGTTCAGTCACTGCCTCGCTTCTCCCAGAACACTGGGTTACTGTCATTCTGAGGTCACAGAGAAAGGGGAGCAGAGGCAGAACAGAATTCTCGAGAGTGGTCAAATCCAAGTGCTCTGCAGCCACTTGTGGGACATACTGGTGAGTTTTGTATGACTGATGACACAGCAGGGACACAGCATGATTTGTGAAAGGAAATGGCAAGGAGGGTGCAACTGGAGAACAGAGGAAAATTCCAACAGATGCTTCTAAGACTGGGAAACAATCTTCTGTGGACTTTGCTTAATGTTTGACAACTTAAAAAAAATCAACACATTAGCTTAAATATGTGGAAGTAATAGATGAAATGGTCAAATAATTTGATAACAAAAGGGAAAATTTAGGTAGGAAAGCAGGTTACTGATTCCATACTCTTTTCTCTGCAGAGAATTTTCAGTCCAAGTAATAGCAGAGAATGAGCATTCCAGGTCTCCCAGGCCCACATGGAGATGGGACTGGGGCACCTACTAGCATGAAAAGTGGACAAACACATGACATTTTAAAAAAGGGATTAAAGCAATTGCAGGGCTTGTTATACTCTACTTGGCTCTTCACCAACTTCCAGCACTTCCTAATACACAGCCTCCTCCTCAGCACTTAAAACTCTCCATGATTTAATGAAGCTATACAGAGGATGAGGGTAAGAGAGGGAAAATGACCTGTGTATCTTTAGAAGATCACAGAATTCCAATTTTAGTAATCAAAACAACTGAGGAAAACTTATCTGAAGACAAACTAAACAGCAAGGGGAAAACCCCAATCTGGCAGGCAGGTGACAATATCCAAGGTGCAGTGAGCCGAACAAGACAATCATTTCCTCCCCATTTCCTGGATCTTTCAGGAGCATTTCTGGATGCAAGGCAAACCTTCATTTTGATATGACAAATTCTCAAACTAAACCACTGCTGCTTAGCAGAGATTGTGGCATTTAGCAACGCAGGAAAAAAAAACATGATGCGCATGTGTTCATCTTGGCAGATGACGAAAAAACAAGCCAAAAGGAAGTGCAGTGAGATCATCCCAAATGTCAACACCCAGGCCTTGTTTGGGATTAAAGCAGCACTTCATAGATCAGATTAAAAAGCCCACTAAAAGTTTGTAAGGACTTTTGGAAAAAGCCCAGTTGACTTCAGCACAGAAATCCTCACGAGAACCAAATGAGAACGCGTGTCTGTTGTCCTGCTTACAGCAACATTCAAATACCTGGAGGTATCCATCAGCACCAGTGAGGCTTTACAGCAAAACCCACAGGATGACTTTACAGAAAGGCTGGTTTGACTTTTAAGTGCCTTAAAAACACAGTCCCCTTTGGTAAATCAAACTCCAGCTAGGTGACAGAAGCCTCGGATCCCCACAGGAACTGGCTCTTTCTTCAGCAAGTTCCAAACCCATGTTCTTCTCCAAAATTACCTTAAGGAACAAAGATGTCCACAATTCCTGGAGTTTCCCTCTCACTAAAAATACACCAAATAAACTTACCCCAACTAGAGAAGCAAAACATCTCAGTCAAAATAATTGGTCTAGAAATGCCTTCTGTTGTGGCATGAATTCCAGCTATGATAAAATTTTATAGGCAGACTGGAGTTAAAGAGACCTTTAAATATGAAAAACAAAAACCCCAAATCTGATGCGCCTAAAATTCAGGACTCCACAGAAGTGGAGGACTGTTTTTCCTCTACCAATTTTTTCTTGCCCTCTATCAATTTCACTGGAAGCAGACTGTTGTGCTAGGAAACACCACCCATGTGATTAAGAGTCTTTCCAAAGCAGCTTCTCTCTTTCCCTGAAAATCCCTTAAGTTCTCAAAAAAAAATTTTTATTGTCCCCATATCACTTCCACCTTCAGAACATATCCAGAAAAAAAGCCATTTGTCAATTACTTCCAGCTCTTTCAGTTCAGGACTCTATTATGCTGCACAATTGTTCGTGTGCATCTGCTTAATGTGGAGGGAAAAGATGTTGCTAAATTGGCAGCAGAACAGTGGGCAGGGCAGGAGAGGTGCCTTCTCCATTGTGTGCACAGGGCAGTTCTGCTGGCTGCAAGGGCTCAGGCAGCAGAAAAAACCCCAAATGCCATCCCTGCTCCTGCTATTGGCAGCTGCTCCCTCATCACCAAAGAGAATTTACCGCACCACTGACAGATGCTGAGATTCAGAAGCTGGAGCTGAAAGCCAAAGGGATTGATTCAAAAAACAAAAACACACCTTGGAAAAAAAAAAATTTAAAAATATATAGGAAGAGCCCTACCAAACCAGGTCACTTCAGTGCACACATCACATGGCATCTCTCCATGGGGAGAGGAAAGAGAGAGCTGAGCCCCCACGCAGATGTCTGCAGGTCTGTCTGCAGCCCTCCTGGAAGCTGTTTGCTGCTAAACCAAAGAGCTGCAGGAAACCACGGAGAACTTGGCCACAAAATTCCTAGTGAGGACAATGGGAGGAGAGAAGACTTTCAGGGAAGAGGACCTTGAAGTCAAGTTTTCTTGGTATTAAAGTCATTATCAAACACAAGATATTTGCATCCCTAGTGTTGTTTCATGAAGGGAATTGGTGGATCAGGGCTGTCCTGGGATTTCTCTTCTTGCACACACACTTTCTCTGTCAAAGCCCCTTTGGCTCCTATGAGGCTACAAGTCTTAGTTTCTTATATGTGACTCTACTGTGTACCAACACCCAGGAATGCACTGCACAGCTGCTGTGGCTATCCCCAGAACAGGATTCCTGTGTTGTACATGACAAGGGGCTTTAATACCTCCCCTCCCGATGTCACGCACGGCCCGGGGCTCAGGGACAATCCATGCACGCGAACACCTACATGGTCTCTGTGGCCATAAAGCAGAGCCTGTACTTCATGCACAGGTTTTGCCAAAATGCTGCACACAGCATGCCAATGTATCCCTCCTGCTTCCTGTCCCCAGGGAAAACACCATCGTGTTCATCGCAGGCAAAGAAACTCCGAGCTATCCACCAACGCTGCTGTAGGCACGATGCACAGGAAGACACGCAGTGCCTTCTGACAATTTCCTAACTAAGGCAGACTGATACAGGGTTTAATTCCTGGGCACGAATGTCTTTTCTGGAAAACTCAGAGCAAGCTGAATTCTCCCAGAGCATCGGATTCCAACAGTGGGAAAAGTTTGAGTCCCAGAGCACCTCCCATTTCCTTACTTGTAACGTGGAAAGCCCCCGAACAAAAGTCGGGAGGAGGCATTTTGCCAGGCACTTCAGAAGAGGGCAAACGGAGCCACGGTAACTTTCGGAACATTAGCACCACCCCGATGCGCGCTGCTAGGGCTCTGCGGGGCCCGGCCCGCCGCGGGGAGCCCCAAACTCTGTGGAATGAGGGTGAGGATGACGAGGCAGCCGGCAGGAGGCAGGCCCAGGTGCGGCGGCAGGACGGGCGGTGCGTGGAGCAAGGCTGGCACCTGCCGGGAGAGCTGGGCATGAGCGGCGCGGAAACCAGTTTCAATGCCTCAAAAATCAGCACCGAAAAATATTTCCACTCTTTCAGTTTTAAAACTGAACCACTTTGGGGTTTGCTCACATTCCGCCGTCAACATTTGAGATATTTGGTTGGGATCATTGTCCTTCCCCCAGCTGCTCCCTGGAAAACCAGAGCATACATGGAGCAGGGCACAAACAGATCCTGGGATTCCACACAGTCCGACCAGGTTTCCTCACCGGCTCCGCTCTAGGTTTCCAGCGGCAGAGCCCTACGCCGCTTGTTCCCTAAATAATTTCAATGTGGTGCAGGCACACAGTAGCGGCTCGGGCTGGTGCCTCGGGAAGGTCCAGGGACAAAGGGTTCCCCGGGCGTTTGCCATCTCTCCGGCTGAGTCTGGGATCCCTGCGGAGCCATCGGCTCCTGCTGTCTCGGAGCGCCGGCTCACCCGTGCGGAGCCCGCAGCCCTTGGCCAGGCCCCGGGGCAGCTCACGGCCCCGTGCTGGGGGCGCTGTCCATCCCTCTGTCCATCCCTCCGTCCATCGCTCTGTCCTGGGCACAACCCGCAGCTGCCCCGGAGCCCCCTGCTCTCAGCGTGCTGTCAGCAGGCAGTTCGGCTCCTGGGTAAGCTCCTCAGCCGCCTCTCTGAAAGCCTTCCCCACGTCCATCTGCACAGTTGACTCCAGTCCCAACAGGAAAGTAGGGAACCTCTCGAGCTCTTTCATCTTTCCTCCCAATTAATCTTATCTGCCAGTAAAATTCGACATCGTAGGAATCGAGTGTAGGAATTAGGGCAAGCTACTTACTTACCCAGGAAGGTCAATTTAGGTCAAAGCTACCGCACACAGATGGCTAATTTCAATCCCTTACACATACAACACAATTGTTCAATAAACTCAAAATAAATAGTGTAAGTAATTCATTTAAAGCTGCCCTGATTGTTTCTCAATTTCCTCTATTAATTTAACCTATAACACTCCTCCTATCAAAGCTTCAAAGCTCTAACTTAACATCCAATTAAAGCTTCTTTAGGAAAAAAAAAAGTGCTGTCAGCACGGATTTCTTCCGACTGAGCCCCTTGAAGCACTTGGGAGTTCGTTTAAATTGCACTGGGCTTAGGACCAAAGCACTTTTTGCAGGTATAATCGTCTCAGTCAGCTAATGAGACAATGGACAATTAGGATTAATTAAGGTTTTTAACTCGGTATCAGCCTTCTGATCACCCTTTGGTGACGCTGGAGCAAAGAAAAAATCCCTGGGTGTGTCAGCGGGAGCTGGCGGGAGCGCACACCGTTCTCCCCAGCTCACTGCGATCGGGGCTCAGCTACGGCTGAGTCCCCCTGAGAACGCCTTCTCTCTGCGCTTCTCTCCTAAATTAGGCTTACTAACCTCATCATGGAAAGCTTGGGTGAATGGCAAATCCTGAACCAGAGGAGCAGGACGGAACAGGAAACAGAAACTAAGTAAATCAGGGACGAACCATTCCGAGTCAGCCTCCAAATACATCCCGGGAAGCTGAAACGCAAGCAAGTATCTTAAAGCTGAGCCCGCTCAATTATTATTGTGGACAGGATTCCTCTGAGGAACTCCTGGAGTTCCATGAGGGGGAAAAGGTACCCAGCACGCGGAGCTGCTGAGCAGGAGGGAGGAGGCAGGGCAGGAGCAACAGCGCTCTAAGGACACTAGCAGGGAGAAATCTCAGTGAATGGTCGACCGGCACAAATACTCAAGAGCTGCTGCCGGCCGAATCCAGCTTAATTTGGGGAACCAAATGGCCTAACACAAACCTGGGGGTGACACGGCACAGCTGGTTCTGCCCAACACCTGGCCTCGAGTGTCAGGGTGGATTTAAACCTCCCATCGTCCCCATCTTTTAGTTCCTGTGATGCACCTGTGCCAGGGGACAGCCCCGCACGCTCCTCACGGCGTTTGGTGTAATGAGACCGAGACCTTTGAAGGGCCTTCCCGGCACAGGACTGCCAGCATCACCCTCTGGCACACTTGTCTGCAACTTGGAAACCAAAAGTCTTGTTATTATACCTAGGGAATTAATGCTTTACCCTCACTACTGTTTTGTTTGTTTGTTGTTTGTGTTTTTGGTTTGTTTGTTTTTTTTTTTAATTAGCAAAAAACCATTAAAAGCAACTGGCAAACACCATACAACTTTTCTTACTGGGGCAATGCAAACTTTTGGAAGAGTGTTTCTCACTACTAAGACTTTTTGTTACTTCCCAGAGTACACAAGGCAACTCTCAAAATGCTAGTAATCATGATCTCAATTAATCAGACGTTGCACATTGCAATTGCAATTCCCACGGGGAATGACAGCCCTTGGGGTTGTTTGACCTCAGAAGTTTGTTCCTGGCCTCTCTCACTGAGGTTTGCAGCCTCAGGCCGACCTGACCGGCCCAAAGGCACATCTCTGTTGTTCCAGAGGGCCGAAATGCCCAGGGGGTCCCAGTGGGTTCAGAGGTTCTGAGGAGTCCTGGAGGGTCCTGGAAGGTCTGAGGAGTCTGAGGCACCTCAGGGCTTTGAGGAGTCCAAGATATCTCAGAGGATTCTGAAAACCTGAGGGGTCCCAGAGGGACTGAGGCACCCCAGGGTGTCTCAGAGGGTCGTGAGGCTCTGGGGAGCCCCGGCAGTCTGGGACGCCCTGGAGGGTCCTGGCAGGTCTGAGGGGGCTGAGGAGTCCAAGGCACCTCAGGGGGTCCCAGCGGGCCTGAGGGGTTTGAGGGGCCCTGGGGGGTTCCGGCAGGTCTGAGGGCTCTTAAGACACCTCAAGGGTGTGAGGAGCCCAAGGTGCCCCGGGGGGTCCCGGGGGTCTGAGGGGTTCCGGGCGGTTTGAGGGGCCCCAGAGATCTGAGAGCTCTGAGGGGCCCCGGGGGGATGAGCGCTCTGAGGCAGCGCGGGGAACTTCGGACTCCAAGGCGCCTCGGAGGATCCCGGAGGTGCGCGGGGTCCTGCGAGGGTCTGGGAGCTCGGAAGGACCCCAGGAGCCCGGCGGATCCCGGAGGATCCCGGCCGGCCCCGGGGGCTCCGGAGCGCTGAGGGCGCTGGGGCGCCGCTCGGGCGCCCCCTAGCGGTCATTCCCGGCGCAGGACGGGGCCGACCCGCGCCGTGACGCCATCGGCGGGCGCCGCGCGGTGACGTCATCACGGCCCTTCCCGGCGCCGCTCCCGATCCCGATCCCGCTCCCGCTCCCGGCCCCCGGCCCGCGAGGGCGGCTTGGGGCGGTCCGATGCGGCGGCGGCGGCCAGGATGCACCAGAAGCTGCTGCGCAGCGCGCACTACATCGAGCTGGGCAGCTACCAATACTGGCCGGTGCTGGTGCCGCGCGGCATCCGGCTCTACACGTACGAGCAGATCCCGGTGTTCCTGAAGGACAACCCCTACATCACCGATGGATACCGCGCCTACCTGCCCTCCCGCCTCTGCATCAAGAGGTGAGCGCGCCCCGCGGCCGCGGGCCTGCCCGGGCCCCGCCGCCGCTGCTCACGCCGTGTGTGTGTTTGTGTGTGTGTGTGTGTGTGTGTGTGTGTGCTCCCGCAGCCTCTTCATCCTCTCCAACGAGACCGTCAACATCTGGAGCCACCTGCTCGGCTTCCTGCTCTTCTTCACGCTGGGCATCTACGACCTGACGGCCGTGCTGCCGGCGGCCGGCGCCTCCCGCGAGGACTTCGTCATCTGCTCCGTCTGCCTCTTCTGCTTCCAGGTGGGCGCCGGCTGCCCGCGGGGCCGGCACGGCCGGCACGGCACAGAGCCCGTGCTGAGCGAGCGCGCTCCTCCGGGCCGCCTCTTGGAGCTGCCGCAGTTTGAGCGGCTCCAGATGCTGCTGGAAAGGGCCAAGCACCGGAGCACCGGGATGGTCGGGGAGGGCTGGTGGCCTCACTTGTTACTTGTCAGAGGGATCTGTTTGCACAGCAGACATGTCCCCTGCAGCTCCTGTGCAGCATGCTGTCCTTGCGAGAGCTGCGTTGTGTTCTCTGCAGGGCACAGGATGCCTTTGTACAGCCACAAGTGGCTCTAGTGCTCCTCCCTGCTCCCGCAGAAGGCCACAGAGAACCAAACGCTTCTCAGGGAAAAGATTGTAAGCCAGCCTAGGAGCAAACAGAGTTAAAATTTCTGAGTGCTCCCTCAGTCAGGGCACACAGCAGGCACTCAGGGCAGATTTGGGCTCTGGGCTCTGCCCTGTGCTGGTGCGGATGTGTCTCCCTGGAGCACTGCCAGCTCTCTGGGCCTCTGGAGCTGTTACTTGTACAACTGGTTACCGCGGTTTGCGGTGTCCTGCTCCTCCTCCCCCTGCCAGAGCAGCTCTGTGCCTGGCTGGCAGGGATCACAAATGCCTGCACAGCACATCCTGGGCCGGGCGCTGAGGCTTGCTGTGCTCCCTGCTCCTTGGTAAGGAATTAACCCCCTCCTCTGGCTCTCTGCGTAGGTCTGTATGCTTTGCTCAGTAGGATACCACCTGTTCTGCTGCCACCGCTCCGAGAAGACCAGCCGGCGCTGGATGGCACTGGACTACGCGGGCATTTCCATCGGGATCCTGGGCTGCTACGTGTCAGGAGTGTTCTATGCCTTCTACTGCAGTAACGTGAGTCAGGAGCACGTCCTTGCAGGGCTTGGTTTCTGTGCTGCAGGAAGGGGTTCAGTGCAGGTGTCCAAGGAGAACAGGAGCGTTGGGGCAGGGATGGGAACTGGGACATGTCCCTCTGACCTCAGCAGAACTGTGCCAGCTGAAGAGACAGGCAAATGCAGGTTCTCCTTTCCAGCTGTTGATTGCACAAGCCTCAGCAAAATATTTAAATTTCTCTCAAGGCAGGGAAACTTTACAGGTCCTACCTGTATCCAGTGCCTGAGGCTGGTCGTAGGATGTGTCCCATCACAGGTACTTTATTCAAACAGCATTGCCCACGAGGTAGCTGCTGCGAGGCAGAAACAACCTTGTTTTCCCTCCTCCTAAGAGAGGATGAGTAAATGAGTTCCCTGTCAAGGCCTGCCCTGGACATGGCTGTCCAGGAGCAGAACTGGGCTGGTGAGGCACAGTGCATTGAAAACATTTGGTGCAGGACCTCCTTGGAATGAAGGGTGTGGTGCCAGGTGCCCCCAGGAACAGTCCCCTCCCCTCAGTGCCAGGTGACAAGCAGAGGGCCCTGCACTCATACCCATGGCAGCAGGGACAGGGTGAGGCACCGCTGTGCTCGGTCACTGAAGCCTTCTGCCCAGAGCTGACTTTTGCACTCCACAAACTCGCCTTTGTTTCTTTGTGCCCCCAGTACTGGCGCCAGGTGTATTTGATCACTGTGCTGGCCATGATCCTGGCAGTGTTTTTTGCTCAGATCCACCCCAGTTACCTCACACAGCAGTGGCACAGGCTGCGCTCCATCATCTTCTGCTCCGTGTCTGGCTATGGAATCATTCCCACCATCCACTGGGTTTGGCTCAATGGCGGCATTGGGGCATCCATTGTACAGGTAAAAAAAAAAAAAAAACCCAAAAAAAAACCTTTTGCTTTTCACTTGCCATCCTTCTTGAGTTCTCTTACACTTGGGGAAGCAGGAGGAATTCAAATCCTTCTAAGGACAGAATTCTTTTGGTTGATACGATCCAAATGGGAACACTGAGAAGTGTGTTGAGAGGGGATAGACAGCTTGGGAGGCTTCCTTGTGCTGTGCTGCCCTAGAGCTGCGCGGTGGGAAGGAAAGCAGGATCCAGCTGTGCCTGTGCCTGGGCATGGAGCAGCCTGTGCGGGCAGACCGCACCCTGGCCAGGGCAGGGGCCAGGAGCTGAGGTGCCTGTGGAGCAGGAAGGAGCCTGTCAGGCTGCAGGAGTGCTCAGGGCTGGCCGCCTCCACAGCTCCAGAGGGCAACCAGGAGACACTGGGATGATGGGATGATTACTTGTCTCCTTGTCTGTTCCCTAGGATGGCAGCAGAAATCAGCATTTATCTGCTCAGCCCTCTGTCTCCCACACAATCCTCCTCTAACAGCTCTTTCATGTTACTATTTTCCTGTTTGCTTCACCCCTTGGAATTATGCTGTGAAAGCAGCAGCCCAGTAGAGCCAAAGGCATGCCCCAGTATGAACCACCCTGAAATCGCTACAGTTGCTCAGCAACACCTGATGGTGCTGAAAGAAACACTTCATTTTCACAGTGAGCACAAACTGCACACACCTGGGCTGGCCTGGATGCGTGGCTGTCCCCTGGGGTGAGGGTTCAGCCAGGTCCAGAGCTGCTGTGGAATGTGGCAGAGCACCACTTCGAAATAGATGTGGCCTTTATGCAGGACATTTCACAGTGTCCCCCGAAAAATCAGCAGTAGCAGTTGTGCCCCCACACTTCCCCATCTGGCTTCCCCTGGGGTAGCAGGATGGTGTCTACAGTACGCATTTTGTTTCCGTACTTCAGAAGAAGGGTCCACTTTTGGTAATTCTGCTAACAAGACCCACCTGGTGGCCATGTTGCTGGTGCTTGAGCAGTGCTGTGTGCAGCTGCTGCCATCCCAGCCTCAGTGGGATGTGCTGTGCAGGCTCAGGGCAGTGGCAGGTGACCTTGCACAGCCGCATGCTGTGTCTGCTGGCAGCTGAACGGAGTAGCTTGTGTGTAGAAGCTAGAGGCTGGAATAAAAGAGGTTTCTTCCCACTCAGGCTTTCCCAGAGTTTGGCATGTGTGTCCCCATTGGGTTTGTGCACAGCTAACACAGGCAGGGAAGGAAGATTCGGTGCTGTCATGCCTTTTCCTTTTTTATCCTTAGGGACATTTTTTTCTGGTTTTGCCTTCTAACAGAATAGGAGAGCTTGCTTTTCTTTTGCAGGAGTTTGCTCCGCGGGTATTTGTCATGTACTTCATCGCTGCTGTAGCTTTTCTCTTCTATATTTCCAAAGTTCCAGAAAGATACTTCCCAGGTAGGAAATTCTCTTCTGGCTGTTTTCTTTTCTGCAGTTAAGCTTTCTACAGTGCCACAGTCCTTGCTGTGGGTGCTGAACTTCCTGGGAGAGAACAGGCTGACCGTGTTCCCCATGCAGTGTTCCCACACAGAGTAAAGGAGTGGGATGAGGCAGACAGCTTCCATCAAGTTCGTTAAAGAACTTTCCCTGTCAGCCCTCACGGGCAGGGTGTGGCAGAGCTCTGCAGGACGCCGATTGCTGATTGCACTGCATGGCCAACTTTTAACAGCTGAACTCCATATCCCTGTTCTCTCCCACAGGCCAGCTGAACTACCTTGGCTCGAGCCACCAAGTGTGGCACATCCTGGCAGTGGTGATGCTGTATTGGTGGCACCAGTCCACAGTGTACATCATGCAGTACCGGCACAGCAAGCCCTGCCCTGAGTACAGCGCGGACTTGTGAGCCAAGGTACGGCTGCTGCCACCTTCGGGAGCAGGACACCGAGCACAGGCTTCGGGAATGCCGGCCTGCACCTCGGGTCGCTGCCCCACAATGGGTCCTGACTGGTGCCAATAAAAAGCAGGCGTGTGATGCCAGGCACTCTGCTCACCTGTGCTGCTGCACTGGATGAGGCTCTGTGGAGCTGCTGGGGCCTTGAGCAGTTTTAGAGCAGGCTGGACTTAGCCCTGGCAGATCCCTTCCAGCTCTGTGTCACAATCTGAGTAGTCTCAAACCATCATTAGTACTTAAGTACTTTTCCTCAGGCTTTTGTCAGGTTTTCAGTCTGCTCAGCATTGTTCTGGATGTTGTGGAAATCAGATGAGTTGCCAACTACACGTGCACAGTGATTTACCTCATTTCCCTGCTCTATTTCAGAGGCAGCACAAGAGGATCTGTGACTCTGAGGATCTGGGCCTCATGTGAAGAGCTGTGTTGTCAAGGACTGAGGCAGTTCCTTTCCTGACTGCTGGACTGTTACCCCCTTGCTGGGACAGAGTGTTACTGCAAGCTTTGATAAACACAGCAGCACTGCCTGGGTCAGAGGGGTGTTTCCTTCCCAGCCAGTTCCTGCCCTGCAGTCAAGAACCAAGTGGCTCTGCCTGGAGCGGGACAGCAGGGGCTGAGCTAACTCGGCACACAGATCCCAGCAGGATGCTTTGTTGCTTGGCAAACACCAACGGCTCAGGCCTGGATGCCAGGTTTGCAGGGGGAGTGCACATTTAGGAGAACACTCCTGGCAGCCGTCCTGTAAAATTGTAGGAACTGTGGGATCCAAAGCACAGCCCTGTGGGCAGTGCATCCCTCAGCCTTGACGTGGAAGATGTGCTTATGCTTTGGCATTGGCACAGAAACACATGAACTGGAATTCAGTGGATTTCTGTCCTGGATGAGCTCTCTCCCATTCCCTGGGAGATAAGATCACATGACATCCAGCACACCTAGATCTTCACTGCAGATCTTGAAAATAGCCTCCCCCAAGGGGGGTCGGGGTCGTGCCAATGCTTTAAGAAATTTCTCTAGATCCCTTCAGCAAGCTGGAATCAGTATTCAAAATATTCCAGGAGTAGCACTAAGCCTGCGTGTCCATGTTTTGTTGCTGTTTTGCAATCAGGGAACCTGCTGGGGATGCAGATTCCTGAACTTTGGCCTTTTCCAGTGTGCAGGATGATACTGCACTCGCAGACACCGCTGTCCAAAAGGACTTGCTTTCACAATCCTGCCACAGTGCCAAGGCTGCTTGGAGTTTCAGGATGTGATGTGGAACCATTCCTTATGAAATGAACACCAGGGAGCCACGGAATACGCTGGTTATTGCACAGCTGCAGCCCAGCACCATTAAGCTCCAGGGGTGCCAGTTTTCCAAACAGCACCGGCATCCTTTGGACTTGTGGGTTAGAGGCAAGGGTGCTGCTGGGACAAATCCTAAGTGGCTGTGTACTTGTGGAGGCTTCCCTCCAATCCACTGGGAGAGGCTGGCTCTGTGCAGTGACTGCCCCAGGGCAGGCAGGCTCTGTTGGTTGCCCGAAGCTGCCTCCCTCTGGGCTGAGGCAGAGGAGCAGGACTTGTTTTCTGGTCAGGGCATGCCAAGGAGATGTGGAGTGGAGGTGGAAGCTTACAGACAGGCACCTGCACTCCTCAGGCATGGAGAAGGCAGGATGGAAACTCCTCCTGATATGCTGGATAGGGATGCTGTCTGCGGTTTTGGTGTTTTTCTGTTGTTTTTTTTTAACTCCAGAAACAAGTATTGGCAAAACTGACTCTTCATTACTGATTCAGCTCCCAGAGCTTTCAGCCTTTCAGTGTGAACACTGATTTTTTAATGATTTTTTTAACTTGACAGCCAAGCAAGTTTCAAGTGCACTAATTACTACTACTGAAGCCTGACAAGGAACTTGCAAGTGTAAAAGTCTGTTTCCAGTGTTATGTGTACAGTAGTACCCCAATAATGTGTCTGTACTCTGAAATATTACTGACTTCAGCATTTGCTAATGTATTTTTATAATGGAAACTCTCAACTTCTCCAGCAGTTTCCACCAGATAAGGAAACTGATTGCCAAGATGTGCATTTTTACCTGACACAATTTATCAAGCTGCATGATGATCTTTGATGTACATATTGATCCTATAAATAAATTCCAGTTTGTTGGTTTTTTCCTTGGAGTAACATCATTCCTGCATCTCATGCAGCAAAACAATAGATGTCAGTGGCTCAGCCATGGAACTTGTGCCACAGACAGGGATTTTTGGGGGAGACTCTCTAGCTGAACTTGCTGATGAACTCAGCTTTTCAGCCTACTACCAAGTACTCTATTAACAGACTCCTGCTGCTTTATCTGTTCTTGACCATTTCCATTCTTACTTCAGCTCACCTGAGAGTAAAATCAATGCAAGGAGCATCCAAAGAACCTGCTGCAGTAAACAACTGCAGGAAGGGGCTCATACAACATTACAGTTCTGTCCAGAAGTGCAGAGCTCAGTACAGTGGCACTGGGACCCATTCACGACCTTTCTGCAGGAAGGCTTTAAGGAGTAACACTGAACTGAAGGATTTCAACCAGTTGGATACTGCAGGATAATTGGGCAGCAAATACGACTACTTAAAACGGTTTTAAGAGAATCACAGGTGCTTACATGACAGCTACAAAATCATTCAGCAGCACTGCTTATAATGAGTAAATGAAACCTCCACACAAATACCTCACAACACAGTGTTGAAGAGACCTGCAAAGGCACTGTTACCAGGTTCCTTTATTTAACAACTCCAAGGGTTTTATGATATACATCAGCCTCACAAAAAAAGTTAAAAGTTCTCGCTTTAGTAGTACACAAAAAAGCTTTAGAAACTCCAAGTCTAACAAGAAATGGAAGTGTAGTTCAGGCAAGTGCACTTAAAAGCTGAATGCCAGCAATTTTAAAATAGTTTTTATGCTCTTTAATAGTAGGTGATGCCTCAGTCATAACTTTACCATACACACCATCTCCTTGATTTCCTTTCAAAATAGGCTCTATGGAGCAGTAACACCCTTGGTGCTCAACTCATAATCACTCAGGTCACAAACATGATTGTGGCTGCTGGGTTACCAACACCACAGCAGCTCCAAGGGGTATGTGATGTGTGCGAGCATGTGTATATTTTATATATACTTCTTAGATATATAAAAATACACGATATAGTATAAAAAACTTCAGATAAACTCTTTTTCTCACAGTAGCAAATATAATCAACTTATTTTCACAGTACTTGGTTTTACTAACTGGGACACCCAGAATGATTATAAGCTTTTTCCGCCTCCAACACTGGTGCTCACAGAGCCCTCCACCACAGCATTAATTGTATTAATTACATACCTAAGGGCCCTTTGAGTCTGCAGGCAAACACAACTACCTGGTTCTTCTTTCCACCACCACAACCACTTAAAAGAGGTTGTGCTTCTTAGCACTTGGGGACAGACTCTCTCTCCAGCAGCTGATCCTGGAAGGCCTGTGCTTCAGTCCCTCAGCATGCTGAAGGAGAAGCTGTAAAAACCCACTGGGATTTCTGTCTGGAAGGGAAGTGCCAACCTTGCCCTCTCGCTACCACAGGCAGCACGTACATGTCTACTGCAGCAAGGGCTTTCCTGCTGTCTACTAAGGTCACATTGCACTCCACACACCCTGAAAAAAGGCAAAGGATACCCCGTTCCCTGACAGTCCCACATTTCACCTCCTTTGAATAGCGGATAGTGGCTGAAAACAACCCCCAACTTGGGTTCAGTTGTGTATAATCTACATACACCAGGAAAAGTCAGCTTAGCAGGGTGAACCAATCTCACATCGACCATGAGAAAGGATAAAATAACTGAAGAAAAAAAGCTAAATTTAAGCAAAAACCTGACTGGTGTCTCAAGTATGAAGAACCAGGTTTCTTAAGGCCATTAGGAGGCAAATATCAGAGGCCATAAATCGTGCCAGCTCTAGAGTCTGAGGTCTGCAGCTTGCCTTGGCCTTGTGTCTCCCTTCAGCTTGGCTGTGCTGCAGTGTAAGTGCACAGAGACCCTGTGCCAAAACCCCCTGCAGCCCCTTCAGCTATGCCAACAGCCCGTGAACACATCTCCTATTTGTCATTTACCTGATGGCTTCTGCCCACACTGGCTCTGCCGATGCCCAGCCTCCTCCCTGCACCTCTCCTCCGGGCCCTGGAGCCAAGCCCCGGGGCCATGTGCATCCTTAACCCTTCCTGTTGCTTTCCCACTGGGAAGACAGCAACAGCCTGGCTTTGGTGAGGACCAACCACATTTAGGACCACAGTTTTCAGCTCATTTTGTGTCCACCTCACTGCCACATTTGTCATCTTGATGCATTCCAAGGGCTCTTCAGGCAGGTAACAGCTCTGAAAGACGTTGAGAAGGGCAGCTCATAAGCATGCACAGAGAGAAAGAAAAATAAAGGGAAAGAGACTGTAAACCTGAGTGTCAGAAATGCTACAAAAGCTGGCATGTGCTTCTTGCAACCTTTGGCACCAAACAGGTGAGAAGAGCAGTAATAAAGCCTGGAATGTCCTGTGTTGAAACATTTCTACTCAATCTCCTAAGGGCTTAACTCCTAATCCTGGAAAAGGCACACTGAAGCAGGCACAGCTGGAATATTCCACCTACACCCTGTGAGAAGTGAAACTGAGGAAGATGAAGGTAGCTATCTGTACACCATCACTATGAGCTACATTCAGATTCCAGAGGTAAGGGAAGCTGTCTCACATATATCCTGGGGGGCATTTTATCAAACTGATCCCAAAGGAGTCACGTGATTTGTTTTCAATGTGTTTTCAGTGAATAGTGAAAGGGACCAAATTCCCCCATCATCTCCTGAATATCCAGCAGGAGGCGTTGGGGGAAGAAAGCTCACAACCCTGAATATCTCACTTCACCTGTGAAAGAGGGGCACGTGAGGACACCCGGCCACAACCAGGGATGTCCCCCCTGTGCAAACACCCAGCTACCCTCTCCTCAGCCTCCGGTGGAGCGGGACAGAAAGGTGAGACAAGCCAAGGAGCCACCTCCTTTGTGTCCCTGTGAGGATGGCGTGGAAGCCAGGCTGGGCTGTCCCGAGGGGCACTGTCCCTGCACACAGTGTCCATCCTGCCTGCACACACCGCCAGCCTCTGCAACACAGGAAGCAAACCCTGTGCTCGGCAGTGTTCACACCTCCTGCCATCACACGAGGCACCTCCCGGTGCATGGCAGCAGGACAGGGGTCCTTCCCAAAAGGCTCCATGGGGTGACATGCAGCTCCGTGGTGCAGCAGCCACCAGCTCCTGCTGGAACACAGCCGAGGCAGGAAGCTTCTCCAAAGCTCAGTGCCTTTAGCGACCCTTAAAAGAGCATCAGGTTACAGTCATGTCATAAAACTGTTGTGGTGAAAAACCAACAGGTCTGAGAGAGGACACATTTCCTTTGCAATCAAAATCCATGAGGAAAACAGACACAAATCCCAAGTTGTAATTAAACCAACCCAACGGTTGTACCTCACAGTCAGTTCTGCAAGTCATCTGAAGCACTCCACGTGCCCAAGGACAGCCCCTCTTCCAGTGTGCTGAGGAGTCTCCCAAAGTGCTGCAATCCTGGCCACGTCTCTGCTGGCTCACTCCCCCACACATTCAGGCTTCTCACAGATCAGTAAATCACCTCCTTCTTTAGTTTTGACTCTACATTTCCAGTTTGCTACTTTACATTAATGGCACTTACTATTAAAAAAATAATTCAAAATTGACCATTTAGGCACACACACACAAAAAAAAAAGTCTGCCTTTCGTCTCTGCAGCTGCATAGATGGTCTGCAAGGTCCTAAGCCATAGCTGTGCTCTGGAATTCTAGGCCACAGCCCCCTGAGGATGTGGCTGCTTTATTTTTATTATTATTAAAGGTAGTTTTCACCTAGGAAGCAAAGACTGGGCTATTTCCAGCACATAATCTGGATATCAGTACGTCTTGGTTCTTAGGTCTGATGAGATACGAAGAAGCACCGCAGTTCATTAGCCTCCTGTACATATGGGAAGCATTTTCCATGTGCTCCCTGCCTCTTCTGCTCCACCAGGGCATATGGCAGAGGCAAGGAAAGGCAAGACCAAAGTGCACAATGACAGTATGTCCCAGGGCCCCAAGTCAGTGACAGCGATTCGTATTCAATTCCTCATTTCATTCTGGGAGCCACCTGCCATAAGGAAAAAACACTTCTGATTTTTTTTTCTCTTTTTCTCCAAAAGATCCAAATCAGAACTAGCCATTATTTGCAATTCCATCATGCATGTAGGCCACTGCCTCCTCAACCTGAAGAAGCTGTACAACCCAGGCCCCTGGCATTTCAATCACATAAATTACTCCACTAAACCTTTATTAAGGGACTTGGAGAGGTGTAGTGGGGGGAACCCACTGGAAGCCTCTACTGTTTAGAAGGGAACGGAGCTGCTCCGAAGGGATCTAACTCCAGTGCCTGCTGTGGCTGGCTCTGTGTGCTCTGCACCACCAGCTCTGTGAAGGGCACCGCACCAAAGTCATCAGTTTTCAGCCCGTCCCCTCCGTGAACAGCCCCGTGCAAGGAGCTCTGCCTGGGCCTGCCAGCCACCACAACTGCGCCGTGGTCCCCGCGGCTGTCCCCAAAGCCCTGGTGCTGGGCGTGGCGCATCAGCTCCGGCGGGTGGAAGGGTTTGGCTCCGAAAGGATCCAGCAGCGTCTCGTCCGTCTGCAGAGGGTTGGCTCGATCCTTGCTGTCAGTCAAGGCCACGCTGATGTTCTCCTTGGAGTCCGAGATGGTCAGGAACTCGTTGCTGCTCTGCGAGTCCCTGCGGCCGGCCTTCCTGTGCCGGCGGGCACGCTCCGGGGTGCGGTAGATGGGTTTCAGCCCCTTCTTGCTGCTGGTGGGGGTGCCGTGATGGCGCTTCCCGTTGTTCTTGGACACCTCCTGCTTCATGCGCCTCTGGCGGGAAGACAGCTTCTGCAGGTTCCGCTGCTGCTTCACCTTCTGCTGCTGCTGCTGCTGGCTGCCTGCGATCTCCTCAAACGGGACCAGCCCAAACAGGTCCTGTCTGCTCCCAGCAGACTTGGGGACAAGGGACGGCTGAAATGGGGTGCAACCAAAGATATCCACGCTCCGCAGAGAGGTGGGGGAGAGCAGAGGCTCCATCCCTGAGCCCTGCCCATCTTGCTGCGGCACCTTTTTGCTGAAAGGAGCTTTTATGAAAACATCAAAGTCATCCTGCTCTTGGCTTTGGCTGGGAAAAGCCACCTGAGAGGAAACATCTTTGACCACTTTCTCTCTTGCCTGAGGCTGCAGAGTGAAAAAGGGCACAGCTCCAAACACGTCAAATTCTTGGCCAGAGTTGATCAGAGTGCTTGGCACCTCAGGCAGGGACATAGGCACTGAACTGGGCTCTGTGATTTCACTGCTGCCCGCACCATCTCTGAACCGAGTGCCCAGGAGCCCTTCCACACATTTTTGCTTGGTTTGGTCACAATCCGAATCGGAGCTCTGCTTTTCTTCCTCCTCTTCTTCCACCTCTTCCTCAGAATCCATGAGGAGAGGTCGGTGGCCTAAATTCTCTGGTTCTGTATCATTGTCATCATTGAAGTCTCCATTCTCTCCGTGCAAGACTTCTTCATCCTCCTGCTCTTCTTCTTCCTCACTGCTCTTGGGAGAAGGAGGATCCGATTCAAAATCACTCTCTGACTCCTCACCACCTTTTGTCACATGTCCCTCTGCACTTTTCCTCCCTGCCTGGGGATCTCTAAATGCATGGCTCAGTTTTCCAGCCTTTGTTGGGATCCCTAAGTTATTTCCTTGATTGCTGGCTGAGTTATCCACTTGTTTTCCAGGGGAACCTGCGGGTCCAAAGAAAAAAGCAAATGAAAACTTAAAACACAGAAAGGCAAAACTTGCCCCACACACTCCACAGCCACACACTCCAGGAGCTGATGCAAAACATATATCCTGTACTTAGGGAGGGAAACCAGCTAAAAATCAGATCAGACATTTCAAACACACATAAAATGAACAGACAGAGCTGCCAGCTTTCCTTCTAAAGCACAAGGTGCCTGGAAATACAGTACCAGTATTTGGGGGGCATACACAAGGGGCTAATGGACACAGCTGATCTCCAGGAACAGCTTTTCAAACCCAGTCATTACACAGCCACTCTCCTCTGGAAGCAGCAAGATTTAAACACTAATTTTTTATATTATATTTTTAAGCACAAAAGCTATTTTTCTATGTGCTTCTGCTTTGATAGTCTGCTCTGACAAACAATGCTGTAGTCATGACAGCAGCTCCTTCTAACTTGTGCAGCAACTGAGGCACAAAGGCTCTTGCTTTTCCTCAAGTTTGAGAGCAATGCTTTCTGCTTTGTGCCTAAGTGCAACCTGTCAGCTCAGCTTCTCAATGGCAAGGAAATTCATCTACTTCTTTCCCTCTGCCAGCTTTCTCCCTACTATTCACTGACAACTGGAACTGAAGGAACAAATCACTGATGAGTCTTTTGTGGCATGGTTGCCTTGGAAACACTGGAAGCAATAAAAATTTTGCAGTGGTACAAAAAAGAGATGGCAAGAGCAGGCAGAGCAGGGGAGGCTGCACAGTAGCACTGGCACTGCTCTTGTCACTGAGCACACTCATTTTCTCCCTGTGTCAGAGCTCTGTCATGTGGGGTGATGTTTTCAAGAGTGTAACTGATTCTGATTTCTACTGGAAGGAAAAGGGAAGGAGGAAAATCAAAATACTCAAGTCTCCACTGGATAAAGCACACTTGCCCTAGAAATGTCCTCTTGGCCACAGACAGGGTGCCTAATGTTACATGTAACACCAGCAGCAGCAGGAAAATTCACCTCCCAGCAGGCCCAGAGCCACTGCCCACAACCTGTGTGCCCAAAGCCTGGGTGCCACTGTGCCCAGAGAAGCTGTCAGGCACCCTGGCACTGGGGACAAGCCTCTCACATCTCCAGCATCTGACAGTAGCTGGGGCCAGGGCTGCTCCTGTGGAAGAGCTATTAGAGAATATTAGAGAACTCTACCCACAGCACTGCACTGCACCCCTGACCTCACCCAGCCAAAACTGATGTCTTCCACTTAGGGCTGTGTTATACAAACAGAGACATTTAACCTACTCCATGTGTTCAAAGGATGGAAAAAGCTAGGGATGGCTACAGGCATCTGCTACTTCTCCAAAAATCATCTTCAGCCAAAATCCCGCTCATAACTCCTGCTCTTGCAATATACAAAACATTTTCTCAGCTAATTCTTTCTTTCACAAGGAAACTAGTGTGCAGCTACTAGGTCAAGTCAGATTCTTTCTTTCTATGCTTCAGTTTTACAAGAGCCATTTCTTCCATTTTTAAAGGGAATTAATAGCGATTTCCTCAACCATCAGCTTCCTCACTCCTTTGCAGCTACACTTAAAATAATCAAAATTCAGCAGCAATACAATTTATGTAAGGATTTAAAAACAAGATGACCAGAATGACTAAAACCATCAGGTGATTAGGGCTTTGAGCTGTTTCTTCTTGCCTTCTGGTGTCAGATTGCTTCTTATCTACTGTAATTTTAAATGCTACATATTTGCTTTACCCACTAAATTAGAATCTGGATTATTCTGCTGCTTACTTTAGATTTCCCAAAGGTACAGCTTTCACATTGCACTATATAACCGCCCCCCCCAGCTTCCAAATCCTGCTGTTTCCAATATTTACTGGAACACTTATGTTAGCATAAATGCAAATAGATTTTAAAGGAGAAAAAGGGACTACTTCTAGGCTAGATGTTAACAGCACTTCCACAACAAAAGACCCAAACCTCTTCTCTGTGTCCATATCCACAAGAGTTTACAGTCCTACAGAATGGTTCAACCTCTGCACTTCATCTCAATATGCAGTCTCAATATGCATCTCAATAAACAACTAATAGAATTGGGTTTTTTTTCAAGGAAGAACTGAATCACAGTGTTACGTAAACCTTCTGGGAAGTCAGGTGTATGAGGTATAATTGGTTAAGTGCTGCCACAGTCAGAGTCCCTAGAACACAAAGTGCAACAGGCACTGACGAGACAGAACACAACCTCTCCCAGGAGCAGCTGAGCTGCCCAAGGGGCCGTGTGAGGCACACAAGGTGCAGCTCCCAGCCCCAGGGCTCCCCACATAGACAGCACAGCAGAGAGGACACTTCCCACAGCACACTCCATGCACGGGCACCCCAGCTACTCCAGCACCCCAACACACCCACCTGTTACTCACAATGTGATCCTTGCTAGCAACACTCAGCAAATGATCTTGGCAATGGGGCATCAAGACAACCCAGCCTTTCCACCCTAAGGTTTCCTCTCTTCAGTCTAACCAGTACAACCTCCAGAGGAATTCGGATGAAGCCAGGAACAACCGACTGAGCAATCCCTCCTGCTGGAGACATGTATCCACAGAACACAGAAGCCAGGTGCCCTCCCCTGCACTTGGAGCTCTTCAAGGAAATGCTGAGCACCTTCCTGGCTGACAGAGGCAGACACAGGGCAAGTGCTTGAACAGCAATGAGAACACCGAAGTTTGATGTACATGTTGAGTTTTACTTTGCCCACAGCAGTCTGTCCTGGCCCTGGTCAGTTCTGTGGGCTCTTGCTCCACTGAGGGCAATGCCATGGAACGCTGGACATAGCACACACCAGCCTTTGTGCTGGCAGGAATGAGGCAGCCCACAGGAAAGGGAAGATTAAGGGGCAGGTTTGTAAGCATCTGCCCCTGCACTTGAGAAAACATGGTCCAAAACATCTTAATTTTGAGGCCACTCAAAGACACAGCAAGAAGACTTTTTCCCGTTCTAACAGCACTACAGCTCAGTCAATAACTGCATTTCAGCTCAGCAGTGGTTTCTCAAGAAGGTTTCCAAATTTCTACGTCTTCAGATGAGATTGGCAAGGAGACTGGACAGGAAGCAGAGTTAGCAACGTGACTTGGTTATCGCAGCACAAACCCAGTGTCTAGGCATTATGTACGGACTGGGAATTATCCAACTGTGACTACAAACTCAAAACCTCCACCAGGAGCTCACTACTATCACAGCTACAGAGCCAGCATGTATGATCCTACATGGACCACGTCACCTGGAAAGCAGGTGGCACGCAGCAGATGACACTGTGAACAGCACCTGATATGTGGGTTTGAAGAAAACACTTGTACCTCAAAGAGGATTTCCAGAATGGTGACATCACTGCTCCCACACTGGACTGTGTCAGGAGAGAACAAGTATCTTTCTGTGTGCGTTGAGGTTAGAAACAACCAGGGCCACCCGCTCCAAGCAGAAACTACTCTAAGGTACTCATCTTGCACACTTCTAGCCCTACCTGACCAACCCTGAGAGAACAAACCATTTCTGCACCCACCTTTGCAGCTGCAGTAGCTTCATGTTAGCCCCAGGAACAGGGATAAAACTGCATCAGACAAGAACCAAAACCGATCCAAAGAAACAAAAATACCCTCCCTAGAACTGTCATATTTTAAACGAAGATAGGAATAGTTTGGTCTTCTACACTTGCCCTCATTTCACTGCTAATGAAGTTAGCAAATGAAATAGTGCACTAGACACAGAAACAATCGCCCAAAAGGGAAAAGCCCCTGCTTAATGACAACTGAATGCTCAGGCCAAACAGATTTCCAGACTGAAGTGTTGTGTCATGTTGATTTCATGCAATCTTGTCAGGCTACACTGCTGCAGAGACATTCAGATACACATTTATACGGCACTGCTGCACGCTGGGGGCAACATCTGTTTGCAATGTGCTGCCCAGATTACCACACTTCTAATCAGGTTTGCAGCTTGTAGGGAACAATTGCTCTTGGTTCAAATGCGAGCCAGGTGGAACATCTTTAATCATATAAGAAGATCCCAATCTTCAAGGAAATTTTCTGTTCCGATGTTCTTTTTCAAGACACAGGATTATAAAAGGATGAATTCCCTCTAACAACTGCAGTAATTACATGCCTTCTGCTGGTTCCTCATTTTAGGGTATCATGGGGGTAGCCCAAGAGTGGGGCATAAGAGCTTTAAGCTCCCTTGGAATTGGGAACATACTGCCACCATCATTTCATAACAATTTGCCACATGTCAGCCCAAGGATTAGCAGCGGGCTGCAACTAAATCTGCAGCAGTTCTCTGACAACAGCCAGGGCAGCAGCTGCTCAACACTGTAATGGATTTACATGTGCTATCACCTCTATTTTCAAGAGCAACAAAAATGGAAGAATACCACACTTGTGCCTGGCACTATTGCTGACATTCTTTTAAATAATTACTCCAGAGATGAAAGAGCAATATAAAAAATAGTGCAATGTGCCCATGACTGCTGCAAGACTTGAAAAAACTTTTTAAAAAACCCAGTACGTCATTTTGGAGAGAAAAGGCAGACCCTTGGTAGAACCCAGACGTACCATTTATACCTAGGATGGGTGAACAATTTCAGGTTACTTAGGAAGGAGTATCTGGAATAGCTCAAGTTTTAGATTATCTTGATTCAGGGAAATATCCTGAACCTGAATTAAGCAAGCACCATGAATAACTGAAACCACAGCCAAGAAGGTACAGAGTAACATCAGTGAAGCTTTCAATGAATACACATATTGACAAGAACTTATTCTGCCAAGTTATCCAAACCTGAAACACTTTAGAACACCCAGATTACTGCACACAGGTCTGGGCACCTATAAGCAATCAACATCAGCTGCCAAAGAAACACGAACTGTTGGCAGGAGCATTTTTCAAGTTCTAAAAGCAGCTCAAGTATTTTTTGTTTCTTCTGGACTGGTATTAATAATTTCTTCTTAAGTTCTGGCAAGCTGTGTCCCACTGAAAGGCCCAGACTGCACAGTGGTCCCAGGACTCCACAGCCGTGGTACAGAACTCACAGAGGTTTGAAACGCTGCTGGAAGCAGTACACAAAAAAACGAATGAATCATCATCCCCCACATTTGCTCCTGCCGGGACATCTCTGTTGTGACGCCATGCACATCCAGCAGCACCTGCTGCAGCAGGGGATTCCCAGGGATGTGTCCAAGGCTCCAGGTGACTCCCGTGGCACTGGGTCTGGCACACAGCTGGCTGGTTTGCTGCAAGATCCACACAGCTGGGACAACACACACCACACCACAATGCCCCTCTGATCCCAAGGCAGACACCCGCAGCCACATTTGAAGACACCACCATGTTGCTGAATGTGGGAAGTCTGGAAGTCAGAAGGAAGCTGCTACAGAACTCGACTTGCTTTTATTCAGTCCCTGCATAGAGAACAGGCCTGTAGCGGCTCAGAAGGGGTTACCACGGAGGCTACACAAACAAATGACTTGATCACATCTACAGCACACATGAGCTGTACAACATTCAGCAGAACTGCTGTTAACAAAATGACCTGAATCAGAACCCCATCCCGAGATCCCAAGTGGCAGCTCACCGAGATTCTTCCACAGGAGCCGAATGCCTGAAACAGCTTCAGGCAACACTGCCCAACATCTCCACTTCTCACACAGCCCATCCATGCAACTTTGAGTGTTACCTCAATCCTTGTATTCCTTCTGGGAAATGCAATATAAAGCTGAGGGAAGCAAAAGGCCATCCTAGCCCGGCTTCATCCCACAAACCATTAGTGTGAATAAACGTAAGGTGACCAAAGGCACTGAGTACAGCTTACCAGCCAACTGTACCATATTCATGACATTTCCTTCTCACATTTGAGAGCACCACAAAGCATCTTTCTCCCGAGCTTCTGTAACGCTTGATAATAAGAAAGGGGATTACAACATAAGCTGGTTAACACACACTTGAATCAAAAATTTTCATTCCAAAACTTCCTGTCCACAGGAGATGTTTTTTCCACCGTCAACATCAAGTTCAGGCATTCCAGAACCAGGACCTGTTTTCCACATGTCAAGTGCTTAACTCTCTTTCATTAATAAGTTTGCAATGTAGGGTTTGTTTCTATCAGATCAAGCACTGGAATTCTTTCCCAGGTCAAGCTTCTTTTCCAGTCGTCTCAGGTCTTAGGGCACTACTATTTTCCACAAAAATTCAGGCATTAAGTAGTGTGTGTAGCAAGTTTACTTGTGAGCACACTTTTAATAGGATACACACCACAGGTGAGAGACACCAAGAGCTTCCAGAGAAGTTCCCTATTCCCCAAACTGAGAGGAACCCAACACTGTTAGCTCATTTCACACCCCTTTCCCTCTGTGCACGCCAAGGGACACAAGAGTTGCTGCTGGTCCTTCATTCCCACTGGACAAAAATAAGCACAGAAGGTCTAACAGACAAGCAGCTACAGTCCATCAGGTGCAGGTTTCTTCTCCTGGTAACCCTTCCATCAGTGCCAGCCTGAAATGCACTCTCAGCTCCACAGGAAATATCCCAAGTCACAGCAGCCCACAGACTTTCCCGGCGATGATCAAAGGCTTCTAATTCCAGCCTCTGCTGCTCCCTCGCCTCAACTTCCAGACATGTCAACATACCTGGTGGCACTTGCTTAGCCAGATGACCAGCAGTTGATGGTGGTGGGTCCAAAGATGACACAGGATCTTCACCATAGTGCTGCTCTCTCTCAGGAGGTGACCCGAGTCAGTTAATTGCTTTCAGCAGAGAACCCTTAAGCCTCCAAAACAGGAGAAATCCTCTGGGTGACTCTACTCAGCCACAACCCACACACACTACTTATACATCAGACCTGTGCCAGAGCAAGGAAAACCAAGCAGAAAAAACCCAGCCTTTGAGTTGGAGCTGTTGTCAGTACAGCAGAACACAACTTCAGTAAGAACTGCCACTTTTCAAGAAAGTTAGTTTTATTTACTTTAAAGATCCCATGTTTATAAGGTCACCATTTCACGTCATTGCAATTGAACAAGTCAGAACTTAGTGGCCAGAGCCCTGGGCAAACAGTGCTAGCACACTCCCCATTTGGCCCGAGGCACATTACAATAAGGAAACAAAACTTGTGCTTGAACAAGATCCCAGTCTCTCCTGCAAACGCTGGAACTGCACTCAAGGTATTAAACCTCTGTTCCACTTGCCAAGCAATCACCTGCCCTTGGGTGCTCTGAGTAAGGGACACAGGTGGTTTACTGCTCAGTTACACATTTCACAATCACAGGGAACAAACCAGAAAGAACACATCACGCAACACTGTTAAGTGCAAGCGGAAATCAAAATATCAGGGAAGGACATTTGTCAAGTTTGCCCCAGAAAGTCCTCAGCTAGAAATTAAAAATGTCCAAAAGCTTTCTCCTTTTCTTAGCTGTCATGCAATTCCTCTTTTCAAGACATTACCAAGAACAGTTCAGTGGGGAACACAAACCAGATTTTAGAAGATCAATATTAATACTTAAATATTTATTGTACCTGATTTGTTTACTAAGTGTAATTCACAGTTAACACATAATTAACGATACATTTATTGAAACCAAGCCAATATTTACTTTTGTTTAAGTGCCAGTTAAAATCCACAGGAAAAAAAGGCTATAGAAAAGTGCACAATTTTTTCCCAGTGCCACAGCTATGATTATACAACCAGCTCAACATGTCTCAAACAGCCTGTTTTTTCTGTCATGACAATTTCAGGGGATTTTTCCTCCCCTTAAAAGAAGCAACTTGTGGTTTTTGGGGTTTTTTTTTTTAGTGTGTCAAGAATTAGAGCTTGGATTCCAAATAAGAAAAATAAAGCACATGATAAAACACAGTGAAGACATTTGTTACAATCTAAAGCTATATTATAACCATCTAAAAAAGCCAGCAACAATCAAATGCACTTCCAAGATTGCAGGTGAGGAAAGCAACAGAATAACCTCTGGACACAAGGGTATGAATACTTGGCAGGAGACAAATACCCAATGGTCCCCATCTTAAATGGAGTGTAAGCTATTTTCTGTTCATATTGCATGTGAATTCAGGCTTACCTCTAAGTCAAAGCAACCTCTAGAAAGAAGATGCCAGGGAAACCTTTCCCAATAGCACCTGCAGAGCAAACTCTTCTGCACTGAAATGGCTTTCACTGAACTACTGATCATGAACGAGGGGACAGAAAGCAAACTTGTTCTCTGAGAGAGCGAAACACAAGCGCCGGCTAAGAACACAGTCCTACAGCAAGCAGAATGAATTCAGGTCCAGGGACAGGAGCAGCCACAGGCACAGGGATTTTCACCCAAGGCTCTGCAGAGCAAAGGAGCACTCCCCTGCCCACCCCTCACCACGTGGAGCTTTGCAGCCCTACCAGATTGTCTCCAAGAATGCAGGACCGAAGTGAAAGAAAACACAGATACTACCTTAGGTTGACCCCAGCTGATTTATTTTAAGGCATGTTACCTGAGCTTTTGAAGTTCCATAAAAACAGTCTGTACATGTCATACTAAGGCACGTTGATCACACAAGAACTCGCAACAAAACCCAAGCGGCTCCAGAAGTGACTGATCCTCCTTTTACCATTCAACTACCACACAGGCTTTACTTTGTCAAAGGTACCAAAATAAATACTAAAGTGCTGATCAACCAAATGTTAAAACTGTTCCTTAAATTGCAGGATGATGCAGTTTCCCACTCACAATGCCCACACAATACATTATTTTTACTTCCATTCAAGGTAAACATAGACAAAGCTGAACTGAAAAGGAATAATGAATGTCTGCACATGGGGAGGGGGGGGCCAATGTAAAATGTTGGCGTTTGACTCAACTTGTACCAAAACTGTGCATTAAATACATAGAACCTTACTGTCTTCACTCAGCTGGACAACTGAACTAGAGAAACTGTGAGTCAGAAGCAGACTACAGGGAAGTAGCAAAATTGGCCGTAGCAAACAATTTCCCTTCAGCAAAAGCACTTGTGGTTCTGCCCACTGCACTGGCCCAGCAGAACCACACTGTACAGTCTGTCCCAAGGCTCCACAGGCACCAGGAGCTGGATGCACAAGTGGATTTAATTGAAGGTAAAGAACACACCAACACATCCCTTCAACCCAAGTGCTGTCAGGAGGCAGCCGAGCCCTTGGGCATTCTTTGGTCAGTGAACTGCTGTGCATACTTCAGCAGATACACACACCCACAGGTATGTATGCATACAGCTACGAGGTAGTCATGTCACAGATGGAACTTGCCTTGCTGAGAAATGAAAGGAACAGAACCAAAGGGATCTTCAGGAGGACTTGTCTGTGGAGCAGCATGTGGCTCCACATTCTTATCTGAAGATGCTCTCCTGTCCACCAGCCTGTCTGCAAAAAACAAAATGAAACAGAACAAAAAATAAAGTAAAATAAAATAAAAATGGAAGGACTTAAACCTATGCACTGTACAGGGTGAGGGAGGAGTATCTTGTATGCTGGTAAGAAGCACAGCTCTTGCCTGCACAGCTGATCTGGGCAGCTCCTTCCTACTGCAAAGAAGGAGCCTGGCAGAGTGCCTGGGAGGCTCTGCCCCCACACCTGTCCCTGCTGGAGCACCAGGGTGATCCCATGCCTTTGTGCAAGGCTGTGAGAGCTGGGCTGGGGGATCTTTCCCAGCGAGGAAGCAGACATGTTTTCTTGGCTCCCAATTCTGCACAGATGATTAAGTGGTTACAGGAGCTGTTTAAGAAATCTACTTCTTCACAATGCTGTCAGAAATGCAGCATCAGATGTTGCTTCTGGCCCATCACTAACCGACGATCACAGCAACACCAACAACAGAGGAACAACAAGAGCCAGGAGCTCCAATCTGTCACTCTGTGTCACAGCTCTCCACAAAGGTGCTCGGCTCAGAAATCCATCCAATTGCACATCACCTTTCACTGCAATCAGCACCACTCTACTAGGAAAACCCTCACCAAGTACAAGCCATGTTCTGGCCTGGGAACTGGATCCCCTTTCATGAGAGAAGTGATTAATCACCCCAGCAGTACCCATCACTGCACACACTGACGTTAAGCCCCTCAACACACGAAATCCAATAGAAATGCCAGCCTGACAAATTGTGGCAACATCTTCATCCTCTAACAAAGGCTTTGTACATTTACTTACGTGTTACTGTCAAACATGTAAGCTTTAAAAATATATGCCAGATTTAGAAACACCTTTAATTTATGTATTAAGCATCAAGAACACAAACTAGGGCTTCTGAGAAGAGACACAAAGGATTTGTGTTTTGAACACTAGTCAGCACCACCAACTTACACACCACTGTATGTGAGTTATAAAGTACAGAACAGCATTTGGCTTCAATAACAATCACTGATCAAATCTGCATGTGCAATTCTCTCTTCTCTAGATGGCAAAAAAGTTACTTAGGCTGTTGAGTACTTTCTCCCTCACAGGAGATAACCTATACCTAAAGAGAACTCAGACTTCAACCTTGGTGCATATCTAAGGAAACTCCACTAACTCACACAGTTAAAGACAATTTTATAGGTACAAGACTTAATTTCACAATAAATCTCCTGATCTCCCTTTATTCCAGCCAAGACTGAGAAAGCACCAGTAGACAACATGAAGTATAATTATTCCTGCTTTGACTGCAGTAAAGGCATTAACACTGCCAAGTATGCTCATATGATCTTTGGCACAAGACCCTTGGTATCGAGAAGCCAGGTTAAAAGGTCTCTGAAGGCTGTGGCGTGTGTACCTACATACACAAACCACCAAGCTGCCCCTCCTGAGGGACACCAAGCGCCAGGAGCTCAGAGCAGCTGCAAGGCAGCCCATCTGTACAGACAAGGCTGCCATCTAGTGTGCTGCTGGCAAGGGAGTGACTCGGTTATTTCTGCACTTGCTCTATGTGAGTGACTGAAATCCCTAATGCTGAGCAGAGCTGTGCCCTTGGGTTTGGTTTACATTGCAGATACAGCACATCAAGGGTGCTATCACACCCAGCTCTCCTGTGCTCTGCACTCCTTGAAGAGCTGAGCCCAAAATGTACCTTGGTTATCATCTTCTTTGGCCCGCTTCAGACTCAGGAGTGTGTTATTCCAGAGGACTAAGGGTTACATTTGGAAGGAGCATGCTTACAGATATTCAATTCTACTACCAAATCCAATCCTTAACTTGGACGTGGAAGGAATGCTAAATTTCAGCTAGTACATAAGCCATTTTCCCCAGCTACCAGAGAGACATTTGACTGTAAAATGTATGCAGGCTACATTCCCAACTCAAAAACAGGAATCTGATTTGATCCACACGGGATCCAAGGCAAAACTAACAACCAGAGTTTCACAAACAAACCCACCCAGTCACTCTCCTAGAGGATTAACAGGTAATGTGCACATCCAATAGGAAAAATACTCAACTGAAGGCAAAGGTATTTTTTTCAGTTACTTGAAAATCAACTTTACTGTACTTTTAATTGCAAGAAACTTGCTGATAGACAGCCAAGCATATACAATCTGTTTTTTAACACTGTCACGTCTTCCAAGTCCCACTAATAAATCTGATCTCAACAAAGCCAGTTATAGGAACAGCAACTAACAAGCATGTGTTCATCAATTAAGAACAGAAGGTAATTCCAAGTAAAAACCATGGAGATAACTGACTTCACGAGGAAAAAGTTTATTCAACTATTGCCATATCAGTACAATAAACCAGCCCTTACATGTAGCCACTCAAAAAGGACAGTACAAAACATTAACATAATGTAATAGATCAATTTTCTTTCAGGCATTTTCAAAGGACATATCAGACCCACACAATCTTCTGCTCTGGTGTGCAAGAAAAAAGCTGGAAAGGAACAAAGCAAGCAGCCAAAATTCTCTTCCCATCTGACAACATACCTCTGCTGTTGAGAGCCTCTTGGCAATGAAGGTGACACAAGCAGTGTAGAAGAGCTAAGATAGTACCAGTTTTGCAGTAATCGAGCCAGTAACTACCAGTTTCAGACGGTGAGTTCCTATTGCACGTGTTTTCAAAAAAGGAAAAGGAAAGGAAGACAGGCCCAACCGTGCCCTCAAATGCTCAGAAAGAACGTTCTGTACACAGCCTGCACGGTCCTTGGACAAGCAGGTGTTGGAACTGCTGAGCAACCACAGAGCCCTCATTTACTGGGAAGCAAAGTAAGCCTTCAAGCGTCCCTTACTTGATCTTAGCAGGTCAAACTCTCTGTCCAGCAGCTCCTCCTCTGTCAACTTGGAAAAATTGTCCTCTCCAAATGGGTTCCAACCTGACATATCAGGTGGGTTACTGATGTTCTGCTTGGGATAACTGGCAATTGCTTCAGCATCAGTAATGCCTGACCTGTAGAGTCAGTTCAAGGAAGCAAATAAAGAGAAACATGACAAGATTGGTTATCAGGGTCAAAATCTGAGACATGCTTCATCGTGCCAAGTCCTACACACAAGCAGCACACATGCAATTAAGAGCTCATCCCAAAGAAGCTGAAGGCTGATCTAAAAGAAGCCTAACAGGAACCTACACAAATATATAACCTGGTTTCTAACACCAGTGAAACTGGACAGATCCGTAGGTTTTTATTTTTAAATCAGAAAGTAAGGGGATTTTTTACTACATACACTGTTGTTCACAAGAATTAATGCAAAAGTCATCATTTATTACCATTTATTATGCACAGGCAGGTCTGAGGGTCACTGCTCAGGGACTGTATCTCTTCTGAGGTGTATTTCATGTTACATACTCAGGTCACACCTCCGAGCACAGGAGTTGGCAGCCCCAGCACATCAAGGCAAACTACAAAGCTGCTCTCAACAGGGTCTTTGAAACCCCTTTCACATGCACATAACCTCACTCAACACAGACTACTGACCACCCCAAGCAAAGTGGTTAGCAGTCAGTTCCTGGAGTAAGTCCATGATCAAGAAATACTGGAAGAAATACTTTAAAAAAAATTGTACCAGGCTCATCTGTTAACAAACTGTCTCACTTTACTCCCAAAATATCCTTTACCACTGAACACCCACTGTCCAACTGCTCTAAGTAATCTCTTACTACCAAAGCAAGTAACTTCTAAGAAAAGGGTTTGGCAGTGCTCACCACAACTAGCAATGTAAGCCACGAATAAGCCCAGGCTCAGCCCAGCCACAATTCTCACCTGCTGGTAGGGTAGGGAGGATCTGCTGCTGTTCCGCCATGCACTGGGAGCGACCTGGGGTAGGAGATTAAGGCTGGTGCAAAGTCTTGTGGAGAAGTGATGTACTCAGGGGACTGCACCTGCTGCGCCCGCTGCTGAGCCAGCACCTGCTGCTGCAGGAGAGCCTGCTGGTACTGCTGCACCTGGGGACATCAGGCCTGTGTTAGCAGAGCACGGGCTGGCCGAGACTCTTCTGCCCACTTCTGCTCTTGCAGCCACCTCCACCACCCTCCAGAACACACGGGCACAAAGAGATCACTCCAACAGGTCAGAGACTGCTTCTCTATTCCAGGCTATTACCACTTGGATTTCTGTAATTATTGCAACCCAAATATATGCCACTGCAGCACTGCTAACTGCATGTTCATCATACTCTACTCTTAAACTTTAATACAAGATTTCAGGACAATTTCTCCTGATCTTTACAAAAGAGGCTATGACAGTTAGCCCTTCTGCTTTTCAAGTAATAATTGGATTTCACCATCTTCAGTCACTCTGTTGTGTAATGTGTATTTCCTGCTGTGGCTAGTACTGGAAACATTAACCAAGTACATTTCACATGAGCACAACAGACCTTCTTATGAAACTTGGGATAGCTCCCATGCTATTATTAATACACAAGTGCAACTCCAGACAAGATAGTTTGGATTAACTTCTCACCAACTAAATATTATTTTAAATGCCAAACTGCATGCTATTTACCACATCCACAGCTCCAGTGCAACTTGCCAGGCACATGTCTTAGTACAACTACACAAGAGTAGACTCACAAGCACAGGCCATATATCAAGACTGTACTACCTCTGTGACTTACCATGGCAGGATAGTGTGACTGGGCAGGCTGCTGCTGGTACACAGATTGCAGCAACAGCTGCTGCTGGACCATCTGCTGGTGCACTGCTTGGTGATACTGCAAAGGCAAAAAACAGCTTTAGAAGCAGTGATGGCCCCTCAGAAATAAGAAGGATAGTTCTTCTGACTATCACATCTATGACTCCATAGCATTTTGCAATTACGATATATCATCAAGAAGTAGCTTGCAATTCAGTCACTGCACTTCAACCACTCTGTATGGAAGCTCTTTCTTTCCTCCACTCCTCAACCAATTTGTAATTTAAAAAAAAAAAAAAAAAACAGAAAGAAAGGAAAAAAAAAATCTGGCTACACATTTAGCACTGGTGCATGTACAACCATCTACTGCAAGCACATCATCATCGCCCATAATCACTCCTAACATTTATCCCAAGCTCCTTTACACATGGGTAAAGCCTTGAACTCACACAGTGGTGATGCAGAGCAAGATGGAATTCAGGGTCAAGCTGCAAGAACACAGCACAAAGCAAGCAACTTTCTAGGACAGACATTACAGGGCCAATGAAGGAACAAAGCAAAAGCAAGAAGGGAGAGGAGTTCTTCTAGCTGGAAAAGTACAGGCAGCAACAGCAGAAGTGTTGAATGATTCCAAGGGTTATGAACACACACAATGAGTCTCCAACAAGTGTCCAACAGTTCTGACTGTACCTGCTGGATATAAGCATCCTGCATGGTGGGCTGGTGCTGCAAGTGGTGCAGCTGCTGCAGTCTCCAGTCTCCCTGCTGCAGCTGCTGAAGGACCCTGTGCTGCTGTGGGGTGGTCCCTTGGGATTGTGAGATGTCTTGTCCATTCCCTGGGCGAGTGGTTCCTGTGACAGACAACACCACTGACATCCAGACGCCCCAGCTTCAGCCAGAGCTCTCCCTGGTCGTTTTCCACCTCAAGCTGACATTGCCTTTCAACATCTCTTCCCAGTCTGACAACCAGGACACCCAGTAGACACCAAGCTGACTTCTTTACAAGTAATTCCACGCCTGCAAATGAACCATTTCCACGTGCAAGATGCTGGAACTTCCCCTGGTCTCATGACAGCAAGCTGGGTTCCAGACTTCTGCTTTACCAACACTTAAATTACACACTGCAGGACCTGAAGTTCTTATCTCAAAGCATGCAGCTGTGTATGCATTCAACACAGAGGGTTTTGGGGTTTTTTCCCCCTAAGGAAACTATCAGCTCATCCATCAATCTCCCTTAAACAGAGCACGTGATTAATTTTGCCATTCCATTGCTTTTGCACTTTTAAGAGACAGGTACTACCATAAATTTCTCTCTGCCACAATGTGTTTTACATCTGAAGTGCCCATGAATGATCTGTTCCTTGTCACAACAGAAAAAGCTGGGTGCTACATGGATCCCACCTAATAAAAAGTACTTATACCTGGGACACAAACATTCTCAGTGGCCTTTTGAGACTTTTCCAACACCATCCCTGAACTACTCTTCCTTTTGTGCAGCAGCCACAGAACAGCATGAAATGCAATTATACAAAGTGCTCGAAGTAAAAATGTCAACTACTTAAGTGAATATTTATCAGAGCTGTAACTCTTTCTGAATGAGAAAAATAACTAGGATTTTTTAAAAACCCATTTTACTTGAATGAGTCTCCCCTAATTCTTCCTGCATCCACAGTGCCGTGTGGAATGAATCTGTCAGTCATGAGAGAAGTGACATATTTCTAGCTTACAAATACCACCAACCTATTGGTGCCATCTCATAACATCTTGAGGCACAGGAGAATATTTTTCCAACTACAAAAAAAAAACCCCAGTTTGACACAGAAGGCCTCTGTACTATTTGTGAATTATTCACAAGTCAAAACAAGCGTGAACTACAGTGTGCAGCGGGCAAGTTCATTCAAAAACCAGTGTTAAGCACAGTGAAAAAACACTTGCACTTCTCAATCTCAGTTTAGTTTCTGTAGCAGCTCAAATTTACAACTCACACATTCAGAATCTCTCAAAAACTGAAGATCTGGTTTTCAGTATGTAAAAAAGTAAGACTGATAAAACTGAGTTGTAAATGTTATCTCTAGTAGAGCAAGAAGGAGAGGCACAGTTGCTTCTTTATTTTGGTCCATCCTTACACTTTAAGTTACCTTTTTGCCCACGATTTGCAAATTCCCCGGGAACTTGTACTTTGACAGGAGTTGCTGAGCTCTGGATTGCCAGCACGCTGGAAGGGGCAGTGCTCGAGTTGGCCTTTGGTCTTTGTCGTGGTGCAATTGAGGTTTCTGTTGGTCCTACAGCATCTGTTATTCTGCAAGGACAATTTTTCCCATGTAAGATACTTGATGAAAAGACAACTACTTCTGCTTCAAATTTGATGCAGTAGATCTCTTAACAGCTGAGTTATGTCTTAATCATGTGCTACTCTACCTCAGCACTGCATGCAAGTACCTTAAAATTCATTCCCTAAAACTCCAGTCCTGTGCTTGAGTCCACAACCCTACAATTAGGAACAGTACTGCTGTTCATATGTACAAGAAATATGAGAAAGGAAAACCTTATGTGTTAGTTCAAATTATTTCTACTTCTACAAATTTCTTAGGTTTTTGTTTCTCTTTTTTTGCAAATGGAGCTGATAATTATAATTGAGTTTAAAAATATCTGAGTCACACATGCTGGTAGATTCAAACCCAAAAAACTTCCATTAACAAGGAATGAAAGGGTAAAGGATTTAACCAGCATCAGCCTTTAGTTCATACACACTAGATCATAGCAGAAATCAGAGGCATGGAGAGAAATTTCCAAGGTTTTGAATTGAATGAAGAAAAAAGGTGAACATTTTTGCATAAAAATTTCAATTTGTCAAAAACTAATAAGACACATACTTTGCAAATATCCACTTCTCACCCTGAATTCTCAATATAATGAAAAAAGCAAAGGAGTGGAATCCAAACAGATTTGAAGGTCCTAGAAACACAGTTTATCTAAAGACTTCTGCTGAGGTAATATCCCATTTCTTAACAAGTATATGAAAACAGATTTTAAACAAACATGTGGCCTTATCAGCATTAGATAAAGAAAGCAGTAAGTCACATCCTCTGCTCACCTTGCTTTTATTTGGCTTTTTCTAGCAGCTGCCTCACTAGCTGTCATGGGTTCAGGAAGACTTGAGGGGACAGGAGAATTCTTGGGAAAAACAAATTTGAATAAATTAAAAAACCAAAATCCTGAAAAAAATATTAATTACATATTGAAGAGGAATACTTGGGTTCAAGACCTCCTCACAAGGCTTCATGCAGAACTCACAGCTGTAGCTGGAAGGGTTTACCTCAACAGTATCTCTACACCCTCTCAGTGTGTGGCAGAAGTAAAGCAGGAGCTGACTGGTCTGACTCAGGTACACTGCCAGCTATCAAGAATAAGGTACAACATGGTCTTTGTGTGACTGCACAGAGACTCACTTCAGCCTCAAGCCCTAAAGTGAAGCCCCATCTTGGAGGAAACTGTTTTTAGCACATTCCGCTCTTACACCACAACACAAATTCCAGAAAACCATGCAGCACCAAAGCCTCGATGGGCTTTCACCTTACCCCCACCTTCACCACATTCCTGAATGAATCCCACATCACCTAGACTTTGTCTTATAAGGAACACGGCAGTTTGGGACAAAGGAGGAAATCCATCATCTCTCATGACAAATACACATAACAAATGCAAATCTAAATCTGGTCACAAAGAATAGAGACAGTTAATTATCAAGTATTTAAAGACTTTCTGGTTTCTTTTAATCTGTGTTTCCAAAAGCCAACAGTCAAATTTACTGAGAACTTCCTTCTATAGTGATAAAGGAAAAAATTAATTCAAAGGGATCTCAGAAAATTCACTGGTCTGCCTCTGAAGACAGAGATTACTACAACCGATATCTGTTGCAAACTCAATTTTGAGATGGATTATTCCTGATGCTTGTCTTGAGAACCACTTCTAAATACTCAACATGAGCTAAAAGTCCCCAAATTCCATTGCACTACAGAGGTAATTATATCTGTGAAGTCAGTGACCTTGCAGACCAAGCTCAGACCCCCCACGGAAAGCAAGGGTGGGGGAAAGAACACAGGCTGACTCAAGTACTGCTCTGCTGGCTTTCCATCTCACCGGAGTCCTTCCAATGGACAACCACAATTGCTAAGGATGCCTAAGCAAAGGGTTTATCCAAGAGGAAACACACATGCTCTTGACACTCCGTTTACAACATTCAGCCTTCTACTGCCAACAAGGTCAACATCTGTATATTTCATATTGATTGTATTAAGAGATTACTACTGGCTAAAATCCTAAGCCAGGTATTGGTATGGTTTCAATATAGTCCACATCGGGAGCTATGCCCTCAAAATTAAGAACATATTTTGTTTACAGAGAGCTCATACTGCGTGTACACAACATCAGCTTGACGTGTTCTCTGCTCTGTGTTACATTCAGGAACCAGGCATGTGACAGAACTAATGTGACCTCTCAGCTCCTCTCACTGACTTCTCAATACTACCTACATAACACACTGAAAACACACAAGGAAGTCAAGAGTACTTACATTAATATTAGACACTGGACACTCCTTTTTGGCAATTTTAAAGGCAAAGTAAGATACTTGAAAGATATCAGGTCTCTTCTCTTGATCTGGTTCAAGCATGTATCCTGCAAAAAATAAGACTTATCACTGCTAGATCACAAAACGCCTGTTGAGACAGCATGCTACCAGCAAGGAAAAAAATCCAGCAGTTCCACCAAATCAGCTTACCACCATAAGAGTAATTTACACTGTTATCTTAGGTTTGGGGGACTTTTTTAATACTTTTTGTCAAGACAATAGTTTACAGGGTCAAAAACAATTGCAGAACATGTATGCTGCTTGATGTACTGACATGCAGCTGTGCAAAAGGGAGCTAAACTGACGTCGGAATTAGTAACTGCAGAGAGAAAGAAGGCAAAATCAACTCAGTGCACTAACATTTTCCAGGATTAATACAAAATTCAGTGTAGATAAAACAAGATTGACACACCTTACTACATCACGCTAAGGCTTTTCTCTGCAGGTTTCATTGACTATGAACGATTTTGCATATAAAAAAATAAGTTCCATGAATAAAAGGACCTTTCCCTGACAAGACAAAATTCTGTAGATTCCCTCTCAAAGATTTGCTTCCCAAATTAAAAGGTTTGTTGTTTTTCCCAGAAATCAAATATAACACAATATCCATAATCCAGCAATCTTGCCTAGATAACCAGAGAACCTAAATAAACAATAAAATACACTTTCTAAAAAACATAAGCCTTTAAAAATATGTTCTGCTATCAAGTAAATGAACACTAAGAAAATTTAACTTCTCACTTTTGATGAGCAATGTTAACTACTTGTACAAATGCTCAGTAGAACAGCCAGCCTAACAGATCATTTTATACAAATCCTCCATAGGTTGAAAAATAATATCAGACAGGTCCGAGAATTTTACACAAAGTCATTATTTCATGTCCTGTACAGTTCACTGCAAGTTTAATTTTTAACAGTATTAAAAAACTAACAGATTCCAGCACTCAGCTGCAGCACCATGGCATGGAAGCAGAACACTCACTGAAGTGACTCCTGCCACTTGATTCTGAAATGTTAAATCCATGGGGTGGGGCATGTTCAGCTTCTTCCTCCCCAGCCACTGCCTTGTAAAAGGGATGAGATGAAGCCACAGTCCCTGAAATACCTTTTATGACCAAGTGCAACTTTTTATGACTTCCACTCCAAATGGAAAGAAGGGAAGTTTACATAAGGACATTCTGCCTCACCCACATATATTCCATGTCAGTATTGCTCATCTTGGCACCACTGAATTAAAAAAAATCTGAATTCATACCCAGGAGAAAGGGTTAAAACCCATACTTTTCTAAAAAAGTAACACTGTGACAAGAGAAAAGTACTCAAGTCCTTTGAAAACTCATCTCATTTTGTTAGTACTGGCAGAAGGCAAGTGCTCACTATCATAACTGCCATTTCTCAATTATGAAAGTGCACGCAAAAAAGTGGTTTGGATTTGGTATTACTCATTATATAAAAGCATAAACTATGTGGTCAACACATCCATAGCTTAGAGCTGTAAGAGCTCCTATTCAAACCTTTTGAATTTTTCATACTCCTTCAAGTGAGCCAACTCTAAGCTGAAAACAAAGACAATACTGACAATGACTGTAAATATTAGCTCCCATATCTCTGTGCCTGGGTAACATATGAATCACAAGCCTCAGAACTGCTTCCTGTTCAAAATATTCCTTCACACACTTAGTGCTTCCAAACACTTGCCAGAGCTCAGGTCTGACACTTGGGGTTGCACAAAACTTTCCAGATTTTTATTCCAGTATAAACCATGCAACTACTATTAAAGCTGAACCCAGTGCAATTCATCTCAGCACACGGATGTTGCTACGCTAAAGCTCACTTCAAATTTATCTAAGCACAACTGCCCAACTTGGACAGAAAAGTCTGACATTCCACAGAAAACATACACTTAAGGGAAAAATTATTAATAAATAGAAGCACTCTTTGCATTCCCCCATGTCCTTTGAGATGTGTCAACACCTAAAGAAAAAAATCATCCCCGAGTCCCAGAGAAACCAAAAGGGTCCCTTGGGAACTTGAGAGGCACAGCTGAACGTGGCAGGTGTTGACAGCTAAGGTGCTCAGCAGCAGCTGCTGGCCCTGCTGGCTTTGTGAGCTGGAAGGGCTGCTGCCCGTGCCTGTGTACTCACTGATCAGGCAGTGCACGCCGTGCGAGTACCGCGAGCCATCCGGGATGGTGAAGCTCCCGTCGCAAATGGCCACCTGGCTTTCTCCAAAGGGAAGTGAAAAGAAGCAGAGCTTATACAGCAAGCAGCCCATTGCCTGTAAAAGGAAAACAAGCCCTGTGAGGGGAGGAGAGCAAGCCCTTGGCAGTACTAAAAATGCTGCACCCTGGCCACAGTGATGTTCACGTGCTGTGCAGGAGCTGCACTCTGAAACACAGCTGATATGATGACCTGATGGATCAAAGCTGCTCTAACAACACTTGCTCTTCCACTGATTCCTCTAGGAGACCTAGCACAAACCAGAGCACACCAAGAGCATTCTCAGTGTCATATCATCCACAGATAACACAACTCTTAGCTCTAAATTTCCTATTTTTTTTCTTGTCTTCACATCGACTAAAAAAATGCCTTTCTTGATCATACTGGCACCATAAGAAATTGCTGAGGGCTATCAAAGAGAAACCAGAACCAACATAAGCAGACATCTTGTAAAGCGTATCCCACCTCCCTTAAATTAAAAAAAAAAAAAAAATCAAGCCCAGGATTAATTTTATTTACAAAACTGTAAGTACCCAAGATACCCCTACTGTTCTGTGTTCTATAGCTGCCCAATGTATTTTGTTTTCCAGTAATTAATTTTTTCAGTCAGTCAATGCTGGTTTTAATTCCCCCTTCCTTAACCAGTCCCATATATCACACTATTCAATTTTTTGCTTACCCAGATATCTGCCTTGGTAGTAATGGGCTTTCCTCCATATAGATTGATCATCTCAGGAGCTCTGTATGACAGAGTAGTGTACCTAGCAACAAAACAGAGAGGACACAGCTAAAAATCTAGCCTCAGACATGAGAGAGTGTTTTCCTGATCCACCATGCACACACCAACCACACAAGTTTCAGACATGGGCCTGGAATTGTCCTTCATGATCCACATCATTATTGCATTTGCAGCATCACAAATAGTATCTGGAGCAGCAGTATGAACTATCATACACAAGAATAAGCATTAAGTCAGGTAAAATTGGCTTTCAGTGTTATTGCCCCAAAGCAGACTTTTGCCAGAGTGACTGTGCACACACAGCCAGTCACCTGAGGGGTGACTGCTCAGTCCTGCAAGGGCTCTCCCTGTCTCACACTGAAGCATGCAAAATGCAGACTTCAAAACACTAACACCCCAAAACAACTGCTCAGCTAGTAGTTCAAATACTTCAGAGATGGAAAAAGCCACTATCACTTCCTGACTTGAAAACAAGCAGCCTCTGTTTACCCCTCTACAGTAGTTAGCCCAGAAAGGCAAAACAACAATAACAGATGTTTTGAAGAGTGTGTCTGAGAAAAGCTGAAATATTTTTCTCATCAATCTCAGGAAAATGAACATGGACCATACTCTGCAAATGCAACTACATAAATCCATTGCAGTGCTTCTTTACCTTAGTTCTTGGTATTTCAGCAAGTATTTGCTTAGCAGTATTAAAAAACAGCACAAATGAAAAATATCCAAGTCCTAAAATGGCCAGGAGCCAGACATATATTTTTGAACAATTCACTGTCACAACAACATGCTTTTTGCCAACAGTTTTATTTTTAAGAATCACAGTTTTGAAAAATAATCTGTGAATAAATGAAGGAGATCTTATCAAATACTTGCAGTTTTTTACTATATTTATGCCAAAATAAATGCAAGATCAGCCATTAATTTCAAGTCATTAGTGATACATGCATACCACACTGTAATACATGGAGTGTCCTGGCAGCACAGCCACTGCTTAAGACAGATCACCTAAAAGTGAACTTACTTTTTAATTTCTTCTTCAACCATATTAACACCATCTTTTTGAGGGTTCAGGTATTTGTTAGTGGCACTGCCAAAATCACAGAGAACGTAGTTTCCGTTATCATTTAACAATAGATTCTCCACCTTCAAAGAAAACCAACACACAAAAAGTAGGTTAACATAAAAGCATGAATTTCCAGGTTAAGCATTACTCCATGATCTCACACACAAACAGGAAGTTTTCCCAAAAATCAACTGCTAAACTTTGTTTTAGCAGTAAATGATGGCCTATGCTCAATGTCTGTTTGTAGCTCCACCAACAGCAAGCTCCCAACTAGAAAACTGTCTTACAGAAACCTCTCCCATATCCTCATTCCTTTTCAAGCAGATCCCTGATTTTGGCCTGGATTTTCTTACAGCGAAGGTCATACCTTGAGATCCCGGTGAACTATAGGTGTTTTGCACTGATGCAACCGGGCAACAGCTTCACAGGTGTCACAAAATATTCTCATTACTTCTGGCTCGGTGAAGCCTGTCTGCAGACGCTGATTCATCTGGTTCACAACTTGCCCAGCTAAAGAAACAAGAGAAATCTCTTTCAAGTAATTCCTATCAGGTACAAAAGCAAAGAGTTGTATGCGTTAAGTCCGCAAATATGATGTGGAACGTTTTCCACAGTTACTGTGTCTGAACAAAACAAACCTGGTTTTCCAACCACACACTCTTGGTATCACCCTAAAGAGAAAAATTATTGGCTCAAATGGAAACAGTCCAGTCCCTGAGGATGAAACGTCTTTGAAACCAAATGCTACAGACACAAAAAAAGAATCCATCACACCAATGTCACCTCAAAACTGTCTCTTGCATTAGGATCCACAACCCAAACTCTGTCAACTGAGTTCATTAATTAATTCTCTGAATACCCGCTCTGTCAAAGAAGGACAGAGACAAAGAAGGAAGAAAGGAGAGGCAGGGAAGGAGGGAAACAAAATCCCTCCAAGGAAGAAAAATTCCCTTTCCTTTTTCATAGGTTTCTTTTAAGATTGGGAATCAATACTTCCCTGCTCCTTGCAGTAATTGTACCAGACACCACTAAGCTCTTCCTACCACAACACTCACTGCACACAGAGATGAAGAAGGATTCTTGCAGAGACACAGCAGGGCCTTGGTGGGCATTCTGTCAAACAAGGATGCTTACTACACAGGAAACCTACCACTGTCAACTAACCTGACAGCTGACATCCACGGGACTGTTTACCAGGGCCATTAGGGAAACAGTACTACCAACAGCGAGAGAGAACTGAGCTCCCACAGAGGTACAGAAATTCACCCACACAAGCAGGGTAAAGGGCCAAAAATGTGGCCATTAGTTTTCAAGTTCTCTTTAATCCATTCCCCAAAATCTACACTTTCTTTGGCTCCTTATGGTTCAGATTGCACAAACTGTAATGCTCACTGCTTCTCCTGCAAATATAACCCACATATGCCTGCCTCAGCTCCACCTGAGGTCAGGCAGTACAGACCAGGAGATGGCTTCTTTCTAGGCTCAAAGTATTGACTTTGTGCTTGCAGCACTTTGTCCCCAGTACCACCAATTAATCCCCAATCACGAGGGTTAACCACCGTCTCATACTAGGAGGCCAGCACCCAGTCTCCCTAGATTTTAGACAAACTTTACAAGTTAAACTCATTGGCAAGTTTATCCCCTACAACTGTGAACTGAGGGGAACAGAACCCCAGAACACCTGCATATGTGAACTGAGGGGATCAGAGCCCCAAAACAGACAGTCCCTGCCTTAGGTACTGTTTCAAACAAAGTTACATTGTCAAGCAGGAATACATGGCTAACATCTTTTTGGACAGCACTATCAACCTGAACTTTACTACGCCCATTTGTAGGAAATCACCTGCCAGGTAAAGCTTCTTCAGTGTTGGCATCTACAACAAAAATAGCAGAGTGGTGAATATTTGCTAATCTTTGCCATCAAGTTATATTCCAGGTATCTGTTGCTTAGCACCACCAGCAGAACAGCAAAACTTCACTTCATACATGTAGAATTAAATTTCCCTGTTTGTAGCTATATTTAATTACAAAGCTCTGCAAAACTTTCACATTTTGCCCAGTGCCTAGGTAGCAATGCCAGCAGAAAAGTGAAATGAACTGTATTCCAGCTGTGACACATACATGTTAACCTCCTATACTATGGGAACAGTTTTAAGCAAAATCACAGGTGACAGTACAAACATTTTCCTCTGAAAACCTAGGTGATGACTCTTACCTCGACAGTACTCCATGAGGATGAGCACCTCCCACACATTATCACTTAGTGAGTTGACAGCACAGTCCAAATAACTCACAATGTTCTTGTGCCCAGATAACTCTTTCTGAAAATGAAAATGGACATTACACTTCAGTACTGAGAAAACAAAGAGCCATTTTCAGTTGCACCTGCAGCACTGGAAGAAAGTCCTTTTCCTTAGGAACCAGACATACTGACCAAATGGAATATACACATTTCATTTGAGGTATCAAACACATACTTGAATAATTCCTTCAGAAATCCATCATGCACCAACCCTAAAGCCAGCATTAGTTTCTGTAAATACTGGTGGAAAATCAGGAGCACAGCATCAAAAGCAAGAGGTGTCTAGAAACACTGGAGAGGCATGGATGTGTGCACACTGTAATGGCCTTCTTACCATAATGGTGATTTCCCTCTTGCAGATGTTGAGGTCTGGCACGTTATTCACACACATCCTCTTGAGCGCGCAGCGCGTCCCGCTGGGCGTGCGCACCAGAAACACAGTGGAGAAGCCACCTGGAGAACACAAGTGCAAAAAGAAGCAGCTGCCTGAGCTTCTTGCTACTCCTCTAGTCAACAGCACTGCATCCCAAGGATGAGCAACAAAGACCTGGTCGGTCACTGAGTGACTAGAAACAAACACTTCACAAGTTTCATATTTGTTACCCCAAGTATTCACGACAAAACCATTCAAGTCTTACTATTTTCTTCCAAGATTACATGAAAGCATTAGAAAAGCATTTCCACATTCAAATGAATTCATAAAGCACAGAACAGCTATGCACTGAGACATCAACCCTGAAGTACTTAGAGTCATTCAAAAACCTGATTCAAGGTACATTAATTCCCTAAACCCACGTTCTAATACATAAAAAATAAAATATTTAGCAAAAGTCTTGAGAGACACTGAAGAAGTGATGTGACTTTTCAGGCTAGCCTCAACAGCCTCCCTGGAGCCCCAGACAGTGCAAGCAACCAGCCCTAGAGAAGTGCTTTTATTTAAACCACACTCAACGTGCACACTAAAGTTAAGCATTTTCTAACAAGCACTCCCACCAGAAACATTCTTATCCTACAGTGGCCTGAACTGGAAACCACAGAGTCGAGCCCACTCCCCAGAAGGTTTTTTTTGAGATTATTTTTCTCTCCTCACTGGTAGAGAAGAATCAAGGAGGCAGGAAATACACACACAAGTGAAACAATCTACACAGGAAGTACTTCCCAGTGCTCAGGACACCAAAGTGAAACCCAGCAGGGCTGTTTTAGCTGCCTCCTGTTAGTCCTGCCTGCTGCTCAAGGAGGCCACAGTGGCATCACCTCAAGGCTCACATGCACAGCCTTCCCACACTTAGAGGAAATCCACCTCACAGCAAAGCCCATGTCAATCTCTGCTTCCCTGAACTGCTGTCTGATCCAAAGCCACAGGAACTCTGTACCAGGGCAGGAGCTCGGGTACACCACCAGGACACAAATAAGTAAATTAAATCAAGTAACTACTCCAATCATCAGTCAGCCAATTGAAATGCACACATTTCATGGTACCCAGCAGCATCTGCAAGCTGTGTTAAGTATAGTGCACCTTATTTGATGCAAATCTCATGTGCTTGAGCAAATAAGCACTGCCTCTAAAAAAGCTAAGTTTTATTAAAGAATTTATCTTGAAGAGTAAGTATTTATTATTTTTCAACTTAATTCTCATTTAGCCAAATGGCATGTTAGGCTGTCAAAGCAGAACTACCCCAAGTTTAATTCAACAGCCTCAGCCTAGTTCACACAGGGCCTTCCTAAAAAATTCACAGGACACCCACTCCTAACAGTTCAAGTTCTTAACACTCGACTCCAGCTGGCACTGAAATGATCCTAGAGGGCTCCAGCCTGGGGAGCTCTGCCAGAGTGATGTGCAAGACCTTTATTAGCAGAAGAGTTTTTTTACTATCCTCAAAATAAAACTACCTGTTTTTTAAGCACCAATATCTGACCAAAAATAGAAAGTAGTAGCCAGATAAAACAAAAGACTCATGATTAGAAGGTAATAATCACTTCTTGACTTTTTAAGCCAGTTTTATAGCCTTGAAATTCTCTCTGACTAGCAGGAGGACAAAAAAGAACTCCAGATTTCAAGTGTCCCGATGTAGCCTGAGCAGACAGGCCAAGGTAGAAACCCTCAGCGGAAAGCAGCAACACCCCAAATGCTGAGCCAAGGGCTGCTCTTGCCATCAGGTGGCGACATCAGCCAGCACTTGAGTCCTAGGGATTGACAAAGCAGAGATGGTCCTGTTTTGGCAAGAAGCAGATCCCTGACCTTTGATTCAAACCCTGAATGGTTTGCTTTGCCATCAGTGAATACCACCGCTATAAAAATCCTTTCCTGCAAGAGTCCAGGGGCACAACCCTGAGCAAGACCAGGTGAGCTGTCCCTCCACCAGCTCCCGGGTTTCCTCACTGTCCCCCTTCTGCTGCCTCTCCCCTCCCACCGGGCCCCGTGGGGCTCAGCTGCTCTCTGGTGTGCATCCAACAAGGGCCTCATCTCCTTCGGTCTTTGATTCCCACCAAAGTCACTCGAAGTTTAAATCCTCCCAAGGACAGCCCCACTGCATTTTTCCCTGCAATGCTTAGGGAAAAACCTTTCTATAGAATCCATAGTTAGATAAACCAATAGATACTTAGCACAATTAAACTCCTTAAAAAGCTCACACATCTTTCTTACCTTTCTTTTCTTGAACTGTGTTTTTACCACCTTAACTATGTACACTTTTGGGATCATCTTATCAGCTAACCAGCAATGATTCGGGCTTTTTTTCCAGACTAGTTATTTTGTTTGTTTGTTTTTAATGAAATTCCACATCAGCCACATGTGTTGGGTTTTTTCCTATGTATATTTAAGGTCAACCTTGAGTAATTTCACAGGCCTCAACATGCCATTTACACTTTATCATGTTACATTCCTGAAACCCGAACCAGGAAACAGTGGAGCTGTCAGAATTCTAAGCACCCTGTTTGCTTACTCAGAACAAAATAAGGCTGAAAAATCTTCCAGCAACTTTACCATCTTTCAGACTGCTGAGAGCCATTTTGTGGAGACAGTCTAGAAGAATATTAACAAAGATACTCTGAATACAGTTACATGTGTTATGTATATATAGACAACACCTTTTTTTACATCATACAGATTTTTTTAAAACATACAAAAGCACTAAGTGTTGTTTCTCCAAGTAGTGAATCCCTTGACTATGTATTCACATCTCAGACAAACAATACAGAACTTCTGGCACAGAAGGATTTTACCTCTACAGTAGCACACAGCAACCACTAATGACATATGTAAAACCTGAAGTAGGAATAGCAGCTCTACACTGTAAATGGTTCCTTAAAATCCATTAAAACTCGGCTGTTTTGGAGAGGTGACTGAGTTTTTAGCATTCATTTCCATTCAGACAAGTAAATCCTCAAAAGTATGTTTTGAGAAAGCTAAAGATTATACAGCAGTGTATTTCAGATACAGTATTTCCATGTGTTTTTTCTGTACATTTCAAAACCTGAAATTAATGAAGAAATAGATGTGTGCACCAACAGATGCTAGTGCTTCTCATGGGCCTAAGCAATGAGGACAGTTAGGTATTGAGGAACTTCCTCAACAACTCAGTATGATCTTGGGTTCAGGAGGACAGTTTTAGAAGACACAAATAAAGTTCAGTATAAAGCTGATGTTAACAAAGCCCAACAACAACGAAAAGGATAGGTTATTTCTAATTTGAAACCCGCTGCCAAGCCAGGCCCTCAGCCTCACATGCCCTTGGTCAGGGAGATGGCCTTGTGTCACTCTCCACAAAGCCAGAGGAACAGGTTTAATGCAGTTATCTCCCTGTGACCCATCTGCCCACACACACCCTCTCTTTCCCAATTTTGCAAGAAGACGGCTACCCATCCACATGCTAATTTCCTTCAAAATACCAGGTCTGCCTTTTTGGCAGATACTCCCAGATGCAGATCTTTTGCCAGATACTCCCCCATCCAATGATTATTTCAGTATATTTATCTGTGTCCTGAATAAATTTCTTCACTCAGTAACACTTTCACTGCTAACTTACTGGGAGGATTACTTGATGCCTGGGCCACTTGTGCATGTCTGCTCCCTGGTAGTTCCAGAGACAGATCTCCAAGATCAGGCTGACCTGCAGCCAGAGCAAACCCACTCCAGAAGTGATCCACCTCCCAGAACTGCACAGCCTTCCAAGCACTGCAGCCGCAAGCCCAATGCACTGGAGAGACTAATTTTATTGGCTAGGAATCCACTCAAAAGACAGAATAGGACCAGTTCAAGCATAAATGCCTTGAAAGAGCTCCCAGCAATATGAATAAATAAAACTGAACTGCAAGTCCATAAGGATGGAGAGCAATAAGACCTTATTAAATGTTTTAAGCAACTTTCTTCCACGAGAGGAAAAAAGCCCACAAAACCAAAGCAAACAAAAAAATACCCACAAAAACCCCACCAAAAAACAAAACAAAAACCCAAACAAAAAAGTAAACAAAAAAAACCCCAAACCAAAAACCCCAAACATGCCCCCCTTTCCCCCCCCAACTCTAACCTCCATAGCTTCTGTGCTACTCCAACACAAAAGAAACCAGTGAAATCAAAGGACATTAAGAATAAAGTCCAAAAATAACTAGTCTTTCTCCACAAAAAAACCCATAACCTCAAGAAAAACAGCTCTTCACATCTCATCCAGTTTTGTACAGAGGACTGGAAAAGGCCCTTTTTCAGCCTGCATCAAACAATATGCTATTTCACCAGGAATTTGGGGCCAGCTCATTTCTGCCACAGTTGCAGGCAATCCCATGCCAAGAGCTGCTTGCTGCAGCTCAGTCTTGATCCCATCCTCATGCTGTGTCATACACACACTGGCACTCTGGCTCTCCAGAGTCCTTCCACAACCCTCATATGCTGCTACCATGCCACAGAGCCCCCTGTTCCATGCTGCTGCTCCATTTCCCTGGTGGTGCGCTGCCACAACATCCCTAACTCTATGTCCATTGGCTTCCTATTGGGATAGGCTCACTTGTACAAATTCCCAGAACCGCCCTCCTCCCCACAAGGATGGCAGTCCTTCCCCTCAGAGGCACTGCATTCAGTCAGTCAGCACAGATGCTGTACTGCAGGCACTTTTAGGAGTGGCAGACTAAATGCATACACAAGAAATATCTGAGTTTTGTCTAGAAAATATTAATTTAATTCTTGAAGCTGTGCAGCTTTCCATCTGTTTTTGACAGCAACACCTTTAAAAATGCACAGAACTCCAACATTTGAATTTCTCATCAGATTCTAAACACCATGTGATTGTTGAGGGAATAACCTTTAACAGAAACTTAAAATGCCTTTTTCAAGCCTTACGAAAAATTTCTGATGAAACCTTTAGCTTTAGTCACAGTTCCACCAGAGAAGGAAGCCACAGTTCCGTCTGTCCATTCCTGAAGCACCTGTGCATGAGAAGATGAGGGGATGTCCTGTTACTAAACATCTGTCTTTCAGCAGTGCAACAATCTCCTGCAGCAGCTGGCGGGTACCTCATGCCACACGCCAGCTTCCAGACTGTGGGCTGAGGAGCAGCCAGTGTTCCCCGTGCCAGAACACTGCCTGGAATGCCGTGGAAAGCAGCTGAACAAAGGCAGCGTTAACTAACACCGATCATACACACAATCCACCTTTCCCTACATCTACACCTGTGCTTTGGTGAGCGTGCACATGGGCATGGATATTCTTAGTGAGGCTCACCCCACCAGCCTCAGTCATGAACACAGCTCCACTCCAAAGAAGATTTGACAGACATTGCTCCCAAGCTCAAGAGCTCAGCATTTGCCAAACCAAGAACAGAAATAGCTCCCTACTTCTAAAATACTCCATTTCTACACACACATTTCAGAGTTCAGTATTTCTCCGCTTTATTTTAAGCACGCAGACAATGCATTCCAAAGGCCATACCACTGCTCCCTTTCCCACTGCCCACACAAATTCCCACCGTGTAACAAGCTGACTATCTGGGCTAGTTTAGACAAGTAGCACTGTTTTTCTCAAATCCGCATCCGCTCCTACGGCAGCGCTGGGAAAACAGCGGCTATGAATCACATCCCAGCAGGACAACATCGTGCAGCCACAGCAGGTCTGCCACACACACCTCTGCTAATGGCACTGCTACCCTGCCACAGCCTTGCACGTCTGGATTCCACTTCTCCCAGCATCAGCTGTGGGCCAACCTCACAAAAAAACTATGACAGAAGCACCAGCGACTGCCTGGGGGATGCAAGACAATTAAGTTACTGAGTGAGATGAGAAAGGTGAATTAAGGTCTGCTATAGACTTGTGTGAAAAGTTTCTGTATTTATTAATACCCATTAATACCAGCCATGCCCAAGGGGCAACCCTGAGATGCTTAAAATTCGGGATATTGAACAGCAAAAGGAAAGAGCTCTGTGTCCTGGAGTACAGCCCACCATCACCCCACCTGCTTCTCCACGTCCAGGGGACTTTCTAGCCATGTTTGACTGCTGCTCCCATGGCACCTCCTGCCTGACAGCCTTGGCTACTCTGCTGCTAGAGAAACAAAAAACACTCATTTCCTAAAGCAGATCAATTTCCCAACACACTTGCAATTCCTGCAGTAACCTAAGTTTAAGGAAAATGAAAGCAGATTGACTGAAAAGCTCACTTAATGCATGCTTTTAAAAAATAAAAAGCAGACAAAACCAAAAAACCCAAGCATTTCCTACACCCTGCAAGAAATGCATCTTATGCACCCAAGACAAAGTATTTTATTTCTTAAGGTAAAGCTGATGCCTTCTCATACCCTGGCTGGAAAAAGACCAAAAACCTCCCCGTATTTCCATCTTCAATCAAGCTGCTTGAGAGTTAGTCACAACCACTGTACTACTTACATGTATTACACCATCACCACCTCCTTCTGTTCACTGGAAAAAAAAAAAAATCTAAGGCATTTAACTCTGCAACTATATTTAACAGAAGCTTGTATTTAAGTAATACTTCCTTCCTGTCTATAAGGAAAGGACCACAGAAGGCTACCAGCAGATCACCAACAGTTCAATTTATTTACTATGAAAATTATTGTTAACATCTACTTACCCACCCCTGCTTTTCACGGGAAAGCTTTTCAATTTACCCAAGACATTGATAAGACACCTACAATGAGCATCCACTAGCACAGTTTACAAAATAAATCCCAAAACCAGAAAACTTTGAACAGCAGTTTTATCTTTTGCATGTCTTCCCCATCTCGTGTCTTTGTTCACTGAACTCGGCTGCAGCTGTAGTTTGGTCTGACCTGAAAACAGAGTGAGCTGAAAAACCACAACAAGGACATGATCTGTGCATGCGGGCTTGACAAACACCGAGTCCACCATTCTACAACAGTGAGGTTAAGAGCATGAACCCATTTCACTTTCTAGATGAATTTGAAATGTCATTTGCTACTTTTTTCATAAAGCTTTCTTTTAGGACAAGTATAATAAAAAATCAAATATAGTTACAAATTGGTAAAATCAGCAGGTAGACAATACACAAATCCCATGACTCTTTTGGAACCGAATACCATACAGTTACCATCCAGTTAAGAAAACAAACACCTTATCTCCACCAAACTCTTACTCGCTCTCTAGCTGGACTTTCACTTTCCTTGACATCCCGGCTTGCATTGTGATTTCCACGTGGAGGGCCCGGAGCGCAAGGCCAAGCAGGGCTCTCTAACCTCCCCCATGACCAAGTGTGCACTGAATGCCCCCGAGCCGAGCCGCCGTGGCACGGGAACAAAACTGGGCACACAGAGCCCGGCCCAGCGGCTGCTTGGCGGCGTCCTGGAGCAGTGCCACCTCTGGCTGCCACACAAAGACAAGAGCCACCAGGCCGTGCAGACACAAACCAAGCGTCTGTAACGCCAGCGGCACTCCAGACTGAGGCAGATGTCACCGCAAGAGTCTCTGCTTTCCTCCTTTTCTAAGGCATCTTACACATACAAATGAGCAAGATGAAGCCCATCTCTTCCCGGCTAGGAAGAGCCTACAGTCTCACTCACCCTCCCATCTGAGCATAATTCACTGACCATTTCATCCAGGAGCATGACTAGAATTAGACTGACTGCCTGGAATTAGTGCTAAAACGCCCAACGTGAAAAATTAAGAAGGATTTTCATTACCTTACCTCATAGTCTTTAGCTATTGGCAAATACTGGTGCATGTTTAAACTCCAGCATACCGAAGGTGTATGCTGAGATACAGACTTAGCCAGCATAAGAACAACAGAGGACCAATAAACTTTAAGAGCACAATATCCGAGATCTGACCTGCGCCCACCAATGAACAGAATTACAAGCCATTTTAGGCAAAAATACTTCCTTGGCACCTGCATGGGGACAGGCACTTCTTGAACCTCTACCTGGTATATGCTGAATACATTTGAACACTCCAAACAGCATATAAAGCATCTCTCAAGACCTGGCAGCACTTCTGTGATTGGCATTTCAAACTTCACACTGTAAGATTTGACAATTTTAAATAAACAATACACTTAAATTTCATAACAGTCTAAACAGCCTGATAATTTTAAATAAACAAGCTACAATGCAATGGCAACAGGACTACAAATAGCAGAGTCAAGATTATCAAAATCATTTAGCATTTCTCATATAACTCCCATGTTTCAAGAAGCCAGTCAACAGTGGTAACTCAGAACAAGGCAGATATTTATTAAATGGACTGATCTGGAAACTAGTGGATTTGGGGAAGTCTCAGAAAATAAGAGTGTTAGGACCCAACTACCATCTAAACTCAAAGATGGCCTTGAGCAAAAGCCCCCTCCTAAGAATGCAGCTATACAAATTGCTGTCAGTTTAACAAGTCATAAGCAAAGCATAAAATGCTTAATGGAGAAATCAAATATTTGAAGAAAGCACAAAGCTGGGAGGATAATACTGTAAAGTCACACCAAGATGGATGGAACTTTAAGACTACAAGACTAGGCCAAATAAAATGCAGCAAACTACTTCCTTCCTACAACATAAACTTGCTTTTCTATCTTCAGATTGCCTAAAATGACTCTGGATAGCTCCTTCTGGGATCAAGTATTCCTCCTGTTGCTTACACAAGTTCTCATGATGTAAAAGCCAATTGATAATTCACCTAAATTCACGGCAAGTGAAGGGTCTCGACTCTACAGATGCAGACTGTGCTACTGAGCTCTATGGAGACAAGAGCAAGGCTCAAAGAAAACCATTATTTCATTTGCTTTTCTCCAAACAATTAATTTTCCTGCACATCACACAAACCAGAACTGATCCCATGTCTAATGCTGACACACTAAATTTCATTCACTCTTCCTAGTCTAGTCTCATGAACACACATTGTATTCAGGTCAGGTTCTTATACATACATGTCAGCAGAGTAGAATTTAGTGCCTCACATTCTTTAATGATCTATTTGCTCCGCACCACTCTCATAGTCTTATGCAAGTTCATCATCCAGAACAAGAAAAAACTTGTTCAGGAACAATTTTTCTAAATAAAAGCACATTCAGTTTTTCAACCTGCAGGAATTGCAAAAGAACATAAGAAAATGTCATATTAATCACACACTTCCAAAGCTATTTTTTGTTCCATAAGAAGCAAAACGCTGCAACAATTACTCATTACAACTGCTACTGAAAGACAAGACGCACAGATAAAAATCACAGCCAGAGTAACAAATTTTGAAAAATGAGTCAGTTCAAAAGAACTGAAACAAACCAGGAATTGGACCATCCCTATGTTTTGGCACATGATTGGTAAAGAATTGCCTATTGAAGTTTATAGGCACCACAGGAACAAATCCACCTATTTAAATAACATGCAAGTTTGGAAGGAAGCCAAACATACACATGACTCTGAATAAAATCTCCTCAAGCCCTGTAACATCAGAATTCCCATCTTAGTTTTGCATGTGGCAATTAAGGCACAGCATGTTACAGAAGGGATGAGGAAGAAGCCGTCAGAGCCAGGACATTCCAAACTCTACCTGTATCTCTTGTATAGACTCACATGACTCAGGGCAAATCCCTTCACCTTCCTTTCTCCCTCTGTGGAGTAATGGCTCTCCAAGAGCCATGTGATGCTCTTTGCAGCAATACCAGTTTTGATACCTCTTGAAGAGCAAGATACAGACTGCTCAGAGATGTTCACCCTCACCTGAGACTCCATAATCAGTTCTTCAGTACTTTCACCACTAGAAGCAAAGCAGACCTAATGATCAGCAAGACTTAGGGAAGACTCTTCTACCTTTACAGGGAGAACACTCCCAAGTCTGCCAATTTTCAGTTCCACTACACAAGCGTGCTTTAACACGTGATGCTCAAGGCCAAGGCAGCATGTTTTCTGCTATCAAAGTAAAATAAGCACTCCTTACTTCATTATGACAGTCACCTAGGATCAAAGCTAGAGTTTTTTTTTATTTCCAGTTGGCAACCTTCACTTTTCTACTTTCCTCCACCCTGCTTCTGTTCAGAGACCCAGTTTCACAGATGAACCCACCCATATCCAAGACATCCCACTGGAACCAGAAAAAACTAACCAACCTAGACAAGCATGAGCAAGGAACATGTGAATGTGGAGAGGAAGGGAAAGGTTCCTACCTCCTTAACCAGGAGACAAACACTGAAGGAGACTGAAATCCACTCTCAAGACAACCAGGCAAGCAGGAGCAGAGGAATTCATGCTCCTTTCTCGTCAGCAGCCAGACAGTGATGCAGAGAAACACAGACTCTCCCTGGAGGAGAGCAGGGGTTTCAGGATTGCCGCATGCCCATCCTCCAGAGCAGCAAAGGCAGGACAAGCCATCTCTGCCGCAGCACAACAACCGAGCCGAGATGAGGTGACCTGCAAACCACCCTCAGACTGCCACCCCAGGCACATATCCCAAACACATGGGGAAGCAGCTGCTCACCCAGCACATGAACAGTTTTTAAACTAAGCCCACAAACACAAATGAGGAAAAGCTTCCATTTCATAACACATGCTTGCAAATCTAACAGTTTCCTAGGAAAAGGAGGCATCTGACGCAATCAAGTTACAATCAGGCGAGTGATTGACCCTGCCTGCGCTCTGGGTCAGTCCCCGAGCCGCCGCCCAGCCCTCACGCTGCCCTTTGGCAGGCACAGGGCATTCATAGTGTCACTGAACACAGCTCAGCTTACGAACACCAACCAATTCCTTCAACTGCGGCAGCCTGCTTAGCTGGAACATTACAGAGGCAAAAAATAGCTGCAGCAAGTAAAATATAGCACAAGGTGAAGGAATTAGGAGAATGAAGACAAACAAAACACTGTAAATCCAAGCAATGCCAGAGAAAAGCGGCACAACCTAAGGGAGCACCTCCAACACCTCCCCTCTGAACCAGAGGTGACATCTATTCAGCTGCAAGTGAGACACCCATCAAAGAGCATCTGTGCACATTCACAGAGCCCACAAACTTCTACAGCTGGAAAGGCAGCTGAGCTCGCTCGGTTAACACGCTTATGCAATACGACATGCTCCTTCTTCCCTGCTGCCAAAGCCAAGCGTGCCAGTGACTGTGCTGCTCCCTAGACACTGAGCCCATCCCTGGTGTTAACTTGTGCTCTCCACGCACAGCACCACTGCAGGAACCCTTCCACGTGGGTGACATATGGGTTACTGACTGACAGCTCTGCTGCCACACTGACAGCAGCCCAGAGAAACACCTACCCTCTTCCCACAATTACTGGCTCCCAGTTAACCTGTGTCTGAAGAGGAATTTTACTGCTTTTATCCAACTGTTTTTCTTTTCCATGATGACATGCCAGACACTGAGATTTAATTTTGAAAAAAATTCAGTTTAACCAGTACAACACACCAAAAAAACTTTAAGATCCTGCACAGCCTCTTTAAAAGCTTCCCCATGTCCTTCTCAGACACAGCTAACAAAACCTCCATTCTCCCCTGCTGCCTAAACCTGTCCAAGAGCTTTCTCCTGCAGCACATCTGCACACACACCCCTCCCCTTATGAACACTGTAACATTAGCATTCTTTATCAAAATGCATCTGCAAGGAAAAAGACAAGTAGATGGCACACACATTGGCACATCTGTTTTTCCTCAAAATTTGGCAAAGGAAAGATGGCTTGAGTATTTGTGTGACAATAACACGACACTGCTACAAATCAAGTTCCTTCTCCTGTAACCATCTGAATCTCAGCCACTAGCCTGAAAACTTTGCTTGGAATTACTAGATTCCCAAGTACTTCCTCTTCACTTAACCACTGCTGGCTACACAAAAATTAAAGGGATAACATCCTCAAAAAAGACCATAACTGTGTGCAGTTAACAGAGGTGCAACACCACCCGTCCATACACACACGGTGCAGGAAGGAGTGTCCGCAGGGCATGCAAGGACTAATAACTGCATAATCAAAGAGCATTAGACCACGTGTCCTGGGAGCTGAACTTGGCCCTGGCTGTACAATAGATGCCTTTGTCGGCCTACAGATGTTTCCCAACCTGTTACTTTCTCCACCCGTGTCCCAGAGGCACACAGCAGCTCTGAGGAGCACAGCAAGAGCAACTGTTGTGCCCAAGTGCCACCACAGTGGTCAGCACACCAGATGTGTGACTGCTCAACTGATAAACTTCATTCTGTGCACTATGTTATATGAAAATAGACATTTACCTGAATATTGGTGAAAGACAAGGATAACATTCAAATCGCCAAACTTTTGGTTTGCCCACTCATTGCACAGAGCACAGCTCCATGCTGTGCCACCCAAACAAGGCTCTTTTTTCACCCTGTGAGCTGCCTCCATGAGGCTCGGGAAGCCCCAAGAAAATCCCCACATAGGACAACACCATCTTTCACCACCCAGAAATCAAAAGCTGATCTAGGATCTCAGCACCTGCCAGCCTGCAGATACACTTGATGTAAGGCAGCTGTGGCTATTTTGGGGCGTGTAGAAGCGCTTCACGTGTATTGTATTATGCTTTCAGCCAAAACAAAAGTCAGTTTCAAGTGCTCACTCTGCTTTTCCTCCCTTGTATCTTGAACTGGAACAAACCGTATCTGCCACTCCATTATTAGCAAAGCAAAACTGTTTGAGACAGAATAACAGGCCTGACCTTTACAGTCATGTGCAAACAGATTCAGAAATGTTTCACTCTGGAAAAAAATGGACATGACCAAACCAACTCAAATGCCACAAGTTAGCTTTCCAGACAGCCTTCCAGCTCATAATCCACCTAAACAACTGAATTAAGATTACAGCTGAAAATAAAACAGCAGCTTCCACAGAGCAACAAGTCACATGTAATAACCAAATTAACCAAGACCAGTACTGTACAGGTCACCTTGGCTTACAGGAGAACACTAGCACACTCCAGCAGAAGTAACCCTGCACCAGATATATTCATAACACCTGCCAGAGAAATAAGCTCTCCCAGAGTTAAAAACTGGGGCCACACCTCATGGAAACACTTGGAAGTACTAAAGTTCACAGATCCATTACAATGGCATGTCTATTTACCTCTCCAGAAATAAGAACAACAAACAAGCCCTACCTCGAGAGGAGATGAAGCAGTGTTAGCTATACAGCAGCCTGCCTTCAAATTTACAGAAGCTGCTGGAGCTGCAAATCCTCACAATCCCTTGCTCTGAGGATCAAAAAAATGATGGTATAAAAGGTTAATTGAGGGGGGGGGGGGGGGGGGTAAACAAAGGCCAAGAGAATGGTATGCACAACACAAAGTTTATTTGGATTACAAACTGAACTGCTATTGCTGAGACCTAAGGTAGAAAAAGCAAAAAACACAACAGAACATTCAAGACTATTCCAATTTCAAAAGCAGTTTGGAAGAACTTAAATAAACAGCATGACAACCTACAAAGGCACAGCACAAGAGCTCACAAAACAGAATCTGGATTCCTCTCAATTAAGGTTACATTTTTCTTAGGCCTCAACTACAACAGTATGAATGTAAGAGGCAAACCAAATCATAAGAGTTACCAAGTACTTGCAAAGACTATACACAATTAAAGTAGGACAGTAGAACTCACAAGCAGCTCATTCCTTCACTGGTGTAAGAGACTGGAGGAATGGTTGACTGGCTCAAAATAACCAGGTGGAAACTGTGCTAACAGGGTGAGCTCTGCATAGGTGAGACAGCCACTGCTCCTCCCCTGCCCCACACTGTAATGGCACTGACTCCCTCCCTGGCCCAAAATGGCACTGACTGGCCCACGGCCTGCAGTAATCCAGTGCTGTTGAAAGGTTTTCTCCAGGAGAAAGGCAAGCTGACCACCAGAGTGGGTAGATGGGAGAGAGCCTCTGACCCTCTGTGGGATGATGACCAGTTGGCTACTGAAGCTCCTGGGAATTTGGCTGTTTCCCTGCACACCACCCAGAAGGAATCCAGCTACCTTCCCTATTGAGAGGCCCCTTTTCACCAAAAACTGCTTTAACCATTATACTTACTAAAAAAAGCAAACATTCTGTTATACAAACATGAACTAATGAACTTGTAAGTACTTCATGAAGTACCTAACAAATGAACTTTACACCTCTTGAGTGGCCTTTTCCCTCCCTATCTATGTTCACTTAGAAAAGCAATAGCCTCCTAAGCCACAGCAGCAGAGGTTCAACACCACACAGCCCCGGACTCTCCGCTTTATCAGCCTGGACGATAAAAAGAAAACACTGGTAGTGGTTTTATTTTTGTAGTGGTACCCACTACCACACAACTTCTTTCCACACACACACAGGCACAAGACCAGTCAGGTGTCATGTTCACTCTTTGCTCTGCAGCCCCTCTGGGCACCTCTGAGAGCAAGGGGCACGCAGAACTACCCCCTCATCCCTTCAAGGAGCCTGGCATCTCCCCTCCACGCTCCTCAGCAATCCACTGGCTGGCTAGAGCATGAACTGCTGCGGGGAGAACACTACACAGCACATGCCCCACAACTCCATTAACCAATTCTGAATGAAAACAAAAAGCAGATGATGACCATCTTCCTCCATCCCATGGAAAAGAGCTTCCAAACCAATCCAGTCAAGTTTGAGAAGGAAGTCGGAGAGTCCTCTGGCCTTTTCTTTAACAGCTGTAATTGCCTCTTTCTTGCTTTGTCTGCACTTGTTAAAAACATACCCATATCCTCAATCACAACTTCCCATAACCTCTTTGGTCTGCTCCTGGTACAAAGACAATGTAGAACCTGACAAAGCCTTTATTTATTCAGTTTCATCATCTCAAATCCGGCCAAGCAATCAAGACACTAAGACAAATGAGCATCCTCCAATGCCTACTTTTATAGTAGGCAGAAAAATCACTTTTACCGCAGTTATTAAGCAAAAAGACTTTGTGAATTCTAAGTCAAGGCAAACAACCAAGTAAGTAGTATCACTATATCACGCCACAACTTTCCATCTCCTCCCCATGTAAGACAAAAATATTTTGAGAATTTGCTAGTTTGAACTTTCCTTTTCACTCTTCACAACAAAGTGTTCTTCACTGACATTTGAGATAAATTTTAAAGCATGTTTCATACCTGGCCACTTCCAGTTTGCTGCAATTTCTCAACTGTAAAGTTTTTTTCAATACTGGAGTTTCCGTAACTGCAGTTCCCCATTCACCACCTGTAACTTTCAACAGAGAACTCCCCGAATTTTTATTAGATTTCACTTTCCAAACTTGAGCAGCATTGCAAATACTCTGCTTCAACAAAAAGACAGAAAGACAAGGCCTTCACTCCGTATCAGCCACTTATTCCACATATTTCAGCCTTGCCCTTAAAATAGACAGGAATTAATTTTCTACATCAAACCTTAAACCAAATTAATTGCTTTTTCCCCCATGTCTGAGAAATAAAAAGTCAAAACACATACCTTCATCCAACAGCATACTGACCACTAGGTTATGGAGGCCAAGAAGTCATCACAGAATAGGTGTGTTTAGAACAAAAGAAAACATCTAACAGCCTAACAACTACAGCTCTTCAACTTCACACCTTCTTTAGTCAAAAAGATGCATTTCCTTTAGATAGTATTACACTTTATTCAGAACAACTGGATTATAAGCTCCACACTTCTGCCTTTAGAACACTGCAATAAATCCATTTTGTCCAGCACTAGAGAACAGCACCTGGATGGCAACACCTGCATGAACATGGGAAATCTACCCAAAGATCCAGCACTGCAGCCCAGGAAGGTCATTACAAGCCCAGCTTTTCAGTATCACTACTGCCAGTCCTCCAGCTCCCCGGAGCCTCAATCCTCCACGGCACCAGGAGCTGCCTTCCTAAGGTTACTCACAGCAAAAGCTGGAAAGAGGGTGGGGGTTAAACAGCTTGCAGAAAACAGACATCATCATGCTATTAATTCTAATAGCTAATAAAAATACAACATACCACACCTCTGCCAAGAGAACGCTGTGTATCTCCTCTCAAATAGATTTGTTAAGATCTTTAGATTCATTAACTGGATCTATCATTAATGCCATATAACACAAGCTGTAACTATTAGCATCTTAAATGCTATTTCATCAGCACTGAGTAATAGGAACTACCTGACAAGTTTACAAGCCTCGGTTAAACTCAGTTACAGAAACTGAAAAAAACATAAATCCTTGTGCAAAGAGGACAGGAAAAACAAAACTTTTCTCCTCTGCCCTTCCAAGAGAAAGATTATTAACCAGGGGATTTGTAAAGTGTTCCACATTAGTTAAAGTTAGCAGTACGACTAATGTAACAGCAGTAACAAACAATTCTTACTACTAATTGCTACTGAGGCAAGGGATTAATTGTCAACGAGTTATTCCCGGATAAAAAGCCACCTCCCGAGCCATAAAGTCTGGTGTCAGTTAGGAGCAGCCAAGTGCCACCCGGACACCCAGTGACAGAGCCCTGCCCCCGGCACACACCTGCAGCACACACACCCACACCCTGCTGGAGCCCAGCTGCTCCCGGACAGTCAGAGGAGCTGCGAGAGCCCGGCCGCTCCTCCCGAGCCTCCCCAACCTCCTGTGCCACCTGTGGTTTCCTTATCCTCCATCCCCTCGGGTCCTCCCTACTGACCCGCTCCAGGGGGAGCTTGGAGACTTTGCTCGGGATGCAGCAAATCTGCACTGCCCCAACCCCCATCAGTCCTCATCCTAAACATCCATACTCGAGAGACCGAATAAAACCTGAAGAAAAAAAAAGCGGTAAAAAACATCTTTCAGACTCAAACGTAGGAAGTTAATTCACACAACAGTCACATGCTAAAATTTGGACTTCCCCTGCCCCCAAGGGCTGTCAATTTGTTTCTGCCAGCTACAGAAAGGAAAAACCCCATAATCTGTAGTGACTCTAAACACAGAACATTATGAGAAAACTTTTAATGATGTGCTACAGTAAACAAAGCACTATAAAATTTCCCTCCTCTCCACTACGTACATTTTCTGTGATATCGCCTCGATTTGTTCAAGTCCCCACCATCTTTATTTTTTTAAAGGAAATCTCTGTCTTCCCATCAGCCCAGCCAAGACTTGACTTTCTGTCAGACCTCCTTCCAGTGGCTTGGAAGCAGTTCCCAACAAGGATCACCCAGACTTTAGGCAACCAGGTATGCAGTTGGCTAATTCCTGACACCATCTTCATACCCCAAATACAAAATACTGCATTCTAAACATCACGCACCAAATCCACTTTTCTATAAAAATCATTCCTAGACAGCAATGAAAAGCTAAGTGCCACTTCTGTGCTCCCATTCCAATCAGTAATATTATCTGCATGCACTTGTTAAAACCACATCTTAAATCTCCACCAAGAAACGCACATGACCAGTGAAAGTTAACTAGTATAGTTACACATAAATATACTTACACAGTCTATGCAACACACAGAAGAAATCGACAGAGATGTTTTATTCCACGCACAACACCCCGAGCAGTGAAGTTGCAAACATTCAGTAGCTATGAAATATGCAGAAGCAGCCCTAAGCTCGGTGACCTGGGAAGCGAATCACACTTTACACATCGCACCAATTACCAGCTCTGGGAGACGAACCCCGCACTGTTTCCCACACACAGAGCAAAACTCAAAAATGGCTCTTTTGATGGTGTCCCATGCCAGCGCCGAGTGCAGCAGCGCAGCCAACAAAGTCCAGCCAATCCCACGGCTACAAAAACCCACACAACTCTTCCTTCGGTCCCCGTGGAAGCCCGACGACACCAAGTGCGAGCTCGCCAGGAGAAGCACAAGCCGAGCACCCTGCAGCGAGGGGAGAGGCTGCACAGCACAACCTGCCAGCGCCGCACTTCCACTCGCGACCGCGACACCGATCTGCCGCCTTACACCCAGGAACACCAGGAATTTCATCTTGTCGCGTTTGTCTGGGGTTCTCTCTTTCACAGCAGGCGGCAAAGGCAAAACAGGCAGGCTGACGGAGGCGCGGGTGGCACCTCACCCCGCCTCACTCACCCAAGGCGCCGAGCCGGGCAACTCCGAGCGCCCCAAGGAGCCCCCGGCCCAGGGAGCGGCCGAAGCAGCCCAGCCCAAGCCCCGCCAGCGGCTCCCCGCGGGCGAGCGGCTCGGCGGGCCGGGCGGGCCCGGCTCTGGCCCGTCCTTACCTTCGGCGAGCGGCTCCTCGGGGGTCACCTGGTACCGCCCCACCGCCAGCGCCCTGCCCAGGGCCACGCCGCTCCCGGAGCCGCCGCACGCCGTCCCGCCGCCGCCGCCGCTGCCCTCGGACTTGGGCATGCGAGAAAACTTCTTCATGGCGAGCGGAGCCCCAGGAAGCACCGGGGAGGAACCGGAGGCAGAGCGGCGGCAAGGGGGTGCCCCGCTTCACATGCCGGCCGCGGCACTCGCTTCTCCTCGCCCGCCGCCGGCTCCCGAGGGGGGAGAGGAGGAGGAGGAAGGAGGAGGAGCGGGGGGAAGGAGGAAGGAGCGGCCGCAGCCCCGGGCGGCCGGGGCGGCTGAGGGGACGCCGCGCGCTGTGCCGGGAGCGGCCGCCCCGNCCCCGCCCCCCGCGAAAGTACCCGCCCGGCCGGAAGTGCGGGCGGCCCTGCACGTGCCGCGGGAGCGAGGCGCGAGCCCGCCCCGCCCCGGGGCCATGGCGGTAGCGCCTGAGGGCAGCGCGGCCTCCGCGGGCCCCTCTCGCTAAACCCACCCTCGGGCTGGCCCCTCGCCGCCCTCGCGGCGCCCACCGACCCAGCCCGGAGCGGGACGTGCCCTCGGGAAGCAGTCTGCGGGGAGGAGAACGGTGTGGAGGCGGTGTGGTGATGAGCGCGGTGGTGAAAATGGCGCTGCGCGCCCAGGGGTGTGGGGCCTCTTGGGTCTGTGGGGTGCTTCGAAGGGAAACCTCAGGGGGGTGGTGGGGCCCCCTGTCTCCAGACATTCCAAACTCACCTGGCTGCTTCCTGTGGGAGTTTGGATGATCTCCAGAGGTCCCTCACAAACCTAACCTAAAAATCTGTTTATCTGGGAAATAGGTGTGAAAAGTGTGGATGACTGGCATGAGTTCCAGTGGTGCGTCTCCACATATACTCTGTGCACAGGTTTGAGGGTGACTGGAAAGAAGGGGTGAAATGGTGGGCCTGGGCAGGTAACAGTCAGCAGTGAAATTTAAAATGTACTTTTTCCCCTCCGTTGAAGTGTACTGACAGTTTCCCTGATAGACATGGACAAAACAAACCAGGGAATTTTCCACTACTGATTCACAGTGCCCAGGTTGATTTCACATGGGAGTCCCCCGCGTGCAAATAAAAATGTGGCACTTCTGTGGGGTTTTTTTCTCCTTACCAAATGAAAACCAAAAAGTTAGAACAAAACTGGTGAAGGACACTCTTGTTAGTCTCTCATAGGAATGGATGAATCTGGGTTTTTGGCCTTCACAGTGGTAATTTAACAAAACAACCTTTCCCACCAAACAGGTCTAAGTTTTGGATTAATATCACAGCTTTACACAGAACCACTGGTTCAGTAAAAATTTCAGAGAGGTCTGGAGTGCAAATCATCGGGAATGATATTTCGGTAACCAAATTAGTTTTAACTTAACCATGTTGCCACGCTCTTCCTCAGCAAGAAAATGACAATGTGTCTGTACTGAAGGGACAACCTGCCACACATGGAAAGCACTGATAAGCTGTTGGCATGGGCAGTCCCCTTTCTGAGGTCGCTGCTGCCCTCTCAGCAACAGCAGGTCAGTTTTTCAACAGCATACAGAGATGAAATTGCAGTTTTCCGTGGGAGGGAAAGGAATTTTCAGTGCGGATAAAAGGAGCAGAGTTCTGTAAGTGGGATGAGCTAAGCAGGAGTGTTGTGGTAATGAGGGCATTGCTACAGTGGAGTGTGCCTGTGCCTCATACACACTTGGATCTCTTTGAGAAGAAATCCAGCTAGGTTATGGGCATGTACGCTGGGTGCCACTGACCGCTGGGATTTTGGTGGTGCTCAGTAAAAATAACCACTGTGGCTTTGGAAGTATGACTGGCTTTGACATTTCTAGATGCTGTATTAATGTCCAGAAAGGAGGAGCTGTGAGTTGTCTTACACTGAAGGTATGAAACCCAGAGTAAACTTGGCTCCCCCTTTACTGAGGTGAAACCTCTCCTTTGGTTCACTCACTGCAGGGATGCTTTGGTCTCCTGCTTCTGCCAAGTGTGCAGCAAACCCCACCTGCTTAATGCAACATGTGTGACAAACAGATCAGAAAGGTGTTTGCACTACTTAAAAAAACAAAAAAAAACCAACCAAGTTTTAATACCTTGAGAGTACTCACAAGCAGGTATTTTCTGGTTGATGTAAAACAGTCGATGGTCTGAAGAAAAAGCCCGTGATAAAGAACAAAAATCAGAAATGCAAATACTGAATTTAGGAGAGATCATTCGAGGGGGGATGATGGCCTATGTAATGTATTTTTTCTTAAACTGTCAACTTGATGAATCATGAAATCATAGGAGGTACTCAGATTTCATTTTAAAAAAACCAGAACAGTATGACAGTGGAGCCAACACTGAATTTTCACTGCATGAAACCAAAGTGCTGGTCACCTTCTGTCTATGTCTCCACCACAATGCTGGAACATTTTGCTTCTTCCTTCCTTTTACTGCTCAGGGTCTAAAACATAGATGCATTGCTCCCTTTGAAGAGCTGTGTAGTGGCAGATCTGTGTGGCACAGAAATGCCCCACTCCCTGGCCCTTTCTTCTGTACAATACATAAATTTGGTTTAATTCAGTCCCATGAGGATAGAACAACTTCCTGCAAAAATACTGAAAATCCATTACAGAAAGTATTTATTAAGGCAAAAGAGAAGTAGAAAACTTCCTTTGTGTGGGTGTTGTTTTGGAAATGCCTCTTGCTGCTTCTGGATGAACTCTTTTCATTCTAATTGGAAAAAATTATAATTTTATAGAAATATGTCCTTTATATATTAAAACTTTGAAATAAATTGGTAATAGAGGATCTCAAGTGTTCAGCAATTACTGAAGCAAATTGTTTTTTTGTCTTATGTGGGTATGTGAGGGTTATTTTCTATTTTGTAATAATTCAATCAGTGGGAGCAAAATACTGTCAGAGAGTGGGTTTGCCCAATAAGCTCTGCTAATTCATTTTCCCCTCTTACTGCTTCATTGTTTTGCTGTTTTGCTTCTGGTCCCCTGACAGCTGTGAGAAACATAATTTTAAACATTTAAGTAGCTGTGCAAACTTTCTGTCTCAGTAAATCCTGTGTCTTAGTTTTGTGCTGCTGACCCTCATGCAGTCTGGTTTAGGCACAGTTACTGAAACCACACAAAATGTTTGTGATGAGCTAAAAGCTAAGCAAACCCCAGGAGACAACTGGTTTGGGTTTGGGTTTGCATTTTTTGTAGGATGAAGTCATATCCCAGCTCCACATCTTAAAGGCAGGAGTAGTAATGAAAGGCTCTTTTGCTTTGCTTTATTATAAATGTAAAATTGTATACACAAAGTGGCAGAAAGAGTTTGGTGTGTTGTGAAATATCTTGGCATGGAAAACAATGTTGACACGGGGAGGGGATTGAAAAGCAAAGGCAAGGAGTGGAATGTCTTGGAGCAGAGGGGTGGCACAGGTCAGTCGGGAACAAGCGCATCCTCTGAAGGCTGAGCAGCCCGGGAGGCTCTCCTGTGACCTTGTGAGCAGAGACAGATTTTCATTCCTTTCAGTTTCTATCATCTCTTCTAATCAGGAGAGAAACACATGGAGCTGTGGAAAAAACTAAGCTGCTGATTTCCAGCTTTAAAATGGAAACAAACTGAGGAGCCAGCTGGTGAAAATATTCAAGGTGAAAACAGCTGACATCAGCTTTGGTGACACCCAGCACAGCTCTCATTGACACTGAGGTCAAGAGTCTTTTATTGCAACAGAGATTCAGTCATCTGTGCTGCAGCCAGCGTTGGTACCAAACAAAATATAAATTCCTTGTTGAGAGGACAACTCCTGGCCCATTCAGCGAGACAAAGCAGGGAAAACAAAGGCAAATGTGCTGGTAAGAGTCCTTGGTAGAAACCCGAGGGGAAGGAATTGCAAAGAGCTTATGAGGGGCTCAGAATTGTTTGCATCTGACCTGGTAAATTGCTTTACATTAATAATAGTCTGTTTCCTTTCTGGAACAGAGCAGTCTTCTTTGTTTGTGCTGATGACCAGGCCTCTGGCTTCATTTGGTAGGGTAACATGTTCCTGCTGGCTGTGTAAGGGCTTTCTGAGATCCCTGGATTTGGCCTCTTGCAGTTGAGCTCTTCGCCTTCCATTGTGCAGGTTCCTGGTCATTCCCAGCTCACCATCAGTCAAGTTACTTTCATTCTTCCTTAGAGGCAAGGCCGGATCTTCCCCTTGCTGTAACTGCTTACTTTTGCAGTCCTAAAAATGTCTAAGGAGTTTATTTTATAGAAATGCAGTGTGCCCTGTGCAGCCTTTTTAAGGAAGGCTGCCATCCCAGCTTATTTAATGAGTAAGTCTTATAAAGTTGTTCCCTTCCTTGAAAAAGTTACTCACGTGACTAAAACACGTGGCCTTTCTCAGCAATTCCTAATCACGGTATAGGTTTCATAAAAGGCCTGCTGACAGTACTCATTGATCTGGGGGGGGCAGAGTGTTTCCTTCCTGAAAGCTAAACTTTGTTACAAGAAAACTAAAATGCCCAAATTCCAACACTAATACTGCTTTGCTGCTTCTACAGCTGCTTTTGAGATAAAAAGGACAAAAGGTGAAGGTCAAGCACAAGTGATTAGCCTGAATGGTATCCTACTTCCAGCAGCATGCAAATTTGAATGTGGCATCCTTTGTTTAAGTACTTTTGAGAACTAAAAGCATTACTTCATAAAAAGTATTCAAGTGCCACTGAAAACCCCCAGAGGCATTGATACATCCCAAAATTACTTGTAGCAGTGAAAAGTCTTGGAAGAGCCACAGGCATTGAGGCTCAAGAAATAATTTTATTTCAAATCTTTTACTGTTTGCAGAGGTAGGATTTACTGTTGAGAATTGTTCTATAAAATGAGCAATGGCCTTTTTCCCTCTTTCCCATGTATTTTTTGAGTCTTAGAGAACTGTAATATTATCTCTGGTCATAAGTCTTTAGGCTAAAAATTCTTAGTTCTTGATACAGTCTTGCAAGCTTCCAGAGAGGAAGGAAAAAGCTCCCTGGAACAGAGAGTCAGGGAAGAAATATTGGCTTTTGGGTCACAAGTGAACACTGTGTGCTGCTGCACATGAAACCACACTGACTACAGAGGTCACTGCTGGCTGACTCCTACCTTTAAAAGCCCACTCAAAAATACAGTTGTAAATACTTGGGCCCAAGTGCATATTAAATGTCTCAGGCACAATATGGAAGTAACTTTCTGTCCCGGATAGGAGAGATGGTCCTTAGGGGAAGATCTATGTTGGATGTCTGTTAATTTCTTTTGATGTAAGGGCTGTTACATAGGAGAAAATGGTCAGTATTTGTCAGTGTTTACTACTAGGAAGACAGAAATAATTAGTCTTAATCTACAGGAGAGAAAATTTAAACTAGACAGTGCGAAAAGAATTTCCTGTAATTACAGTGTAAGGAATCAATAGAAGAAAACTCATTAAATGCAGTATCCCCAGCACAAAGGTGGTGAAAGCTTTAAATTTTTCAGTGTTCTATTGATTCTCTTTAAAGGCTTAATAGATAAGTATTTGTTCAGAGAAGGTTGAAGTTGAATTGTAGGTACACATAGTGGAGCTGAGTAGGTTCAGCCAAACTCAGTATTTATACATATGCATTCATGACAAAGAAATGCTGTAACTCAGTGGAACCTGATGTGACCTGTAACAGAGAATTTAGGAGATTTAGACTTAATGGTTCCAGCCCACAGTGTGCTCGCTGCTTTCTTTTACTCTCCTGTTCATGTGTGCTTGACTGGAATGGGCCTTCAAGGTGCTATGGTGTGTAATTTACTGTAGACATTATTTCAAGTTTTGTTGCAAAGTCAATAAAGTAGTATAGGTTAGCTTACAAAGCACGTGAAAACCAGATTTAACAGTAAAAGAAAAAACTACTTGTGGGGCAGAAGGACCAGCATATGCCATTAAATCTGGATTTGTGACAGGATATATTTGGGAACAGGGATTGTGAGCTAAACCCAGCAAGATTGTAAAATGTTTTCCAAATTCACTTTTGAAGTTGGCTCGGAAGCTGAAAGATGATTGCTACAATCTGACAAGCCTTCAAGACATACATTTTTTTTCAGAGCACGCATTGGCTTTCCAGTTGTATTGGTTTTGCCTATAAAATTGTGTAATCAGTTTTTAAAAAATCCTTTCTGCATTTTTTAATGATTTTTTCTCAGTTTGCAATTGCAATAACAATTTCTCTGAAGGATTCTGGCTTGTCACTTCCTCCTAGCCTTTGATCAGTCTCTACGAAATGCCTACACCTAGTCACTACTGTTTAGACAGAGCTGTCACAAATAACAGTAATGCTTATAACCTTTACTATTCAGACTTGCAGTGTCCTTGAGAAGAGATGAGGAAAAGCAATCCGGCAAGCCTTGAACAAGACCTGGGCACTGCCCCTGTAAATGTGGATGCTGCTGAGGAGACAGGAGCACTTGATGCTGCACCCAGCAGGCCTGGCTGTCCAGCGCGAGGGAATCATCGTTCATGGGCGATTCCTGCAGACCTCCCAATCCCTGTGCACACCAGAGGGACATCAGCACAGACAGGAGGTAAGGAGAAAGTCAATAGAGGTTGGTAGAGCCGATTACCCTGCGGGAGCAAGGGCACGGCTTTAGGGACAGCCCAGCTGTGCCCTGTGCAAGGTCCAGGTGTGGCAGTGAGATCCGGCAGAGATGAGAACGCGGTGCACATCAGCTGGTGCTCAAACATTTGCCACTGCCTGTGGTGATTAAACTCTGGGGGCTCACGTTCACTCCAGCGTAGCAGGACCGGTTCAGACGTAGCTTAATTAAATCACTGCAGTGTGCACACCGCTCAAGCAGCTTCTAAACTGATGTAATTAAATCAATCAGGGCAGAGTCTTTATTCAAACTGTTGCTCAAGTACTTCATCCATGATCAAAGAGATCGTTTCTCCCTGCTGCCTGTGTGCCCTGGGTATCCCTGGAGCGTAGCAGGGCATTCATGTTTATTTGTTGCTATCCTGCCCTGTATCAGACTCAACTGTTTATAAAATAAATCAGCCAAGTCCCACTTACAGATCTCAGGCAGCCTTATCTGTTAAGCTACTGTCTGTAAGCATTACTGTATGAAACCCCAGTAAAAGGCTAGAGGAGGAAATCTGGTAAAGATTGGACTGGACAGTGTTGTTAAGGCCATGACCCTGGTATTGATATGTAAAACATGAATAAGATAAAATTATTTATTTAGGCTGCTCTGTATTTATATTCCAAAAAAAGATGGCTAATTAAACCCAAAAGCAGACAATTTGAACTGCCTCTGGGGAAAAGATATAACTATACAACAGCAGACAGACATAAATATAGTTAGGAACATTTTATTTATGTATGTAATAATACTGGACTAACCTGTAGAACCCTTGGCCGCTAAGGTCATGGAGCTTAACAGCTCAGGTAGATGCAAAGGAGACACCTACTTTGATAACAAGAAGACTCACAATTACCTCAAGCAGGTTGATTAATTATTCAGTCATTAAAGTGCAGTATTAACTTTAGTGCTCCGTTCCAGGTGATGGAAAAGGTGTCTTCATTATTTCGATATCTGCTGAATACTTTTTCCTTTTTGGCATCTGCTGTGATGCACATTCAAAGCCTGGATGAGTCAGTGTCAGTTACCAAATTATACTTCACATGGCAGTATACTCTGATATTGTTATGTAAATACTGTGGTTTACCTAAAGAGCTTATCTGTCTGCAGAACACATATCTTGTGTGCTAGAATTTTTAAGCAGTATTAAGATGTAAACATTTTTTCAAAAAAACCCCAGTCCATTTATTTAAAAGCAAAACCTGTTGTTTTCTGTTGAGGGAAATAATTTTGTTTTTTTTCTTAGCTTTCTCATGTTTGATACAGTTTGGGAAATGAGAAAAAATGTCCCAGTTGTGCTTCATTTAGTTTGAATTTGTTGATTCAGTAAGTGTCATTTCCAAAAGTGTTTTCAAGCCTCACTGTCATAATGAAGCCAGACACTTTGCAGTTAATAACTCTGGAGTTATCTGGAAATGAAGCACACTGGCTGTGACCTAAGAAAGCAGAACCTTCCTACATTTCCTCCTGGTTGTTTCCATCACCAAGAGGTCCTTACTGACAGTAGCATCTGTGCTTAAATATTTTTTGTAATGCATATTCTGCTAGGATTACATAATTCCATAGATAAGGTACCAAAATCTCCAGCTGGGCTTCTGCCAGCCTTAACTGCTGCTGAGAAGATTCTGCTTGCACTTGTGAACTCTCTGCATTGCACATAAAATGCTTTAAGACATGGAAGAACACAGAGCCTAGATTATCTTAATGTAGGCTTACTACAGAAGGCACCTCTGTCTACCAGAAAATGTCTGCCACATTATAATGCACTTGATTTAACAACTGTGTGGCTAAAGTCACAGCTTCCTGAGGAAAAAGAAAATTAGAGGTCATGCTTCTAACAACCTGACTCCGGCCAGAAGGCCTGCTTGTACCATAGAATAACAGACCTAGGTTTAAGTGTGGCTTGAAAACACAAATAGAGGATCTAGGAGATGTGAGGTAGCCATTCCATATCCAAAGGACTGTTGTGTTTGAGGGGCACACTGCCCTTCAAAGTGAGGTGATACCAGTGAGAACCATCGGATGTCTGGAAACCACACAGCCTGTAAGTAAACATGAAGTGGGAGGAGTTGTTTAGCCCAGAAAAGATTCAGCCTCTTGCTGACAAAAATAGCAAATGGGGAGGGATCAGTCTGCACAGTCACATTCCCATTAACCAGGGCAGAGATAGGGGTACCTGAATCTTACCAAATGAATTTAGGTTAAACATCATGGACAAGTTGTGTAGCTGCAAGGACAATTAAGCATTGAATGAGTGGCCAGGGGAGATGGTGGTGTTTCTAGCACAATGAGGAGCAGCCTAGGCAAAAGGTGCTCAAGAGCAAGCATATTAGTTTTTAGTTATTCTCCAGGCAGTCTCTTTTCCCAGGGGTCTCACACTGATTCTCTGTGGATTTAACTACTTTGTTGCCACCCCACCTATGCTAGCTACCTTCAGAGGACCTGACAAGTTACATATCCTGTGCAGTTCTGGGCAACTTGCTTGGGTTTGGGATTTACTGCTTCTGTGTAGGACTGGAACAAAACCTTGTGTGCCTTACCATTGAAATGTTACCTGTCACTGATATAGTTCACATAATAAAGGTGCAGCCTGCTCCACATCACGAGGCTCACCTAGAACCTAGAGCACTAACACAGGTGCTCTCCTCCTGCTCCTGCCTGAATTGATCAGGACCAGCACACACAGCATTTTGCAGGGGCTGAAAACCAGACTGGGATCCTGGCTCGGCAGCCGGTATCGGAGTACGCAGCCTTGCCCAAGGACAGCTTCCTCTTTGCTAAGTGAGTATTGCTGACAATCTGTTGGTGGTTTTCACTGTGTCTGTTTCCTGCCCTGGAAGCTGCCCCTTTTTAGTGTTCTGTGATCCGGCTGTGTCCAGTGCCTGATGACTTCAGCTTTACGGACAGCTGCTACCAAACGCAGTGGGAAGCACAAAAGAAAACATGGGTGCATGTTCCAACAGCTGCTATCCAAAGAGCCTTCTGGAGCTTAATGCACAGCAAGCACTTTGTACCCAGCTAGAGACAGTCTTTTTTCAGCCACATTGCCTGACAAAACAAAAATCATCCCCTCTCCACATAGTCCAACTGTTTCATAACAGCTGATGTTGCAGCAAAGCCCCCATCCCTCCAACTGGTAACAGACCCCCATTAGTAATGCAAGGTGTAGCACTGCTGCTCAGCTCCTGGAGCCTCTTTGACCAAGGCCTTCAGAGCCATTCCAGGATGGGTGAGAAGCTAACCAGTTGCAGTCATGTCCACTCACCAAGATAAGGAGGGCCAGGTTAGCCATGATTCCTTACTGGCCACACGGAGGATTATGCTAATTTGTAGCTAAAGCTTATGCCAGTTCTGCCTGGCTCTGCCCCCAGCAGATTTGGAAGTTTTTCTTGAAGCTAACGTTGGTGGTGGATTATCAGTGACTGACCATTTGAATAGCCCAGTCCCACAGCGTTGTTCTGCTTCCTCTGGTCTCTCACTTGTCATTTGTTTCTCCTGAAGGTCCCATGTACCAGGAGCTCTAATCCTCCAGGAAAATCTATTTAAGTTTTCCCTGTAATCAGGTGTACAATAGTGTATAATCTTTAAGGCAGACAGCATACTCCCCATGCAAAGGAAGTACTTGCATTTACCATGTGAAGCCTGCAAGACAAGTTTTCCTTTAACCTTCCACCTGATAAGTACAGAGCTTTAGCATGGCTGTCAGAATTCCCTGAAGCAGAGGCTATAAAGAAGTAGTATTTGGCAAGAGCTGCTGTCATCTGCGAGTCTGCCTCTTTGATCCTCCTTACACTTGTGAAATCATGCCAACATCTCTGCAAAACAGAGCAACAGAGCTGTTGCGTAAAGGTGATCTCTCTCACTTGCTTTTTTCCTCTGATGGAATTTTTGCTCGGTGACTTCTATTCTTGTACAGTAAGAAAAGCCCCACGCCTCTTTCTCTACAGTCTCTACCTTTGTATTGCAGCCATTACCCGTGTTACAGATATTTCCTTGATTTCTCACTACATTTCCAGTGCTATATTATACTGCACGACAACTGAAAAGTAATTAATGAAGTCAGGTAGGAAACCTGGTCCTGAGGAGTCACCCATTGCCAAGAGCTGACTTGGCAATGCCAAAAGCTGTGGCAAAACTCCAGGCTATCTCTTCCATGGGCTGGTATTCATGTACTGCCAGTACATTCATGTACCTTTCAGAGCATTGCCATTGAAGACATTGATCAGACAACATTTATAAAAATTCAGGAGTGTTTCCCATCTGGACCTCTTCTGATTTCTGAGCCCTGAACGTAAGCATCAGCCACACTTCTGAACCTTTTTGCCATGTTCTTTTTAACATGCCAGCTACGATTTTATTATCAGTGAATTAACACAGAAAGTTAGTCTTGAGAAAAGAAATAAGCATGGGAGGTTTAAAGCATTTGAAGTAAAAGTCTCCTTTAATTCTTCTAATAAAACTTTTATGTACCTCATTAAAGTACCTCCACTATATTAATCATTCCATATTCACTGAAATATGTCAAGATTACCAGTATAAAAGTACAGGTGGAATACAGAATCAAACAGAAATTACTGTTTTACTTGAGACCCTCTGTACATCACATTAAAGCTGAGGGAGATAAAAATATAGTGCAACTAGCATGCAAGCTTTTGCTTCCAATTATGATCAAACTACCAAATCCTTTTGCTGTTTATGCTTCACTAGACTGCTTCTGTTTCTGAAAGGAACAAGCTGTGTCCAAGCTGCTGAACTGAACTTATCTAGAAAGCATGAAATCAGAGCTTCCCAACATGTGCCTTTACAGTTAACATCCACCACAAAATTAGTGCTTTCTTTAAGAACATGTGTTTTAAAGTGGGAGCATCTTTGGAACCTTTGATTAGGTATTTTTAGAATCAAAAACCAAACAGAATTTGGACACTCAAAGCACTGCCTGTATTCTGTGTTGGTGTAGTAGCCAGTAGAACAGGTCTTGGTTGACAACCAGAGCTCCTGTAAACTGACATGATGTTTGTCTTTTAAAGAAAACCAGCTCCTGCACTGTCATCTACTGCTGTGGGAATTGTATCCTTCAGAGGATCCTGCATTTTACACAACTCTGGATTATGTCCTTTTTAGGGGCAAATGGAACCCTTGCATTTACCAGTCCTTTAGATAAAAGGTGCCATTTAGAAAAGACCCATTGCTGGGCTCCCTTTCCTTTGGGACCTGCAACACAGCTCCATGATTTTATGAAGCAGTTACTGGAGTATTCTTGAACAGAATTGGAATGTGGGAGCAAGTCCAGTGTTAATTGTAAACATGGCATGAATTCAGTGACCAAGGGCAGCAGACCAGGTCGAAAAGTTATCAGTTTGCATGTGACTTTAAATATTTGGCTTCCACAAGTATGTGTGTTTGACAGGTTTGTCTCCTACTGGTGTATCTTATTCTTTGTACAGTCATTTATACCAGTGCACAGAGGCAAGAAGATTTATCCGGATCAGAGTGGTAACATGCACTCACTTAACCCTTCTATCCTACATATTCATCAGTCCTTTTCCTTCTCTTGTTCTCAATTTACATCTAAGATGACATTTCGGACAAGAGAGCAGAAGAAAAGATCATTATTCTCTGCAGCACAAGGGCCAGATTTTCTATTGCTTCCCACCGTGCCAGGGAAAGACAGTTGGCTTCACTGTGGCTCAAGAGGAGCACAGAGCAGCCCGAGAGCTTGGTGTCCTCTCTTTGAGCCAGCTACAAGGACAGCAGGAGATGAGTTGGGAGGTCAGGTGTATGGCTCATGTTCCATAACCTAAACAAATGCCATCAGCTGGGCTGCATCACGTACGTGTGCCCTCTGAATGCCAAAAGCCCAGTAAGCACACAGAAACTTTCTCAGGACACCTGAGCTGTAGGAGACAGTTTTCCCTCAGCCATTCACAGAAGGGGACACAGCCTTAAGTTGATCTGCTTGGTTCAGCAGCATTAGCAGGCTCCTTCACTACACAAGAGCTCATCTCCTTTGCGACCAACAAGAAAATTCCTTGAATGCCAGAAAAACTAACTCTTGCTCTTTCTTGCCCAGGCAGTGCCTAGTAGTGTCTTTGGATCCAAATATAGTCTTAGCAAAGTAATTGAAGTGATAAATCAGGTAAACTCTATAGCAGAGTGACATGGGGGGGGGATCATGTTGATTGTTACTGAGCTGCATTGCAGCAAACAGGAAAAGAGCAAGCAGAGCTGCTCTTTCGCCCCACGCTGCAGGTAAAAAACCAGCTCAAGCCATATTTGACTAGCAGGAACCTCTACAGCAAATTTTAAAGCCTAATGTAATTGTATTGTTTGTATGCTCTTCACACCAGTGTTGCAGTGCCAGAGAGAGGCAAAGAGAAGTTTTCCATTTATTTTTGAAATTATGAATAACCTTCACCAACATTAAGGGTGAGATTTGAAGTATTTAAAGAATATAGACTTTGTATGCAGTGCTCCCCAGTGATGTTTGACGCCCCAGATGGGAATCCTGTGGCTTAGGCAGGATCAGTCAAATTGCTTCTCCTGACAAAACTGGTCCAAAACTCTGTTTGCGTTTTTCTAACCTGTGTTCTTATGTAATGATAATTTGCAAGCTGTGGATATTCAGCTTCACTGAAGGGACAAACAAAAAGCTTTCTGCTGCAAAACAGTTTAAGCAGTTGGGAGGGAGAGCTTAGGCCTCTTCTCTGCAAAACACAGCCTTACTTCACATACTCTTTATTTTGAGCCATTTCAGCATCAGTATATACCTTGGTTTTGACCTGTTGAGGAAGGATAATACACATGGTCTGTGCACTCAACATATTTTGCCATTTTAATGAGCTAATACTCATTGTTATCAACAGCATATTTCTTGTTTTAATACCTCGATCCTGACAGTCTGAAGTATGTCTTTAATAGCCCAGAAACAGTCCTGCTGTGAGGGGAATGAGGCAGTGCAAAGCAAGCCTGAAACACAAAGCCTGTTCCAGCTCACCAGCACCTTGTGCCAGCGGAGCACTGCAAGCTGAGTGACACACAGGGCTTGGTTTCAGACAGGTGGCAGAGCTGGGAAGGCAGAAATCTTCCAGGCATAACTCCATTAACCTCTGTACCCGTTTCCAAAGGGAGCTGTCATTTCCCTGTCAGTAAGTTTTCATCCGGGCTGTTGCTGACAAGCCATCAAAGCATTTGGCCAATCCTGCTCACACAACCAGTTGTACAGTCACAGGGGAGAGGACAGGAGCTAGACCTGAGAAGGCTTTTGGCCTCCTGCTGTGCTTAGATTATGATTTAATGCTAAAAAGTTGGCATGGCAACCAAATGCTCGGCAACAAAAGGCCAAGGAATGGGTCCAGAAGAGGGCCAAGCAAAAAGCACTGCCCAGCTCTTCCACGGGCAGATCTGTGCCCTGCATACCCATCTTGTCAGCGCTTCTGTGGCAGCCAGGGTTACAGCAGAAGAAGGCGTTATTAATAAGCTAGGCAGGTCTGCAATAAGTGAATAGCAAATTTCTCCAAAACACTTGAAATGGACCCTGGCGCCTCATTCAGGCTCCTTGTGCTCCGTCCACCAATTGCCACACGTTGCCAGGAGACGGTGTTGCTCCACAGGAGGACTCGCCACTGGCTGCCATTGTGCTGTCTCTCTGTGTCCCCCTCCTCCCCTGTCCTGCTCTTGCTCTCTCCAATAACAGAAGCCTGGCAGTGCTCTGTTTCTCAGTTCTGACACAATAACTTGTTTTAATTTGAAAGTTTTCAAGAGCTTTTTGGTTTCTCTGCAGTGATTAAGTGAGCAAAATACCCAGTCTGCACAGCTCCAGGCTTGCGACACGCAGGCTGGAAAAGTGACACAACTGCCTTAGAGGGTAGGGCTGATCTAAAGGGGGATTTACATGGTGAAGACCACTCACTTGCTGCATGAGCACCTTGGGTGCGTCTCCTGAAGTCCAAGGTATTAAGTTTGGGTGCCTGGTTAGGGTACACAAGTACATTTAGTCTCACTTGTGCTGGGAACTTTATATAGTCCATTAAAGCACGACCTTGGCTATTTAAATGTTCCCTGACTGGTTTTGGTCATATAGGGCCTCAGAAACGTCTCTTGCCTTTGGATATTGGCAAGCTTAGTCCCATACGTATCAGAAAAGAAGCCATTCATTCTTCAGCCTTCCTGAGGCACTTCCCTTATACCCCTAAGGAAACCTTTTGAGTATGGACTCAATACAGGCCCATACAGCATCGCCTTCGCAAGTCTGCTGCTGCCAGTGGCAGTCTCTTGCTTCAGAGAGCTGGGCTGCTAAGCAGATAAGTTAAAGGTTAATCAGTTCCAGAGTTGGTTTGCCAAATACTGTGAGCCGGGAATCTGTTTTTGCTGCCATTTGGCGTCATCTTCCGTGGTCAGAACAAACTGAAAGGTGGCAGATGAGGAGGAGACTGCTGTTGTGACAGAGACCTCGGCGCTGAAAGTGTGGCCAGGGTGTAACTGGAGAACACAGTACTTCAGCTTCCTCGAGGACCTTGGAAAGCAGACAAAAAATGAGCAGGGATTTTAATGTGCTCTTAGCAGGGACTTAATGACACAGCCTGTCCCTGTGCCTGTGGGGAGGGCAATTCCTTTGCCTGTTATTCTCAGTGCTGCATCCAGAGTGAAGCATCATCCTGTCTATATCTGGATGACAAATCCCTCACTATCTGCAAGTAAATTAAACTGAGTGTCCAATCTCCATCACTCCAATACTTTTTCTAATTCCAGCATTCCTTTTCTCTGTCCAATACTTCACCATCCCACCTCTTTTCCCTCCCTAATGTCAGAGATTTCCAGATGCTCTTAAACAGACACACATCAGTTCTTTCCCTCCATATCATTTAACACAGACAAACTGACACAAAATAATTTTCATTAAGTGGACAGGCTAATTAGACTAATGTATTTCATTTCACCAGAATTTCACTGTTCATTTCCAATTCACTCTGGCACCATGGGACACATTCTCCTCATTCTTCCTTCCCATCGCTAGGAGCAGTGACAAATGAGTTACATCTTGTTACTCTTCTGAGACTCCACAGTTGAAAAGAACATTGGAAAATAAAGCATCAGCCTCACTGTTTCCAGCTTTCACAATCTGAACAGAGGAGCTGTCTTGTGATCCAAAAGCACAGGAGTGGATTGCCTATCAGCAATCCCAGCTCCATGCCTTACTAGGTGAAGATAAATAGTTGAGATGTTCCCTTGTAAAAAACGGGAGGGGAATTTCAGACTACTCGGGCAGCAGGGTGACTCTCCAGGGTGCCAGGTGATGCAGTGCAGCTGGCCAGTGTTGCAGTGCACTTAAAGCTGCGTGGGGAGCACCAAGCTGCTCATTTCACCCTCTCACCATGCAGTCCTAATGACCCTGTTAGTAAACCAAATTAGCTGTGCTTATAAGCCTCACTTACAGCTGTTTTGTTTGTAGAACTCCATGAGGTAATTGTAGCTTGTCCTGGTTCATGTGAACTTACTTCCCAACTCTGCTTTTATGAGCATGTGGAACTACAATCTGAAATCTCAGATACACCAGAGACAGACCGTAGGCCTGGCACAGACAAACCGCAGGTTCCCTGGTGTGTGGAAGGGTTATGTTTGCCTGTCACTGCCTGCCCATCCCTCTCCTTTTGTCTTTGATTAAAGACACAAGCCACACACTGACCAGCACGTGGACAGCCAGCAAAGTAAGTGCAAGGAGGTTCACAAGCACACACACATACAGCTGAGGCTTTGTTCTGTGCCTGTTTACTCACAGGGCGAACAGTTGAGCATTGTTTCTGTTTGACAAATTGTAACTGTCCAGCGAGGAGAGATCTAGTTCCAGCTGGTTACAGCTGCTTGCATATCTTACCTCCTCCCCCTCCCTCTTCCAGAACTCTTAAATCCATCTTACCTAGGGACAGAAAGAACAAATGCTAGGCTATTTGTTGGATTCCTTCCCACTTTGAGTTGACACCGACCTCATCAGGGTCCCTGCTCCAGAAGAGGTAAGGTCCTTATGAAGCGTGGCTCAAAAGGTGAACTCACACCTGCAGGTGTCCCAAAGACCTTAGGGTCCTGCACTTGTGTTGCACTTAGGAGCAGTGAAGAGTGACCCTTTCAAAGTCCCCACCAAGTGCTCTCAGCTTGTCAGGCACTGGAGAACAGCGGACACTTGGTAGTGTTGGAGCACAGCCACAGGAATCTCAGAGCTATTTACTACCTAATTACTTTTTCGCCTTGTATAGCACCTGATGCAGCAGAGACTGCTCATCCACTGTACAGCACCAAATGTCATGTACAACTCTTGATCCAGTCTCAGAAAATGAGTATCCTAGCACTCTATTGTCAGAACAAAGCCGCTCATTTTCTGTTAGACAGAGTAAGGCCAGGATGCCACTAACTGCTGGATTTACATCCTCTTTCCATCAAGTAAATTATGTTACCTTTTTCAAGACAACTTACTGCTTTAGAATGACATTGAGAAGGACATTGAGGCTCTAGCACAGCAGAAGAAACAGCTGTTTCAAGGACTGTCATCTCAAGTCTTCACAGAGAAGGGGTGGCAGAATCAGTTTGGTGCTAAATGACATAAGATAGGTTAAAGATCTGCAAAGACAGAACCAAGCTGAAATTCCTGGCTTAGTGAGGCCTAAAGTCTTACTCCTAAAGACGTCTGTGTCATATCAACTCCATACGAACAGGTGCTTGCTAGCTTCACTGGTCAGAAAGGTGGATTCAGAAACTGTCTAATCCATTTTCCAATTTATCCCACTTATGTAGCATTTCAAAACTGGTTTCCATTTCAGTTTTGCCCTTTCTGAGGCAAGGGAAAAAGGCCAGTGTTCTTTACCTAGTGCTGAAATGCATCTAAATAGACACACACACAGAGGAAAGTCTGTGAGAGCATAATTTAAAGCTAAGTTTGTCCCATCATCCAGAACCTGATCTTTGACTCCTGACCAAACAGTAGGCCTGGATACTGAGTTCATGTGTACATAGTTTGTGCTTGTATATGTAGTTAAAGTAATGCAGTTCAAGTACTATACAATGTGTCACAAAATTCAAATGTAATAACCAGAACATAAGCCCCAAAGTTCTTTATTTGTTTATCCCACCATCAGTACACAAACCAAGGCTCAGTGCACTGTTAACATTTCTGCTGTGTTGCATTTAATGGGCTGCTTTAAGCTCCTTTGCATGCCAGCCTTGTGTGTGAGAACACTTGCCGTTCAGAAGGGGAGATTGTTCTTGTGGGCCCTGTGAGGGAAGGCATGCTCAGCTTCGTATCAGCAGATCTCATGATTGCCCCTCTCGCTTGTTCCTCCAGTTGCTAAGAATTCTGTAGATAAACTTCACTTTATCTGAAGGGAGGAAGTTGCTGCTGGATGCAGAGTCAGGAAGGACAGCAGCCTATTGCACACAGCAATAGCTTTAGAGGAACATGTTTTCCCATGCAGATGGGAAAACAAGACAGTTAACCACCTGTGTGCCATGCCACCCATTCGCCTGTACCGCTCCAGCAAACTGGAAGGAAAGGCCTTTTCCCTTAACCATTTAAAGGGGGGAAATTAAATTAGTGAAGCTCATTGGTAGCCTGAGCTGACAGAAATAGAAATCTTGAAATAAGAGGCTGTGAGGCAGGAACTCTGTACCTTGCACTGCAACCAGAATCAAGCCTTTCCCTCTGCTCTCAGCTCCCCCTATAACCATGATTGGTCGGGCTTAGTGATTTGCCAAGAACACAAGGCCCAGGAGAACTGATAGCTGCTGGTCCAGTTCAGCTGCCAAGGGTCAAGGCAGCTGGAGAAAACCCTCTATGCTCAGGACTTGATCACACAGTTTTGAGAGTCACTCGGGCTATCTTTGCAGGGCACTTGGAAGATTAAGCTGGTCTGAAAGAATGCAGACAACCAGGACATTCTCTTTTCGCATGTGCTCTGCTCAGTCATCCTTTCTTTTGCTCAAGTAGGAAGTCTGAGAGCAAGTGATAGCACTTTCCACATCAGGCTGCCAAACCCTCAATATTGGTCAAAATTATACTTTTGACAGATGGCTTCTGTGGCAGTAAACCTCACAATACCCATCTCCAGGCTCAGGTTAAGTGGCAGCATCTTCAAGCTACAGAGGTAGACACTACCTCCTCATTTCAGCTGCTAAGCAGATCATTTAGAGGGAATGAAAAAAAAAAAGAGTAAAGCCTTCAAGTCTTCCAGTGGTTATCTCCCCATTAAACACTTCTTCCTGGGAGGGCTGAAACAAGCAGATAGATGCAAGGGCTCATGCCTCCCAAGACAAGCTTCCATGTACTGCAAAGGTGCTTTGCTGAATTCCAGCATAGTATAATGCAGGCAGGCAGCCCCAGAGCTGGCTCTTCATAGGAAATGAAGCAAGTGGATCAGGATCTTGTTTACAAAGGGCGGCCATTTGAGTTTGGAAATAGTGACACTGAACTTCAGAAGCTGGGAGGGCTTGAAATATCCCCAAGTATGCAACGTGTGTATCCCAAGCCTTGGTCCCCTCTGCTTGTGTCTGCTGCTTTATAAGGGAGTTACAGTTCATAGTTTGCAACGTCATTTTAATGTTTTATTGCTCTAGGATTAAAGTCCTCCAGGACTTGCTCACCTTAAGGAACCAAGGCCCATCGATTCAGTGTTTACACAACCAAAAATTTACCACTTGGCCAGCCTCTCAGAGGCCCTATATCTGCATATCCTGATAAGATAAGGACACATCAAAGGTGTGATTAACTCTCCAATTGCCTCTCTGAGCTCCTTTAGCTTTGTCCCTGAAGCGTTGTTACTTTGAAGTGCGAGTCATTTGCTCCCCACTTACATAAGTCCTTCAGGGAAATCTCTACCTCGTGTTAGGTGCAGTCTGGCTGTCCCTCTGCCAGAGAAAAGTTACAGCAAAGCCCTACCTGGAGCCTGGAGGGAACAGTATGCCATAATCTCTGCTAGGCATGAACAGCACCCTGCTGGGAAGTACAAGTCACCCAGCCCATGGCTGGGGTGTCACCTCACTAGTCTCGTGGTGCAGGACTGCCCCAACAGAGTTCTTCTCTGAAGAATAGCATTCTTTTTAATGATTTAGAACAGACCTGAACTTAATCACATCACTGAGCCCCCCTAGTGCAACACACCTGCATAACTGGTAGTCCCAGCTGCTCTCATTCCTGGAGCTCTTGGCTCTCAGTACAAAATCATTATCTTTCATATCTTCATAACAGTTTGCTGGATGTCCCTAGTGCTGTTGTATACAGGTTATGGGTGCAGAGTGCTTGGGCTAAAGAACAGGCAGCTATAGCCAAAGTTAAGTGATTCCTCCCCACAACTGGGGCTCCATCCCATAGGGAGTCACCTTTCTTGAGCCATAGAGTCAATCAGAGCATCAAAGCTTATTTGTGACTGTAATGCAATCTTCCCTTCTAAGGTCTTGATATGTTTTCTGGACAGGACATGGCTAAACAAAGTGTCTAGAACAACCTCACTAGCAGTCTCCTGGTCACACAGGTTAGCATGTTAGGTCTCATCCAGAGGTGTTTTAACTTTCTCTGAAAGCAAAATCTCCCAGGTAAGCGTGGGTGAAGGATGTTTCATGCTTTCTGAACTCAAAGTCTCCCTGTACACGTGCACCAAAGGACACAAACACCTGCTTGTCTCAGTAAGTCCTCTTCATAATGATACATTTCCCATATTTAATCAAATATCTGAAAAAAATGGCTTGACAACAAAATCTCAAAATCTGCTAGAAGTTACAGAAAATTTTTATTTTCATCCTTTGAAACCACCCTGATATTTAACCATGCAGAGAATTCAGTGTTTGAGAGAGGGTTTTTTTGGGGGTGACGGAGAGGAAGTTGCATTTCCCTTCATGCACTGAGCACATGGGCACCAGAGGTGCAAAAAGCAAGATCCATTCCAGACAAGGAAGAGAAAGGAGGGGGCAGTGAGAAGCATGGAGACAGACCATGTAGGCAAAACAGGAAGTTCCGGCTGAAGAGGAAATGCTTCAATGCTATCTTAAAAATATTTTGCTGTGAAACTCCATGCAGCTGTAGAGAGGTAAAAGAAAAGCAGCTTTCTGCAGTTTCAGCAGTCTGAAGGTCACATGCTGCCACACACAGGCTGTTGTCCCTGTCCCTGAAGAGGGGCTGCAGCTTGTGCTTGTGCTGCCCTTGGGCGAGCAGCTGGAGAGAGGAACCAGGCTCCTGGGAATCAGCCTGAACACAGACACTTCCATTTCGTCTGTGCAGCCTGCTTGTGTCCTTCCAGGTGCTTTCTAGAAGTAGGTGAGGCACGCTCATAATCCTTCAGTAGCACACGCTCTTCTACTTTAGAAGCAGCTTGTCCAGGGAGCAGACAGCTACATCACACAGCATCATTCCCAGTCTGATTTTGGTTGTCAGGATCCCACACAGGGGAATGTGGTTCAGCAGCAGCCTCAAAAGCCTCAGCGACACCTCGCTTCATCAGCAGATTAATTTCCCCAGAACTCTCAGAAAATCTTCTGATGCATAGGTTTTAAGAGAAAATGGATCAATGGGATCACAATGAACCTCTCTGAACAGTCCCAATTAGAAGTAATGTACTGCTCATCTGCTTTACCTCATTTTAGCACCTGTGTAACTAGAGAGGAAGCAGACTCCTTTCTGAAGGGCAGGAGATGGAAAGTGTGAGCAGTAATAAAAGGCCAGAAGTGACAAATGTCTAGAGACAAGAACAATCCTTGTGTATCAGGTTGTGATGGCAGGTAAGTCACAGATACCACTAATGCCCTGCATGGTTGCAGCCCCACAGCTCCTTCCTTCTGTGAATTACATTCTTTATGCCTTCAGACAGCCTTTCTCTGAGCATTCAAGGGTGCTCCTCATGAATGAATGATAGGATGAGAATCAGTGAGCACTGTTCCTCCTAATTCTGACGGCTCAAGAAGTAATTGAAACCCCATGGACCTCAGCTGTAACTTCCCACTTAGTTTGTTAAATGCCAGGACGCCTCTTGTGCAAAAGCAAGTCAGCCTCTTAAAGCCAATTTAGATAATCCCATGATCCATGGCACAACAAACAGGCAGAATTTCCGAGTACAAAGATAGCCCTGTAGTCAACATCTCTGAAGCTGAAAGACTCTTTGTGTTGTGCAGCCAGCATCATCTCAGAGTTTTCTCAGAAGCCAGTGTAAAGAGGCTCCCTCCAGCCTCTGTTCTGTGGAGGGTAAAGCTTTCTTGCCTCCTGTGCAGGGCTCCTCCAGCACAGAGGGCAGCTGCTGCAAGGCTCACACATGCCCAGACACACACGTACACACGCACATCATCTACCCAAACTGCTTTTGTTGCTCTGGGGCTTCAGCAAAGCCTGTTATCCATTTTGCTGAGTAGTCTTCTTTTTCTTTCTAATAATGGTGAAAGGCAGTTTTCAGTTCTCTGTCAGTGGTGATCTCAAAATGACAGGCCAGCGAAACATTGCATAGACCACAAAGGAGTGTTTTCCTTGGCTGCACGCCCAACTCTGTCATATTAATGCTCAGCCAAGAGCTATTGTCCTTGGCAAGTGACTCTGCACTGGCAGAACAGGATCCACTGCAAAAGAGTTCTTCCCATGTACTACACTGCTGGTGACTTCTGAGCCTTTAGGAAGGCTGAGGTATCTGACAGTGCTGGAAAACTCACATCCCCTAAATCCAGTTATTTATTTCCAGAGCTGTGGGGCAGTGATTTGGTATTGGAGAAGAGAACCACTGCCAGAAGTCAGCTACAGAATGGCACTAAATGCACCCAGAAGACACCCAGGCCAAACAGAGCCAAGCAGGCTGGGGGATAGTGAGGAAAGGACATTCACACTGTGCAAGGGTAGACAGCCAAGGGAGCAGAGCAGGCAGTGCACAGCTGGCATTTTAGCAGCTGGCTTAGGGCAGGGGTAAAAAGCACTTTGAAGACTACTAAAACCCCATGTTTCATCAGCACTGAAATATCCTGCCCATGCTCTGCTTTTTTAATACCCTCTCATTTGTGATCAAAGAAAGTGCAGGTTCCCAAATGGAAACATTGTCTTTGCTTTGTTGTAAAGTTGTCAACCCTCCTGAGTGGAGCAGGGGCACTATCAAACTGCTTAAATACTGATAGTAGGGATTTCCTTTTGAAAAAAGGAAATGAAAAAACATGATGTGAGTCACAGAAAACTTCCCCTGTGTAAGAACAGATCTGAAGGAGATTCTGGGGAGCCAGTGAGACACAAGAGCACAGCACTAGCATGTTGGACACATAAACTTCAGATAGTTCTTAGCTTCTGTCCAGGGTCTGCATGCCAACAAGGCCTAGAGGAAGTCTGTACACACTAACTTTCACCAAGGAACAGAGCTACCTGAGTGTGCCCAGCTTGTGTGTAAGAGAGATGACTTTCCCCAGCAAAAGGTAGAGCTTGGTTATGTCTGCTGCATGTCAACACACAAAGCTGCTGAGCCCAAAACTGAGGTGTCCCCAGCCAGTGTGGTGCACAGAACCCCACTTGCCCTTGGGTGGTCCTGTAGGCAGCTCCTGGAGCCACCTGAAAGGTGTTGCCATGCTCAAAGAGATATTCGTGTTCCCTACTGCTGAGAATATGGGTCATGGCATCTTCTAGTCAGGTAAATGCAGGAGCTGAAAGGACACCCATCCATGCCACGCTGGCTGCTTCTGAGGGGAGAGATCTCACAGCCTGAACAGTCAGATGGTTCCAGCCTCCCCTTACTTGTCTTTCAGCTGAAAACTTTCTGGTGCCTTGTCTCATTCACAGGGGAATCTCACCCCGGGCACTTTCATTTTGCTTCTAACACGGAAGAGGAAAGGACACATTCTTTTCATTCTTTTTCATTCTGTAATTATTGGAACAGAACAGTGTGTGTCTGTTTTGTTTAATTGTTGATGTTATTTTCACTTTCTTATTTGGGATATTAGGCAAACCTTCCTTTCCCTGGTGAAAAAGCGAGAGCATCCACTGCATGTCTAAGACAGGAATATAAAAAAAAAGCTCCAGAAATGGTTTTGTTCTTTTATTGAGACAGAATCTGAAGAGGAGGTTCGTGAATGAAGTCTGAGTTGTATGGAAATGCATTACACTTGTGCATTTTAAAGCGAAATCGATGATTGCTGTGCTCTGCCACTTGCAGCTTTTTGGTATTCTTTACACAGACCTTTTCTCTTTTCATACTTAGGCAAGGTTGTGCTTCCTTTCTCATCCCAGGGGATTGCCAGTGAGGTTTGAATAGAGCAATTTCTTTTCCTAACTTCAGAAAGTGTTGCCATTTCTTTAGGTGAGTCACCTATGCATGATCAGGGCTTTAAAGACACAATTTTCAAAGTGCCTGGGGATTTGACTACTCAATTAAACCAAGAGAAACTGAATTTCCCAATCCTCTGAGGTGCTTTGGGAAAATCTCTTGCTAAACGTAGCAGCTTAATGATGATCTAAAGATACATAAAGACATTTTCATCTCTTTTTACTGAAAAATCAAGGGCTACTTCCACACAGTGGAAACTTGACAGGCATTAAAGAACATCACAGACTCCACAGAGGCAAATACTACTCCATTCTTCTGGACTGCAGCTCTGTTAGTAGCCCTGTTGTTTCTTTCCTGAAGCATGGCTAAATTATAGGGCTAGGGCAGTATATGTGCTGTACTTTGAGGATGTCTTCCCCCAGGAAACAGAGAATGGCACATCAGAGGTGTGCAGCACACTGTTAGGACGTGGGGAATGCTGTGCCTGAGATGGGGAGCTGGACATCCCGGCTCTCCTGCTGCCACTGCTCCTTTGGGCAGGCACGCTGAGCGCTGACCTGCCCCCGTCCCTGCACGGGGTCACAGCACAGGGCTGCAGTAAACCCTGAGAACCAGGGTGTCCCAGGCACCAAGTGCCAGGTACCACTCTATGTACAATGTGCTGCAAGCTTAGCTGCAGCTCCAGTGAGGTTTCGATTGCTCTGTATATTGTCATCACACTTTGTTGACTGGTACGTCCCACGTGAGTCTGTAACCACTCCAGAGGACTTAGCTGTCCTATTGCTGCTTACATATTGAAAGCTTTTTAGCTCACAGTTCTGTTTGGTGCAATAATTTTTTTTTCACTTAGTCCCTTGATTTATTTCATTTAAAGCTGTACACATGAGCTTGATGAGTCATGTGATTGAGAAACATGGTGAGAATCAGAGCAATAGCTGGTGGGTTGTTCTGTTTATTGATAGGCTGTATTTCCCACAGCATGAGCTATAAACAACAGATGACTTATGGCAAGAAAATTTGTGGAAAATGATGGATATTATCTATGTAAAGGTTGTCTGTGACATTCAGAAAACACGATTTGCACAAATTCTGAAGCTGACACCATAGCAGAGGATTGCAAAACACATCCATCTGGTAGCTCCCTTATGTTTTTCTAGGCCGAATCTGTGAAGTGGTTTGGCTTCAGTGATAATACAATCCAGATGTTGGACTACAGGGAGCAAAAGTATTTACTAAGCAGAATAATTCCCCTTTTTTGTCTGATAAATTCACTAGATTCCCCTCACCTTGTGAGAATGGAACATGCTATACTGAACAGTAGCAGGAAGCTCTGCATCTTATTAAAGGGCTCACTTATACAAGTTGCTGACAGGCACCCAGTAATGGCATCAAGCTTTGTTTTTGACAAGTATTCATGGTGTGGGAAAGGGGGAGTTTGGATTCATTTTACCTTACAGGCCAAAGTTTCTTGAAATCTGGCGTATTTACTAAGCAGGACACAAATTGGGGTGATTTGCTGTGAGAGAGCGTGCAGTCTGTCAGAAGTCAAGTGCTTAAGGAGGGGGGGAAGATTTGGGATTTATTTGCTTGGAGAATATTGGAGAATATATTTGCTTGGAGAATATGTAATTGTTAAGGAAACTCCTTTTTACCCCGAAGCGGGCTAGCTAGCTTGATTCTGCATCTGTAAGCTTTCTACAGCACTTGGCTTTGGCTCCAGATCATTCCATGAGTGCATTCTGTTGATGTTTACACAGTTGTAAATGCTGTAACACCAAGTATGCTCAGGAGTGAAACTGGGAGCTACATCCTGGTGCCCTGATAATCCAGGTAACTGCTTCTTTGATATTGCATTGCAACTGGTTGTAAGTGGAGCTTGGTATGGAAAATATGGAATATATAGACCTGTGTTGCTGGAAGAACTCTGCTAAAAACTGATGTTGGCAAACGTTTAGGGGGATAGGCAGTAAAGCAGCAGGAGTGGAAGGTTTTTAAAATAGTCTGAGACTTGCTGTAGACCTCTTGATTTCTGTGCAGCTCAGTGCACACTGCCTTTCATGGCTCTTTTATGAGCACTGTTATCTTGAGTTCTGCAAGCTGAAGTCAATTGACAATACTGGTAGCCAAAGCTATTGCCCCAACAGAGAATTCATGTAGGGAGAAATCTAAATCACATTCAGGCTGTGGAGAGGGTATCTCTGTTGCTCTACAACCAACAGGTTGTCCCAGGAAAATGCAGGCAGTGTGTTAATCTGTTTTCCCACCTGTTGTCTATAGATTTCAGCCAATTTCTACCCAGTGGTTACTTTTAATCTATTCCCTGTATGGAAGGATTTTTGTCAAGGTGGAAGCCAGAGCAGCCACTGATTTTTCAAGAGGCTTATTTTGTTTTATTAAATCTTGTGCAGAGTTGGAGCCCTTGGTACAAGGGAAGGTAATAGTTTTGCAGACCTGCTCTGTAGGGAACTTAGTGGAGATGGCTTTTAATACAAAGCATCTGGAAGGATGCCATGATTTAATTGAAAGGCCGCCCCATGGGGCAAGGCACATGCTGAAACAGGAGGGTGTGGATGAAGCCCTGCACTGCCAGTGTGGCCACGAACATGTCATCCTGTGACAGCAGTTTTCTGGCCCAAACAGGTACCTGTCCCAGCGAGTCTTTCCCAGCTCCTGCTGGGAATATTTTCTGGAATGCTGTGAGAGCTGGGTGTCTGCGGGCAGGCCTGCCCTTGTAAGGGCTCCACGTGTCCAAAATGTCACGGCTGGTGCCTTGCTGCTCTTTATGTTCAAGAAGAGCTTACAGGACCTGCCAGCAGCACTCTGGGGACACATCAGAGTAACCCGAGTAACAACATCAGGGTAACCCTGAGTACCCCAGCTCTGCTGGAAAACCACCAGAACCAGGAAAACTGTGCTGCCTGGGTGGAACTGGGAAGGTGATGGAAGTTCCCTAGGCAGTCTTTCATGGAGAAAATGGCTAGACAAGCTTCTCCTGCCCTTGTTTTCAGATAAGTGCTTTGGTTTGATGGTGATTTAGGAATCACAGCGGTGCTGATCCCTTTCCTGATCTGGTGTGGTAGGCATGAGCTCTGTAACTGGCTTCCTGTGGCCAAGGATGGGCACATGTTGGTGGCAGCAGCTCTCCTGGGAGAGAAACTGAAGCCTGGATCTGGGAGTATTGTGGAGCTTGGCAGACAGCTGTTTGTCCCAGTTCAGTGCAGTGCCTCCTGTTCCATTCCCAGCATGTTTCTGCTAGGGAGGTGACACCACCTGGTGCCAGCCTGCAGAGCTGCCTCTTTCTCTCCCTGGATACAGCCACCTGCTCAGAGCCTGTGCTGGTACTGCACTGAAGCTGGGACAGGGAAATTCAGGCATCAAGGACTGGAGTTTCTCTCAGCAGTGTTCCCATGGCTGGGTGGCAAGGCTGCACGCAGGGTATGGGTTTATGTAGGTGTGCTGAGTGCCTTCAGGAAATCCTGACCAGATCTGGCAACTGGGAAATGAGAAAGCAAGTACTTCTCTGCTCTGCACCTGGTCTGGTATTTTGGGAAAGGTCATGAGGTTGCCACCAAATGGGAGACAACTGTTTCCTAATCCCAGAGATACAAAATCATGCCAAGGGATGGGGAGAAAGTGGGAAGGTGTGGAAGACTTCATGACTTCTTATTGCAGCTGTAATAGATTTAAAAAAAAATAAAAACAAACAGAACAAAAACCCAAACAACCAAACAGAAAAGCCCACTAACCAAAAAAACTCAAAACAAACAAAACAACAAAAACCCAAACAAAAACCCCATAACAAAACAAAACAACTACAACAACAAAAACCCCATGACTCTCATGTCCTCCCACCACAGTAGCAGGTATTTCCCTTTTGTGGTAGCCTGGTAGATTTAGGGGTTTTCTGGAGCACATTATTGGAAAGGACTTCTTTACAGCCTACATCCTTAACTACAAGAGAAGACAATCAGTGTAGCAGCAGCTTAAATAACAGTGAGGCATAAAATCAGAAACAGACACTCAAGCTTGCTATAAAAACAGGCAACGAAGAAGTTCTGAAAAACTATTGCTATTTCTAGAGAATTTTTGTGAGCATAAACACCCAAGCTGAAGTGGAAGTGACCATGCAGAATCTTCAGCAGTGAGAGGACAGGTCCATGTGAGAGAAACAAAAACCTGCCCTCATCGTCAGCTGGGTCCTGGGGACCTGCTCTGTGTGTTGTGGGCAGTTTTACTTCATCTCCACAGTCTTTGATTTATGTTGGATAGAGCAATGCATTGCCATTTGCTTGCCAGTTTGTTATGACTTCTACCTGCAGTTTCACAATCTCTCTCTGGCGCCTCTTTTTGCTCTGATATCAGGCAATATGGAAACTTGTCTTTAGATGTCCAGCTGGGTCTCCAGGACTGGTGAAATGTAACTGGCACTTTCTAGCATGAAGCAAACTCATAAGGAAGCAGAAGCAAAATGTCATACTCAGTGACATCAGTGGATTTATTGGAGAAGAATCCAAGGTCTAGAGAGTTTGCTGGCAAAACTCAGCTAGAAAATTGGGATTGGAGGCAGCTTTACCATATCAGTGGCTCCAAAGTTGTGTTACATTTCTTTAATGCCATGCAGCTGCTGTCGGGCTGGTAGTGCTTTCAAGGATGCTTTTACCTTGCAGGCAGCCACAGACTGTATTTGGCAGAACCAGCCTCTGATAAGATTTAAGCACAGACCACAGCATGTGGCAGAAGACCTGTTAGCAACTGCCTGAAGAAACCCATTAAAATAAGCAGCTGTTTATTCTGATGCTTAATGAGACAGCAGTTAAGAGTGTTGCAATTTTACACTTACTGAAACATTTGAAGTGCTCTTCAAGGCAAATGACAGTAAACTGGGGTAATGCAAGTCTTGTGTTTATTTAGAGCTTGCCTTCTGGTACCTCCTTAGAGCTTGTCTGCACTGCGGCCATGTGGAGCTCACAAGTGTGAGAACAAGTGGAACCATAAGACAGTAAAGCTTGGGGGGCATTTCTGTCAGGTACTGCAACAACAGCTGTGGTCCTAAACATCAGTTTTTGCTGCTGTTTACCTGGAACCCCTCGTTTTTTGGGGGTTTTTTTGACCAAAAAATTGATGTGTGGAGGTAGAGATACTTGCTTTAAAAAAAAGACAAAGTTCTTGGGTTTGGGGGAAGCTGGGTAGATGACTGTAATTAGTTCAGTGGAATTCATAATAATGAAAGATGGTGCTGTAGAATGAACCTGCTCAGACTCATCTATTGGAGAGTGGGGGGTTTTTTGTTTTGTTTGTTTGACTGTTAGTTTTTTGTTTGATTTTTTGTTTGTTTAGGGTTTGGGATTTTTTGTTGGTTTAGTTTTGTTTTGTTTTGGTGGTTTATTTGCTAATTTACAAAAGGACTAAATTTTTAGGAAGCATGCTAGAGTTAATTGCTTGTTAGAAACTTAAGGTCAGTGGCCCCTGTTAAGGTTTGGCTGGCAGTGGTTTAAACAGATCCTAGCAAAATTAAGCAGTGCTTTAATTGTGGCTGATGCTTTTAAGTTTAAATGAAGCTTTGTTTCCTGAGGTCATTATGGTACCAAGTGCAATTTATTTTCTAAGGAAGTCGGGTCCAGGGATATTTTAGATTACCCTGAAAAGATTCTCATTTGGACCACAGGAATGAAAATACGTATCTGCCAAAGGGTTTGCCCCAGGCCATCTGAATTTAGCTTCATTATCTTAGCAGAGCCAACTTAAGAGAATGTGATTCCTGATGGAGAGTTTCATTGGAGGATATGTAGCTAACATAAAAGCTGTTTATGTACATATATTTGTAGAATATCCAAATAAATCCTGATGTGAGGGTACAGCACTTGGAATAAATGCAGTGCTGCCAAAGTGTTGAGGGAAGAAGGGGACCTGGATATTTCATCAGTGCCTGAAGGGGGTCTGCAGCATCTGTGCACCATGGGCTTCCTTAAAGAAATTGATGTGGTGTTACCCAGGTCATAAGTAATGGTCAGAATTTTAGGACTTAATATGCAGGTGTTTGAAATCTTCAAAAACTCAGACAGTGATGACAGAACAGTGTTCCTGTTGTTATCAGCTCATCTCTAAATTCAACATGTCACAAGAAGGTGTGCAGAAACCTCTCAACAAAAATTTCACAAAGCAGTCTGAGTAAAAGTGTGCTTCCTTTCAGATGTGCACCAGCACTGCTGCTGCTGGCCTCTATAGTGGGTTGGATGGAAGCGAACATTCCTTCTGGGAACTTGCTGACACCTGCTCAGGATGAAGCTGATACACCTAACTTACTGCCTGAAGTAAAAAATACTACCCAGAGTAATTACCCCAACAAACGTGTCAGAAATAGATACTTGGAAATAATATTGCAGTGGCAATATTTCATTACTTTAAACATTCTGTCATTCCCCCCAGAGTTCTCCTAGCAAGGTAGGCCAGCCCAGGCCCTGCAGTGATCATGTTTAACAGCAGCATAAGGAGAAGTGACAGCCAGGGTTCCCTCCCACGTTATTCAGTATAGCAGCACACCCAAACTGAGCTGGGAATATATGTATTCACTGGATAATGTCTGTATCGCATTAACAAGCTTTGACACTAATGCTAATGCTTCACTAGAAGAAACATGACAAGTAGGCTGGTTCAGTGTGCATGTAGCACTGAAAGATTTCTAGCACACACAGTGAGACTTGCGTTGCTGCTTGACAGCTCTGGCTGTCTCAAATCTGCTCAGCCAGCAGTACTGCCTTCCCTCCCTTGGCTGCACTGGTGTCCTGTGCAGAGACCGATTCTTCGTGTGCAGGCACGGGCATTTCATCCTCAGGGCTGTTTCCTTCGGGGTGTCCCTCGGCGGACGCTGCAGAGGGGAGCGAGGTCTGTGGCTTTGCCGGGTGTTGAACGGGTGACAAAGCCGACACTCCTGACGCTGCAGAGCTTGCAGAGAGAGTTTGGAGCAGGGAAAGTTTTTGCCGCCTCGTACGTGGCAACCCGACCTCATCACCGAAACTTGGCATCACCGAGGTGAAGCGGCAGAGCCCCGGGTTTAACAGCAGCAGAGCCCGCCCCAGCCGGGGCGTCTCGGAGCGGTGGCACTTGGGGCGGGAGGGCGCGCCGCAGCCGCGGGCCCCTCCCAGCGGGCACAGGGCGCGACAGCGAGCCGGCGGGGAAGGGAGGGAGAGGGGAGCCAAGGAAGGGAGCCGGCAGGACAGAACGGGAGCCGGCAGCGAAGGAAGGGAGCCGGCGAGGAAGGAAAGGGAGCCGGTAGCAAAGGACGAGAACCGGCAGCGAAGAACGGGAGCAGGGAGCGAAGGACTGGAGCCGGCAACGAAAAACGGGAGCGAAGGACGGGAGTAGGCAGCGAAAGAAAGGAGCCGGCAGCGCAGGAAGGGAGCCAGCATGGAAGGAAAGGAGTCGGGAGCGGACACGCGAAGCGGGCTGCACGGCACAGGGAGCGCTCGGCACGGCGGCTGCCCGGCCCGGCGTGCGCAGGGCTCGCGTGGGCAGCGGGACGGTCCTGCCGCGCTCCGGGCGCTGACAGAAAGCTCGGACCCGAGTCAGCCAGGGAGCTCTCGGTCACAGCACCTTTGTGTTTTCAGAGCTTGGGAGCTGATGCAGACCTGGCTGACGGCTTACGGCACGCCCGGCCAGGAGATGCTTCTCATCTCTCCGGCACTCTGGGAGAGGGGGAAACAGACACTGCACAGGGCCACCGGGCCCTGGCAGCTCCTTCCCAGCCTGTGCTTTCTGACTGCCAGAGATTTTAGGGGCTGCCTGCCTCAGAGAACGGTCGGAGAAACAGATTTCTTGTGACTGGGTGCAACACACCACCGTGGCAAGATGGTAGAACCACCCCAGTTTCAGGTAATCGTGTCCAATTTCATACTGAGGTTTTTTTAACATCAATGCTAGTTTCTTGCCAACAAGTTTATAATATCCCTCAGCACCACATCCATCAACCCCAACTGGTCCACTGCAGCTGTCATTAGAGGGGTGGATTTTTGCTTTGTGGTGAGCAGTGAGGAGGCTGATGTTCCAGCTGATGCCCGGGCACAGGCCTCCTTACCCGAGGCAGGGATGGGACCCTGCTTCCAGCTGGACTTGGAGGCTGAGCCAGGGAGAAACACCCAGGTGTCTGCTACATGTAATACTAAATCTGCACAGCTGGAATTAAAGCACTTGCACCCTCCAGGACTAAGTGGCCGTCCCTCAATCACGTGACTGAGTGTCCTCCTGTGTTTTTGAGAGGCTGGAATTGTGATGTGTTCTCTCCTGTTCCTGATTTCTTTCCAGGCTGTGGAGATGCACATACAGCCCCTGGCACAGCCATGCGAGTTCCTTTCTGCTGCGCTGGCTGGGAAGCTGTCCGAGAGAGCCGCGAGTGCTCGGGCAGCTGGTGGGTGGCTGTGCCCTTCCTGGAGATATGCAGGGCACACAGTCCTCCACACAGCTCAAGGAGACGTGTTCCCTTTGGCTCTGAGCTTCCACTCTCAGTTGCTGCAGTACGCCGTGGACAGCAGGGCTTTGGCAGCCAAGTTTGTACCTCTGTCTGTGACATGGCCACGTCCGGGACAAACCCCGCTCCCTCCCGTGACCGAGGCAGGAGCTGACACACAGACTTCCCACTGGCTCCCCATTTCCCGGGTGGGTGCCCACTCCTCCTTATCTCCTGGAGGAATGGATTGCTCTGGATTACCTCCATTTTTTCCAGAGTGCCTTTGATCCTCCAGGAAGAAGGTTTGCACAGTTCCCTGCTGTGGCCTGGCTTCCCACATCTGCACGATGCCAGGTGCCCTGCCTGCCCCTCTCTCCTGGTGCCCGCTGCAGAAGGTTCCTTGCAGGCAGCCCTGGCACACCGCCCTCCCTGTGAGTCTGGGGAAGCTATCACAGCCCAGGCTGTGGTGAGGGAAACTCTGACTGTCACTTTGGTCTGTGCCTGCCGGGACGTTTGGGTTTCCCTCCAGCGTTTTGTAATTTTGGGTTGGGTTTGTCTGTTTGCTTGTATTTCTAGGTTTGTTAGTGTTCGCTTGAGGATTGCTTTCATTCCTGTTGCAGTTTCTGCAGTGCAGGTCCCTGGGTGATCCCCATTCTGGGAGTTTAGGGGAGGAGTCCATCCTTGTGTTCCCAGACGTGCTGTGGTCAAGCTCCCTCACCCGGGGCGTGGCGGTGAGGCTGCTGCTCTCGTGCCCATTGATTGGTGTGACTGCAGTCACAGCCTAATGAGCTCCTGCCCGACCCCAGGGAGCCGAGCTGCGCCAAATCGAGCCGAGCTGGGCCGAACGGAGACAGCGGCTCCGAGTTCAGCCGAACCGAGCCGAGCTGGGCTGAACGGAGACAGCGGCTCCGAGTTCAGCCGAGCTGCGCCAAATCGAGCCGAGCTGGGCCGAACGGAGACAGCGGCTCCGAGTTCAGCCGAACCGAGCCGAGGTCAGCCGAATGGAACCGAGCTGGGCCGAACGGAGACAGCGGCTCCGAGTTCAGCCGACCCGAGCCGAGCTGGGCCGAACCCAGACGAATTGAGGCGAACCGAGCCGAATCTGACTGAAAACAAAGGTTACGGGTCAGGGATGGTTTGTTAGCCATCGAACCACGAACTGGTCTCGTGTGAAACGCGACCCGGCTGCCCCCTCTCCACGCCGGGCCTCTGGCAGCAGCGGCCGTTCGGGACCGGGGAAGAGCTGGGATCGCTTCTCAGCGGGAATGATCAGGGACCAAGCCCGGGTGACACGGGTCCGGTTCGGGAGCGGGCAGGGCCCTACAGGGACACAGGGCCGGGGGCAGCGAGCGGCGCTGCGCTCCGGCAGGGGGCGCTCCCGCAGTACCGCCGTGCGTCCTGCAGGGGGCGCCGCGGGGAGGGGCCCCGCCCGGCGCATGCGCCGTGAGCGCCCCGCGGCCTTTTCCGGGGGGGCGGCGTGGCCCTGGCGGGGTCTCGGGAGAGACGGGCACGGTCACTGGGCTCAGCGGGGAGCCGGACGCTGCCCGGCCGTGTGCTCGGTGCTGGTTGCCGGCAGAGCTGCCGGGGCCCCCCGGCCGTTCCCGGCTGCAGCGTGCGCTTGCGGAGAGCTTTGGGTGCGTGCGGCGAGGACGGGGCGCTGCGGAGCTCGGCCCGGGGCAGTGCGGGCTCTCCCAGCTCGGGGCTGAACCGGGCTGCGCTTCCCAGCCGCGGGAAAGCGTGACGTGGGAGAGAAGGGAGCCAGGAGGTGCCGTGGAACTGCCAACCTACGCAAGAGTTCTCCAAACACATCGGCAGGAATCCGGCTGCAGAGAAGCTGTGCAGCCCGGCGCTGCTGCCCTGAATGGGCCTCCCCCGGCTGGGGTCTCGCAGAGGATGGGGCAGTCGCAGCCGCCGCGTGATTCCCGTGAAATTCGGTACGCCTGGGGAAGGGCTTCCTGACCGTCCCTGTCTCCAGGGCAGCTGTGCCCTGTGCAGAGGCCCTGCCTGGGCAGCCCGGCTCGGCACGGCTCGCTCCCCGCTCCCAGGCTGGAAGGGGCAGGTGGGGCCTGAGGCCACGGCACAGGAGGGAGAGGAGGCAAAGCCTCTGCACCAGCCCTGGGCCCGGCCTGCCCAGGAGAAGCTTCTGAGGGACACCGCGGGCTCCTGTGTGCCTGGAAAGCTGCAGCTGCCGGGGGCTCAGGGGGGTGCCCTGGCCCCTGCAGCACTGTGAGAAAAGGTACAGGTCAGGGCCACAGGGTGGGCTGCAGTCCTTCAAGGCAGCTTTTGTTTTCAGCACTGCGTTTTGCTGCCTGCAGGGACCTGTGGTGTGCACTGGGAGCTCCTGCTGGGGCAAGAGCTTTGTCTTCCCAGAGGCAAAGCTGCAGCCTCTTCCTCACCAGGGACTGTCTCCGTGCAGGGAACAGCGCAGGGGACCGGCCGAGGGGCTCAGCCTGGCACACGGCCCCAACAGCAGCTGCCCTGGGCACGCTGGCACGGGAGGATGAGCCCCGGTGAGGAGCACGGCCCCAGCGTGGCACCAGGAGAGGCTGGCACGGGAGGGTGAGGCCAGGTGAGTGCTCTGACCCGGGCAGCTGTGGGGAAGGTTGCAGGATCTGGCAGGAAGGATGGAATGCCCCAGTGCACACGACCTGAGGAAGTTGTGCCGGGCTGTGGCTGAGGAGAACGTGCTGTGCTGGTTGTGCTGGCCCTGCTTGGGCCACTTTGGGCTGGCAGCAGGCTGCAGCAGGGCCAGGGTTGTGGCTGTGCCCTGCCTCTGCATGGCGCTTGGCTGTTCCTTGGGAAGAAAGTGGTTGTGCTTGTGGTTTCTGTCCTGTTGTGGTGTGGTTTGGGGCTGCATTGGCTGCAGGGAGCCAGGACAGGACCTGGGGGTGGGATTCAGCTGTGCCTGACGTGTGTGGGAGCTGTGGCTGTGAGGGGAGCTGAGAGCAGGGGCTGCAGCACAGCTGCCCGAGGGTGGCTTCTCCCCACAGCATCAGCAGCCACCCTGTGCTGCTGCTGGTTTGGCTTCTGGTCACAGACAGCGGGGACAATCCTGCCCTGCTCCCCCTCCCGGGGCCTTCTGGTTGTTCTGGGCCCTTTGTAGCCTCTGTCATTTTCTTCTTAGTGCTGGGCCTGGCTCAGCATTGCTGGATGAGCGTGCCCTGTGGTGTGTTCAGGCTGGGGCAGGGTTGTGCCTGGCTCAGAGGTGTTTATCAGGATGTGCAGCACAGCCTGAGGGGGCAGGCTGAGGGGAGCAGGGCAGGCTGAGGGGAGCAGGGCAAGGCCATGGGCCAGGCCCTGTGTGGGCACAGCCCCCCCTCAGCCCCCTGTTGTTTGGTGGCTGAGGTTCCCACAGTGCCCCTCACTGAGCAGAGGGCTTGCAGCAACCTGTGCCTCTTCCTGTGCTTTCTGGGCAGAAATGTGCATTATTCGAGCTGTGCCCTGAGCTCTCCCATTGAGATTTCTCCCTCCGTGTCCTCAGTGCGCAGTCTGTGCCCAAAGCAGGGAGCAGCAGGGAGGGAAGGGCTGCCCCTGCCTGGGAGGGGGACAGGCATCTCCTGTGGGTTGTGTGGGGCTGTGCTGTGCACCCTGGGGATGCTGACTGAGCCCCTCCCTGCAGAGACAGAGGAGACGCTGCTGCACCTCGTCCCCAGGAGAGCTCCTGGCTCGCTCCTGCTCTGGGATGGAACTGGGAGCCACCTCCCTGCAGAGAGCAGCACCTGGCCTGGCTGCACTCCCGAGGGAACAGCCTGGGCTTCCCGCTGCTCACAGCTCCTGGTCAGGGACATCCACGCCTGCGCCTGCCCGGGAATCCCGGCTGCCCTAATTTGGGATCCAGCCACAAGACGTTGGTGCTGCAGCTGCAGGTGAGCTCAGCTCTCCCTCAGGAACACCCGTGCCTGTTACAGCTCCAGCTGATGGATGCTGGACAAGAGCTGTTCCTGGTGCCAACAGCTCCTGCTGGAGGACCCCTGCTGACACTGCTCAGGATATTTGAGGACCCAGGTGATGTCTGTTCCCTCTGCTTGTTCCATTGCAGCTGTTACCCAGTCCAGCTTGCTGAACCTCCAGCTCTGGCTGTGCTGTGTTCTTCCGTCCAGCTCTGGAACTGAGATGCTCCACTTGATGGCTGCTCCAGTTCCTTCCAGCTCTGTTTTAATAACTGCTGGTTTTTGTTACTAGCCAGTTTAAAATTCCAGCTAATTGCAGTTACCTGGGATTTTGGCCAAGTTGTAAATGACTCACTGTCATCAATTGCACGTAACTATTAACTGTTATTGTCTAAATAGAAGTCATAACTGATGTAGTGGTTGTACACAATAAACGGTTGGACGTGGAAAACGGGTTGAAAAGTGATTTTCTTTCCTATCTCAGACCCTTGAACCAGCCTGGGGCGTGCTGGCGTCCCTGCCTTTGGGGACCAAGGTGGCCGGAGCCCCTCCTCCAGAGAGGGTCCTCATCCCCAGCCCTCCCCCCAGAAGCCCTCCCCAGCCTCTGTCTGGGGGCTGGGAACAGCCCGCTGAGCTGCTGTGCCCAGGTCTCTGGGAAGTGGCACTTGGTCATTTTTCTGAGTCCCAGAAACACTGGACTAAACCTGCATTTTCAAGAAAAGACAATGCAGGACTTGCTTCACTTTTTCTGAGCTTCACAAACATTGGGCTGTGCTTTTGGGACCCAAGCTCAACCCCCAGAGTTTGGTTTCAAGGCCCAAAAATGCAACATTTAGTCTCTGTTCTCAAAAGGTGAAAACGTAAGATTTAGTTTTTGCCTTTAGACCTAAACCCACTGGATTTAGTCTCTGGTTTCAACTGTGGAAAATGCAGGACTTGGTCCCTTTCTGAGCTCCAAGCCCCTCAGCCTGTTCCAAGCACCCAAACCATGCCATTTGGCAGTTCAGAGCCAGCACTGCACCTCTGTTTGTGACCCAGTGTGTGAAGTAGCAGTGGGCAGCTGGAAGGTGTTGCCCACTCCCTACCCCGTATCCAGTTTATGGGAAGTGCTTGGGACCTGGGATGGAGGCACTCTCCGTGTGCGGGGGTCCCGTGCGCTGTCTCTGTGGGGCAGCACTGGGGGATGTGGGGAATCACTGACGTTTATTTCAGCTGCAACACCTCACCCCCGCGCCGGGAACACAGCCCAGCCGGGTACACCGCTTCCAGGGGAACATCCCTCCCTCACAGCCCGCCCTGCTCTAGGGCCGCCATGCCCGACCCCCAGAACCTCCTCCACGAGGAGCCTCCCGCCCGTTCCCGAGCCTGTGCCAGAGGCATCCGCCCCTGCTCCCAGCTCTCCCCGGGGAAAGCCTCGGGCGGCAGCGGCCGCTGCCCTCCCCAGCCCGTGCGGCCTCCGGGACTCGCCCGGAGCCGCGGGAGCTCCCGAGGCCGGCACTGCCCGGCCCGCGCCGGCCGAGCACCGGGACGGGGCTGCCCCGCTTCCCCCCGTCCCCGGAGCTCCCTGCCCGGCCCGCGGCAGCTTCTATCCCCACGGCCCGGGGAGGCTCGGGCCATGGCCCCGGTGGGGGCCCGCAGCAGATACCGCCGGACCTGAGCCGGAGCCCCGGTGCCGTTCCCGGAGCCGCCCCGGAGCCCTCAGAGCCCCCGGCGCCGCTGCGAGGGGCGGGGCCGCGAGGCGGGGGCCTGTAGGTGGGCGGGGTGACACAGGGGGCGGGGCCGACATGTACCAGGGGCGTGTCCGGGCGGTGCGGGGGCGGGGCTCGGGGCCTGCTCAGGTGCGCAGGGCGGGCCCGGCTCAGGTGCGCGGGGCCCCAGGGCGCCTGCGCGGGGCGGGGCCGAGGTGATTTAGGCCCCGGTAATCGCCGCGTCGGCCATTTGCTCCCTCGGAGCGCGGTGCGGGCAGGAGCTCTGTGTGCGGGCTCCGTAGGTGAGGCGCGGAGGCTTCTGCCTCCCCTCCTGTCGCTCTCTCTACCCCTCCTTCATTCCCCGCGTATTCCCTTTCTTTCCGCCCTTTCCCTCTCACCCTCAAACTCTCCGTTCCTCTCCCCCCAAAGCCGACCCCCCCACGGTCCTTCCTGTCCTGTCCCTTCCCCGCTACTCCCTTCTATTCCCCCCCTCTCCACCGTCCCTCTTCACCCCCCAGCCTTTCCCTTACTCTCCCGCTTCCCTCCTCACTCCGACCCCTCTCCTTTCCCGTCCTTCCCCCCCACATCTCTCCTGTCTCCCCGTTCTCCTCTCTCCTTTCCCCGCAGCCGCGGGGCTCGGGGCGCCGGGCAATAATAAAGCCCAGAGGGCCGGAGCCCGGCGCCCCCCGCTGGGGTCCCCACACGGGGCCGGACCCGCTCTGCGGGTCCCCCCATTCCGGTCCAACACACCGCCCGACACTGCCGGGGTTCGGCTTCCCCAACATCACACTATGGGGGTCGGGGGGCAGGGGGTGTGGGTGGGTCAGGGCGGGCCCCCTCCTGAGGAGGGGGTCCGGGGGGAGAGGGGGTCCCTCCCCCTCCAGGCCTCGCCCTCTCCCCGGACCCCTCCTCCGGACGGGGTGGGGAGGGCAGGGCATGGGGAGCCGTTCGTGTATTTGGCGTTTTTTTTAGTATCGATTCTTTTTTAGTGTTTATTCGCGCGACAGAGTGACGTGACCCCATCTGCCATCCCACCCGCCCCCCTCCCTCCCCCGGGCCCCGTCCGGAGGTGGGGATCCCGGGCCGGGATCCGGGCGGGCCCCATCCGGAGAGAGGGCGAGGCCTGGAGGGGGAGGGACCCCCTCTCCGCCGCGCCCCCGAGAGCAGAGGATGGAGAATGGGAATGGGGTAGCGGAGGGAAGGGCAACACGTACAGGGCAGGTGGGGAAGAGGTCGGGGTGTGCAGGGCAGCAGGGGAGGGGGCCGGGTGAAGGCAGGGTGGAGGAAGGAAAGGATGGATTGACGGCAGGCTGAGGGGAAGGAGGTGGGAGGTGTGGGGGGGAAGGTATCATGGAAAGGGGGCAGGTGGAGCCGGGGTGGAGAGGGGAAGGAAGAGTGGATGAATGATCAGGATTGAGGGCAGGTGGGGAGAGTCTGGGGAGGGGGGGGGAGGAAGCCCGGTTGGGGAGAGAATGATCGAGGAATAGGGTAGGGTTGAGGTGAGCAGGGGAATAGAAAAGCGGGATGGGGGGGACGGGTAGGGGGAACCGCCCAGGGGGGGAGGGGGGGGTAGGGTGTAGGGGAGGGGAGGAAGGGAGGGTGGAAATGAGAGGTATAGAAAAGAAGAAATACAACAGAAAATAAACGTAGAGGAAAAGAAATGTAGAGAAAAAGAGATATAGAGTCCGGGCGGTGCAGCCTCCACCACCGAGCGCCGAGGAGCAAATGGCTCCGCCGGGCCCTCACTGCGCCTTAAATACCCCAAGGCCCCGCCCCGCGCAGGCGCGCTGCGGCCCCGGCCCCGCCCCCCCGGCCATAAATCCCGGCGGAGCGGGCCCGTCCCGGTTCCTGCGGGGGATGCTCAGCACGGGATACCGAGGGACCGCCGCTCGGAGATCCGGATCGGGGCTGCTCCCGGCACTGCGCGGCGTCCAAGGCGCTCAGGTGGGGCTGGGATCAGGGTCCGGGGGTTCGGGTCCTGCTCCTGCCGGTGCCGGCTGGGGGGGGGCCGGGCGGAGCCGCTTCCTCCTCGGCGGGCAGGGTGCGGGTGTTGGGATCGGGGCTGGGGTCCCGCTGGGGCTCCTGCGTGCTCCGGCTGGGGCTGTGCCGGTGCCGGGCCCACCAGCAGCACAGCGACTCCCTGGAGCAGACTGGAATCTGCTGGATCGCGGCTGGAAGCGAGCAGGACACGGAGAGCGCCCGTGCCGGGCCCGGACCCCACCGGCACCGACACTGCGGCCACCGCGGCCCGGGGGTCCCCGCCGAACGAGCGGGGCCGCCGCTGGAGCAGCCGCTCGGGATGGCTGCTGGGGCTGCTCCCTCTCCAGCTGTGCCCGGTGTGGGACTGGAGCCCTGCCAGGGCTCGCCCCTGCTCTGCCCGCCCGTCCAACACTTGCCAGCTCAGACCTGATGCTCTCCTTCCTCTCCCCTCTTTCCCTGTGCCTTGCAGTCTCCAATGGAAAAACCCCTCGTGTGGAAAAGCCAGTGAAAACTATTTATTCTTTATTTCCAGAGCCATAAGGATCATCACTGAGAAATGACTGGCCCAGCTGCACGTGGAACACAGAATTTTGGCCTTCTCAGCAGCCTGCTGCAAGCACCTGAGCCAATCCCAGGATCATGATGAATGACTGCTGCCAGTAAGAGAACTCCTAAAGAAATGCAGCTCCTTCCCTTCTGCTAACACTGCTTTACACGCCAGCCCCTGCAATGGCTGCAGGCAGAACTGCTGGCACCTGACATGACAGCACCACACTCTTCCCCATAACCCTGATCCTTCTGTCCTTTCCAGGATTCACCCAGCTGTAAATGTGCTCATGCCACGTCCCTTTGCAGGGAGAAACAATCAAGTCCTGAGGGTTACCCTGTTCCATGGCTGAAGTTCTTCTGGAGAATGGCAGAGAGCATTTCCTGCAGGTGAGTGCTGCCAGGCCAAAACGATGGAGGCTGCTGAGGCCAGGGCTGATTTTCTAGCCCAGAGGCCTGGGCGTCTCCTGCTCACTGCCAGCAGTGTTCCTTGGTGTTCCCTCAGGGCAGGGGGAGGCCAGAAGCCCCCAAAGGCAGCAGCACCTCTTGTCCTTGGGATCTGCAGGGCACTGCCTGCACCGTGGCTGCTCTGCCAGGCACACGGAGATGCTGCAGCCCAGAAGGACCCCAAGGAGCAGCTGGCATTACCTGGGAATGGAGGCACAGGCCGTGTGCAGAGAGGCTCAGACAGCAGTTCCTGGTTTAGAGCTCCCACACAGCTGCCAGGTATGTCCCAGCCACCCCAAATCCCTTTCCTCCTTTCCAGCCTGGGGCCATTCTCTATCAGCAGCATTAAAGCCAAGGCAATCTTCCCCCACAGATATTAAATTCCAAGCAATAGCCCTCAGAGATACCTGAAAATCAGAGGATGGAGTGGGATGACGTTTGGAGTTTTTCAGCTGAAGTGCAGGTGCAGAAGTGGTGGAAAGCTTTCACAGATGGGTCCCACTGGAGGTGCACTGAAGACAGGGACGTGGATCTCTTTCCTGAGGGAAAAGAACTTGTGGAGGCCACTGCTGAGGCTGTGAAAGGAGCTGAGCTCCTGCAGGGAGAGCTGTCCCCGGCTGGGCACAGGGGCTGCCCCAGCTCATCCAGCCACTGCCTCCTCCTGCTTTGGAACATCAGCTGGAGCCTGAGCCCAGGGGAGTGAACATCAGCTCAGTTCCATCAGCTCTGTCAAGTGATCCTAGGGACATCACTGGGGTCAGGGTTATAAACAGCCAGCTCTATGGAACGTAAACCTGTCCTTGTCCCAGTGCTGCTCAGCTTCCTGGGAAGCTCTGCTGCTTCCTGACACAGCTGGTGCTCGAGGCAGCAGCTCTGCATGGGAATATCCACACTCCATGAGGCACTGTGCGGTTACTACAGTAGGAATGGAGCAGGGAATTTGGGGCTATGGATGTAATTCATCAGAACTAGCAAAGCTGAAAGAGAACCCCAAATCTGGGCACCACACAGAGAACCATCTTTGTCCTGCCCTGTCAGCTCAAACCCCTGGGCTGGGAAGTTTTGGGAATTAAAGCTATGGAATTATACAAATCACAGCAAGCGGTGTCACCCAGAGGGACAATCCAGGTCCCAGACAATTCCTCTGCAATCCACTATGGGGGAAAACACCCTGTGCCTGCCAGGAGTTCTGACTCTGCTTTGCCTACCAGCTCCTAAGCAGTGTCAGGGCCACCATGAGAGCTTTGAAATCCAAATAAGCCCCATGTCCCACTCCGTGAATAATCCAAATTAAAAAATGCATTATGTCATCAAAAGCTCAAAACTGTGTTAAGAGTTCCATGGCAACACAGTAATGGGATTCCCAGGAATCATTAATGCTCTTGGCTAATATTTGTGATGTATTTTCAATCCCTCAGTGTGCAGTCTGTAAAACTGATCATGGGATTTAGAGGTTGAGCAGGGTTGGCTTTGGCTTGACCTTCACCTCTGGCCCCAGTCTGTGCCAACACAACTTGTGCCAGGGTGAGTGAACTCATCGCCTCAGCGTTTCCCTCCTAAATATCCCCTGCTTGTTTCACTGCAGATAAACTCAGATTTTGCCCCAAACCATCCACTCCTCACCTCTGTGTGACCTCCAAGTGTCTGTTCTGTCCCTCACAGGTGCCCTGGTGACAGCACCGTGGTCCCTTTGCCTTTCTCCAGCTCGAGGCCGCTCCTCTGCTCGCTCTCTCCAGTCTCATCCCACAGGGATCCTCTTCTCCCTTCCCTGCTGCCAAGGAAGGAGGACACAGTGAGCAATGACCTCAGCAATTCCCTCAAAAATGCCACCTCACCCCCCTAGCATCCCCTCACACTTTCCTACACAAACAGTTCTTGTGTCCCCTCTAAAGTACACCAGGTTTTCAGCTAAATGAATGCCATAATCTACTGCTCATGATTCACCCAACCAAAATCAAGAGCAAATGTTGGTTGGGCTTTAAGGACTTGAAATGACTTTGAAGCAAAATAAATCACCTTTTTCTTCTCTTTTCTTCTGTTTCAGATGCTGGACTTACTTCTGTGGATGTGTGCTGAGCTCTTGCTGGAGGGGACTGTCAGGCCCCAATGGCTGTGAGTTCGTGTTCTTCTCCCTGGGGAATCAGAAATTCCCCCTGTCCCCTTTTCCCAGGCTGTTCCATGTGGCTGTTGTCAGGCTGTGGCAGCACAGGCAGATGCAGCTCTCAGCATTCTCTGCTCCAAACACAACTCTGGCCTCCATTGCAAACTGCCTCTGCTGTGAGGTTTTCTCCTAGAGGAATCAAGGAATTGCTCATGGCAGGGTGTAGCCATGATATTTTATGAAAAATCCTCTGCTAGGATTCTTCCTGTCCTGAGGAGCTGAGAGCCTCAGGAAAGCAATGTGAACAATAACTCTCTGCTGGTGTGGAATGCAACAGGTGCATCTTCCATTGGTCCATGTGGATTGTTTTCAGTTAGTGACCAATCACAGCCACCTGGGCCAAGGCTGTGAGCAGTCACAGGTTTTTGTTATGCATTCTATTCTATTCTATTCTTGTTCTTTGTAGCCTTCTGATCCTTCCTCTCTCTCTTGTCTTTTAGTATATTTTTCATGTAGTATTTTAATATATTCTATAACATAATAAATCAGCCTTCTGAGAAAAATGGAGTCAAGCCTTGTGTTCTCATATGGGAGGATTGCCTCAAGAGCAGGGTGGAGATTAAATTACCACAAAGGGAAGTAAAGAATAAATTATTTCTCTGAGAGCCCTCGGGAGCTGTTGGGCTGATTTGGGAAGGGGACCCTGACTCCCTACAGTGCAAATCCACCCCCAGCACACAGTGCAGACAGGGCTCTGACAGCCCCACTCTCACATCCTCCTGCCCCTTTCCCTTCAGGGACTGCTGCCACCAAACTCGGAGGCTGGCGCGCCCAAAGCTCTGCCAGCAGCCCAGGGACAAAAGGACCCTCCCAGGGATGAGGCACATTCCCAGCAAACGCTGCCAGCGTGGCACACAGGCACCCCTGGAGCTCGTGTTGGGGCTGGCAAGGGCTGCCAGGAGGACACAGCCCCCAGGTGGGGTGGCAGTGACAGCAGCAAACTGCCACACTCTGATGGCACAACAGAGACACAAAGGCCAGCAATGCCCACAGGAGGTGCACACTTCATTCTGCTCCCTGTGCTGCCTCATTCCATCAGCAGGGAATCCCCAGAGGGGATGGAAACTCTCAGGGTGCACAAAACACAGCCTCTGTCACCCTGATCCTGCTTCAACTCAGCACCTGGGGCCAACTCCTCCCCCCACCCCAGATAAACACTCCTCAGTTCCCAGCACCCTGTTCTCACCTCCAGCCTGCTCCTGGGGCTGCTGCCAAATTCCTGACAAGGTGACAAAGGCCACTTTGGACAGGGCTCTCTGTGTCTCAGGCGTTGGACACGGCAGGGACCAGGGTGCTCCAGCACAGACAGCCTGGAACCAGAGCAGATCAACAGGGTTAGCAACAGGCTGGGGACAGGAATTCTAAAACTCAAAATTCTGAAAACAGTCCCCAAAATGCTCTTTACTGCTACCTTTACAAAGGCTCCAAAGGGCAGCAGCTCCAGTGCCAGACCAGGACCTGCACAAGCCCTTGTGCCAGCCCTGGCTCCCTGAAAAGCACAATAAGTGACCATCACACAGGCCTTGTTTGCACAACTCCTGATCCAAACCCTCATCCTTCCTGCCCAGCACTGAGGGACATCTGACACAGGATTAACAAGTAACCTGTGTGAGAGCAGTAACCACCCCAGGCCTTGGCAAGATCTTGCACTGAATGGACCTAAGTTCTAATCCTTGACCTAAATTTCTGTCAGTTTTTGTTAGAAAGATACTTGACAGTAAATCATACAACAGAATTTAAAAGAATTTACTGCTTAAGGAGTAAGAAGGCCCAGGCCAAACCCAACCACCCCATCACTGCTCCACCCCAATCTTTGGAGAAATATTGATATCATTTATAAATACTCCCCTTCCCTCCCACTCAGTCCTTCACTGCACATCCCTGGAGAGGATTTACTCCATCTTTTGTTCCCAACAGCACCTCTCCAGCCCAAATCCCACTTCTCACAGACACAAACTAAGCAGACCTAAGGCAATGTTTCCAGCAGTGGATGCAATTCCTGAACTCCGTTTTCCCTGGGTTGCTCATCTAAGCACTTGCAGGAAACTCATCTCCTCAGCCCAGAGACTCTCTGTGCTCAGAGGGCAGCACAGCCTGATGGGACACAGCTCTGGCCCCACATTCCCCCTTGTTCCTGCTGACCTGGGCAGCCTCAGATAAACGCAGTCCCTCAGACCCTGCATCCCTGAGCACCAGGAGAGCCGGAGCTGCTCCCAGATCCCAGTGCCCTGCGTGGCTGTGATGACACGAGCACAGGCTGATCACTGCCCAGCACCATCCCTCATTTCCTCCCACTGCTCCCAAATCCTCCCAGCCCTCCCCCTGTCTCTGTGCCCAACCCAGCCCTGCAGGAGCTGCTCCCCTGGCAGAGCTGGGAATACACCGAGAGCTCCTGAATGCCCAGAGCAGTCCTGAGGTGCACAAACAATGCCCAGCCTGCCCCTCTGGACACAGCCAAACACCACAGCTCCATCATCCCAGGGAGCTCTGGCATTTGCCTCTTCACCTCTGCCCTCTTCCAGCAGGCACGGCTAGGGCTGGGCTGTCAGAAAGGGCATTCCCTAGGCAGTTATTCCCACAGAGAGGAAAAGAGGAAGGCTGTGTCCCCCTGACTTACCCCACAGCGTGGGCAGGACCAGGAGCCCTCCAGCGCAGACCCCTGGTGCTGAAGCTTCTTGGCTTTGGCTGCTTAGACACCAAAGCTTTTGGCAAAGATGGGAGGAGTTTGATGAATTTTCCTGTCCTGAAAGAGAGGAGGAAAAGACAATTAAGTCCACTGCAGAAGTCAAAGGATCCCAGCTTTCATATTTCTGCTCTGATTGCTCGCTACGGGGTTTTATCCATGAGAGGTGACACCAAACAAACATAAAAGTGCCCCTCCCCAGCATTTTTATTCCTAACTATTTCAGACATTAAAAGGATGCTCATTTTTCTTACTGCAGTCTTTGCCTAATTTTAACAGAACCATTTTCATCCCAGACCCCAGCTGTCAGTCATTCAATCCCTTACCACTGGACTCTGCACAAAGGAAGGGACACCCGGGATGCTGCATCACAAGAAATCCCAAAGAGAAACCCCTCCAAAACCCCACAGAGAAAGGATTTTTGCTTTTGGGACACAAGAAAGGCCTTTAGACCATTTGCATCCATGTGAAAAGCCCACACTGAGATTTAAAGATGTTGCACTTGAAGTCACAGACGTAGAATTGCTTTGGGATTTGGCATCTCCTGCACCCACACAAACACATTAAAAGAATTAAGTGCAGAGTCCTGAAGTTCAGGTATTCCAATTCTGTTTTGGTAGTGTCACTTGACATACCAAAATGCACAGCAATTCTTAAAAAAACAAAAAGCAACTTTCACCCCCACGTTCCCCCCATGCCCCAACTTTAAATTTTGCAGTTTTGGGGATCTCTTAAGAACAGGTTAAAGAAAAGAAGAAGAAAAGCCCAAGGCCTACCATCAGCTAGTGTACCAACCACCTGTTTTCCATGGATTTCCATTACACCCGATGGCTTTTCTAACAAAGCTCCAGTTCCACCTCACAGTAACCACCTGGCAACACTAACTATCAGCCCCAAGTCCAGTGCATCCCCTGTGTGCCATCTCAGCAAGTTCAGGGGCTCTTTGTGGGACAGCACCTGTTCTGGGCCCAAGAGCTGACTCTAATCCCTGTTAGCCGAGGTATCCAGCTGCAGGATCAGTGCTCAGAATGAACACTGACATGAAAGCAGTGACATTAAAACCATCAACAACAATCCCCAAGCAGAAAGAGATGCTCACCTGCTCCAGCGATTCCGTGGCTCATCCTCACGGGGTGACCCTGCTCCAGGGAGGAATCCCCACACAGCCCCCAGAGCTGGGGTCAGACACTGCCCTGCCAGCAGAACACAAGGGGTTAATGAAGCTTTTTGGACACACTCTGGCCCCAGACTGCTTTGACAAGACACCCATCAATGTGGATCTTTCATAAAGACAGCTTGTACCCATGCTTGCAACAGACTTTCACATGTTGTTTCCTCCAAGTCTCTGTTTTAAAGTGTTTTGATATTAAAAGTGTTTAAACAGGATTGACCACGAGCTCTGCACCCTGCCGTGCTCCAAGCCCTAAGGAAGAGCTGGATATCCCCACACTCAGCCAGGCTGAGGCAGCTCTCACGCAGGGAGGGAGCTGCTGCAGAAAAACATTTAAAAACCACCCCTGCCTTGAGGGTATCCAGAGCTGGGAGCCATGGGACCCCAGGAGACTGAGCAGACAACAGCCACGGCAGTCTCAGCACTCCAGCTGCAGTATCCTCATCCCTCAGGGCCTCTCAGCTCCTCCTGAGAGGAGCTGCTGCAGTATCCTCATCCCTCAGGACCTCTCAGTTCCTCCTGAGAGAAGCTGACTTTGGCTCTCAAGTGCCTCCTGAGACCCAAATCGTTCCAGGTGGGTCAGGAAATACATCAAATAAACTCATCTCTTCTAAGGTAACAAAACGTCTTGGTCCCCAGTTCCTGTTTCCTGAGGCAAAACACACAGAATCAGGGGGAAAACATCAAGTCCACAACCCAGCAAAACCAGTTTTTCTACTGGTTTCCATCAGGACTGTTCCAGTTTTCCCACTGACCCTCAGCTGCAGCCACAGGAGCAGCTTCTCCCTGGGACCATGGGGGTGGCACAGGGACACCCATCCCGCTGCCTCCCGGAAAACAGAGCTCAGCCCAGCCCAGAATTATAAACAACAAACAGAGTTATTGCCTTTGGCATTTGTGCATCAGCTCTGGCAAGTTATTACTGACCACAGAAATCCTGATAGAGTACAGTCTGTAATTACTGTTCTTGATAAAGTATAATCTGCCAGTTTATGTATGCACCTTTCATACACAGCAGTGTAATAGATACTATTTAGACTGTAGCATAATGGAGACTGTAAAATGTTAAAATGCTTTCACACGTAAGTAACTCAGAAAATGGTGTGAAATAATTAGGCGATTTCCCACATTCGGGGACTGTCTTATCTAAAACACAAGGCAACTGAAACAGAAACCAGAGCACCGAAAAAAAGAAGAATTTACTGACCCTCGTTATCAAATAACGAGGGAGTGAAAACAAAACGGGATGGCACCACAGCAAGAAATAAAATATATTGGCATAATCCACAAGGTGGCACGAAGACAAGTGAAAGGTTAAAACCAAGCAAAAGAACATCTAAACTCGACTGTCTGAATACGTATAAACTCTCATGAATATGCACGAACCCCCTGTAACGTAACAGATTATAGAGAACATGGTTTACAGCCAAGCACGCCAGCGCCGCACTTCATCCCTTAACAAACCTTTAAAAATTCCGAAGAGCGAACTTTGTTTCTCACGCTACAAAGCGCTGGCACCGCAGCCGGGGCGGGCAGGGGTTTCATCCCACGGAGCAGATCCCAGAGCCGCAGGTCCGGCACGAACGCGTCCCGCGCTCCGGCCCTCACCTCAGGCACCGCGCCAGGGCACAGCTGCCGCCGGCACGGCACGGCGCGGCACGGCACGGCACGGCAGGGCAACGGCCGCAGGGCGCTGCAGGGCGAGCTGCGGTGCGCAAGGGACCGGGTGAGGCGGACGGGGCGGCTGCTCCGGCCCTCTGCGCCCTCACGGGGCTCAGGCTACGCAGCGAGCTCCGGCCACAGGCCGCCATTGCACCGCAGTGCTCCTCTCCGGCCGAAGAGCCGAGTCCGGCCGAGTGCGGCCGACAATAGCCGAGTGCAGACGATAATGCACGAGCGTTCCCGAAGGGCCGAATCTGGCCGAGATTTGCCGAATCGAGGTTAACGGAACGGAACCGAACGGAACCGCGTTCAGCCGAACCGAACTAAACAAGCCGAACCGAACTAAACAAGCCGAACCAACGCGAGATCGGCCGAATCAAAGTGAACTTTACGAGGTCGGTCGAACTGAACCGAGCTGAGCTTCGAATACAGCGAGCGGCTCCGAGTCCGGCCGAACCGAGCCGAGCTCGGCCGAACCCTGGCTGATGCTCTCGTGCCCATTGATTAGCGCGACTGCAGTCACAGCCTAATGATCTCCGGCCTGACCCCGCGCTCCCGTCCGTGTCCGTGCGAGGGCCGGGCCGCGGCAGCAGCAGAACCCAGAGCTGGGCGTGTTCAGCGTGAGGCGGCGCCGCTTGCCCGGCAGCGCCTCGGCCCGGCCCGCGCCGCCTCAGGGAGCCGAGCCGAGCCGAGCCGAGCCGAGCCGAGCCGAGCCGAGCCGAGCCGCGCCGAACGGAGCCAGCGGCTCCGAGCTCAGCCGAGCCGACGCGAGCTCGTCCGACTCCGGCGAGCGGCTCCGATTTGGGCCGAACTGAGCCGAGCTTAGCCGAACGCAGTGAGCAGCTACGATCCCGGCCGAACCGAGTCGAGTCCGGCCGAACGCAGTGAGAGGCTGCGAGGTTCCCCGAACGGAGCCGAACTCTGCCGAACGCACCTGCGGTTCCGGGTTCAGCCGAACCGAACGAGCTCGGCCGTACCCAGCGAGCGGCTCCGAGTTGCTCCGAACAGAGCCGAACCCGGCCGAACGCACCCGCGGCTCCGAGTTCAGCCGAACCGAGCCGAGCTCGGCCGAACGCAGCCTCCTGCTCTCGTGCCCATTAATTAGCGCGTGTGATGGACTTTTAGGCCAAAGTATTTCCCTGTTGATTTCCCTGCCTCTGTTTCCCTCTTGCCTTCCCTGTGCTGTCTCAGCCCGCTGAACTTCATACCCCAGAACGGCCTTGGCTCCCCTCCACCCTCCAGTAAATCCCATCTTCCCTACTTCTCTCTTTATTCCTTAACAAACCACCCCTGACCCGTAAGCTTTTATTATGTTTTCCCCCCAAGTCTTGGCTTGAAATGTGACAACAGAAGGAATTCTCTTTTATTAATATTTTTTTTCACCCCGGATGTGTTTGAACAGCACATTCCCAAAGGATTATTCTGGTTCTTCCTACCAGAACTGCATTTCAGTATTTTTCTGACCAAGTCTAAGGCCAGCTCAGCTGAACAGCAAAACCAAATGTTCATTTGCAGTGACAGATGTGTCTGTGCCCTGCACACGGTGTTGTGCTGTGCCAAGGTCAGAGGACAGGCCCCGCTGCTGCCAGCTCACTGAACAGGTCACAAACACATCAATCACCCTCCTGGCACTACTGATCCCAGGGGTTTTCCTTTTTCCAGGGTCTGGAACTCATCAAAAGGAGTGAGAAAATGCTGTGGGCAGAAGGAGCTGCACGGTTCATGGGAAGGTCCGCGCTGGACAAGTGACACAAACAGCACGGGGAGCATTTAAAGCAAACCAAGTGACAAAAAGCCACATTTGGTTCAGAGGGAGGCTGAATCCCTGCGAGGAATTCCACTGAAACAATAAGCCAAGTGATGGAAATTCAGGGTTTGGCTGTGGCCACCATCTTCTGGTGTGAAATGTTACTGTATTGTCCCAAACAGTCACAGAACAAAACAAAGAAAGGCATTTTAAATCCTAAGCTTATGAAGTGTAAGTGGAAATGAGCTCAATGTACAAATTCAGGTAAGATACAGACTTTAATCACTGTTTCTGTGGGTAATGGCTTTGTGTCCAAGCCAGAATACCTTGGAAGAAATTCTTCCCCTGCTCTTGCCTGTATTTGTCAGGAACAGTTCATTTAGACAGCACAGCCCTCAGAAAGAACCAAGCCCACAGGAGTCACAGCTTCATTTCACTCCCTGTAATCCTGGCCAGCAGCACCAGCTCTGTGTGCTGTCCCACAGCTGTCTGACAGAAGTGACAGTCCCAACCCAAGACAAGAGAACTGAAAGGGATTCAAGTCTTGAACATCAGATGGTGACAGAAACGGCCTGTTTAATTCCTACCTCTTGGCTGTGAATTGTTTTTATTTCTGCCCTCTGTGCTCCCTTGTCCCTAACCATTTTCCTGGGCAGGATAATAAACTGTACTTTGAAATAAGGCACTTGCTGCAACCTGAGCAGCTTCAATATCAGCACCTTGACCTTCACTTTCTGAATTCACATGCCAGCAGTGTGAAGTTTTCCAATTTGATTTACTCCACACAATCTCTGGGCACCACGTTCTGCACATGCCTTTCCTCCCTCGCAGGTATCTGTCACCTGCATGAGACAAAGGCAGCTGAGGTAAGGCGCAGACACCAGGCCAAAACAACCAGCTGCCGAGGAGGACAAGGAGCTGTGCACAGGTTTATTTTACTTACATCTCTGCAGCTGGAGCTCTAACACTGAGCACAGCTCGGCCAGGAAGGACCTGGGAGCCGTGCCCTGTGTGGGGCTGGGGGCAAACTGCAGCCCTGCGTGGCTGTAACACAGCCTCTCACTGAGCACCCTCAATGCCCTGCCAAACAGAGCACACAGGCAGGAACACAATCACTGGTTCCAACTACAGAAACCACCGAGATGCCTTTCAGGAGCCAACAGTGTTCAGTCAGTTCTTACTTTGCAGTTCACGAGGTATTTCAGCAATAAATTCCCTGTCATTGCTAAGAGCTGAGTAGCTCCTAAGGGGGAGAGTTTCCAGTTATGTTTTCCTAACAGCAGCTCAAAGCTCAAGCAGTTTCAGCACCCACCAGCCTGAAGCCAGTGGATTTCAGGCATCTTGCATCGATTATTTCATAACTTAAATGGAAATTCTACCTGCAGTCTTAAATACATAAATATCTTCTGCCACTTGGCTCTACTGAAAAGCTTTCTGCTAATATAATACAATATTTCTTTAACAGAGGGATAACCACATTCCTAGTTTGCATATTTTCTACCAGCACATTGGTTATTGCAGTATTTTTCTACGCCAGCCTCTTGGTGCCAGGTCACACATCAGCAGGATTTAAAGCCTTGGGCTCTTCAGGGGAGTTTTTTTTGCCCATGTTCCAAGTCAGATCCAGCATCTGATGTAGTGCATCTCCGTGGCTGCTTCCAGCCTGCACCCCAGCGCTGCAGGAGTTAAAGGTGAGGAGAGACTTCTCCCACTGGGCACTCCACCAGCCCCAGAAGGCAGCAAGGACTGCCCTCCAGCAGCCCCAGCAGCCCCAGCATTCCCAGTGTTCCCGGGGCTGGCCCATCACACCGTGGTCTCTGTTTTCTTCACACTTTGACTGCGAAGGTGCTGCAGTATCAGCCTCTTCTCTCTTATGTACCTGACAGGGAGAAGGCATTTAAATAACCTCTGCAAACTTCCAGCCCTAATTCCAGCGAGCTGGTCACGTGTGTGTCTATTCCCAGCTTTTGTGTCCGTGTCCAACTTTCCCAACGCAGGCAAGTCTACTATTTTCTAAACGTTTCCTGAACACTTTGGTTCAACATGATGAGCAGCCCACCACGCAGTAACAGATCTGTGCTGCTGCAGCCTCTTAAGTGTTCTTGGACTCAGGACTCAGAGGCTCACAAATATGGGAGCTCCTCTGGCTTGTACCTGTGGGGCATTTTGAGCTACTGCCAGGGGGATTCCACTCAGCTCAGGTTGTGAGGGGACAGCTGGCACTGATGTGGCCTAAATGCTACAGAACCAAAATGGTACCGTGTGTGGTACTGCATTTACCCTTCCCAAGGGAGCAGCAGCAAGTAAAAACTGAGCCAGTCAAAGGCCCAGAAAGCAAACAGCAAACAAAATAAAGAGAAGTTACCCTCAGGGTCCAAATTTTCTGAAGACCCCACTCTGTGTGTAGTCAGTATTAATGATGGAATCTTTAAGAGCAGCAGGATAGGGAAAGGATTACGAACCCTCCCAATCCCTTCAGCCTTCCCATCACAGTGTTCTGCCTGCACTCTGCCACATCTGTATGTCCTGCTCATGACCCAATGGTACAGATTGCCCTGGACTCTGTGACACCTCATTTTGTGTCTGTGTACCTTGCAGTTGTCTGTTGAATCTCCTGCTCCTCCTCTTCATTTATTCTGTGCAGAATGGATTCCAAAAAGGGAAGATGAAATGAAATGTACTGAGCAACCTAATAAGGAGAAGACAAGAAAGGCACTGCTAACTGTGGTCATTGAGAACAACTCCATGAACTGTGAGAAGTGAGGATATACATACATCACTGCTGATCTCTTCCACGTCCCCATCCATGAGAAAGAACTTGGCAACCTTCTCAGAGGGCCCCTGCAGCAGCCTGTGCAGCAAGGGAACATCTCTACTCCTCAGCTGCTTCTTTTCTGGAATTTATAAGCAGTGTCATAAAACGTGGAACGTACCACAGGGGCTCCATCTACCACCTGCAGTCACGAGCCTTTTTTCCTGACATGGATCCCATACTGACAGATACCTAACAGGTCCCTAATATTGTGCCATTTAAAATACCTTCTCTCCCAGCTCCTTCCCATTCTCCCAGGTGTTTCCTTTACTAAAGATCAAATCTCCCTTTTCCTGGAAAAGTAAGAGTAAGCTGCTATGGAAGTAACCTCTTTCCACTGAACAATGAGTACTTTGAACTCAGCAATCCAAAGCTGTCAGCTGAAAGGGCCCACAATACAATTATTCAGCTTTTCCTCTCCGGAGGACACACCTCTGGAGGGTCCATGAGAAGGCAAAATGCCACACCACAGACACACTGCACAAACAAGGTCAGAGGCCTGGGACAAGTCCTGTTAACCCAAGGGACACATTCCACACACACAGAGAATGATTGGAGCTGAAGTGATCAGGCAGCAGTGGCTGGCTTACCTCCAGATGCATGGATAACGTAAAGTGCAAATTCATGGGGGCTGTTTTCTATCTGTGAAAAAAAAAAAGAAAATGCACTCAGACTCACAGACCTTCCCAGCACTTCCCTCTCAGCACATTTCCCCTGTGTGTCTCAGCTCAGAGATTTAGATCAAAGTCTGAGACAGGGATCGTGTCTGTAAGAGAGTTAAAGATACTGGATTTGGATAAGGCAGAAAGCTGTGCTGCCATATTCACCAGCCCTAACCCTTGTGTTCCCATGCTGCCCAAATCAGTAACACACTGGAAGCCCAGATCTTTGCTGCCTGCTTCCCTTGCAGCATCCTTCACTGCTTCCTATAGCTAACTTCTCTCAGATTGCATGCAGATCTGCTATTTGTGCTGCCATCAAGGTAAACCTCTGTAACTTACCCTCGTGCCTGACAGCCTTTTGAACACTTACTTTGCAATTTATTCCCTGCACTTCTACTCCCTGCTCTGTAATTCCCTTCCCTATAGAAGCTAAGTTTTCCTTCCAAGACACTCACAAGTCTTACTAACCACACAGAGTAATTCTGCAACAGCGAAGTCTCTAGACAAGTTAAATGGGAAGTTTAAGGCCATTAAAGTATAAATTAAACACTAAGCAGCCATGCAAAATCAAGATACTTGAGAAATATGCAGCAGTAAGGGCAAAGCGACTTCTGACCGCATACGACGTAGCTGGTGGGAGATGGTTCCAAGGAAATAAAGAAAATGAATCGTTTCAGACAGCATGGCACTGCCCTTGAGCAGTGCTTTTAGCTCGAACCTTGCCATCTTCCCATACACCTGGCTCTCAGAGAAAGCCCGTGACAGACATTTAAAACTGCCCATCTGGGTTTTTTTTACACTCTGCTCCATGCACTATCCTCACCCAGCTATTCCCCATCTTTCCTGCACTGCTGGACATCGGAATGAACGTTTCCAGCACACAGCCACGCCTCCTCCTGCCAGCAGACTTACCTTAAACTTCCGAAGCAACTGTTCTATCACTTGTCTGGTCCTCATCTGGCTGTTGATTCTTATTTTGGTTTCGGACCCAAAAGCCGGAGTGAACACTGATGTCTGGCAACAGGAACAGCCACACCACGGCGTCAGCGTGAGGCACAACTCACTGGACAGGGCTCCCTGTCTCCCAGGTGACAAAGCCAAGCCTAAAACCTCCTACCTCGTGGTTGTAGAAGTGGCCATTGATAGAGAACCTGTGAGTTTCTACTTCTGTCCTGGTTATGGTGGGGAGCTTGGTCCTCCTGCGCACGGCCGTGGCGTCGCTGCTGGTCCGGGGCAGGGTGGCACACTCAAGCTCCTGCTCCCTCCTGCACTTGAGCGTGTGACTTTCATAGCATGGATAACCTGGACAGAATAGAACCACACATCGTGTGCAGCTGCTGGCCACTCCCTGCCAGCACCCCCAGGGGAAGGAGGCTCTCAGTGAAGGGCTTCATTTACTATTTACTATTTATTATTTTTTGAGGGGGTGGAGCAGGAAAGGAACAAGGCATAGGAATAAAATGAGGAATAGGCTGATTGCAGTGTTTGCAGTTTGCTGCTTTGCTCCCTTGGGAATGATTTCTTGGATAAAGGCACAGCTCATTCCCACTGTCTGTTCACCAAGTCACCTGCACAGCAATAACCAGCCCTAGGCCGGTGTTTCCCCAGCTTGCAGTACATGCTGCAGAGCAAAGAGATTTATTCCCTTTGCTGGTAGGGGGGGCCTGACGTGTGAGAGGCCTTTGGCACGGTCACAGAACACAGAAATTTTGGTTAACCTGAGAGCACTGACACTAACTTTGCTCGAGGTCTGGCTGTTCCTCAGGAGATTTCAGTGTATCCCCGCTGATGTGATGGAGGTCATCAAACTCTCCCCAGCGAGTCATTCCCCTGAAAGACCAAACATGGAGGTCATCAAACTCTCCCCAGCGAGTCATTCCCCTGAAAGACCAAACGTGGAGGTCATCAAACTCTCCCCAGCGAGTCATTCCCCTGAAAGACCAAACACGTAGTTATCATTCACTGATAATGCTCCTCATTAACTCGGTGATTTCAGTTTATCCTGTGGCCAGGGATCATGTCATCCCTATCCCTGCTCAACTTACAGACTTCAGCATGGTAATTTTAGTTTAAGTCATAACAAAATAATATTAAAATACAGTATGACCAGCGATCCCAAATGTAACACATCCAATTTAAAACCTGTTGAACATCAACCAGGACATAACTTAAACAACTTGCAGTAATTCCTGATCTGTTTCACAGCAACAACCTGGATTAATCACACTCAGACTACCAGGCAGGCACACAAAACACACAAACTGTTGTTTAATAGTTACAGAGCACAGGTCTGTTACACAGGTTAAGTTACACACAGCCCCGTGGGTTGTCCAAACCAGCTGTGTATGAGAGCAGAAAGTTCCATCCAGCCTTTCAGAAAACCTGCATTCATGTCAATATTTCCATAAATCATTGCCTAAACTCTTCAGCCTAAGATCTTCATCCAGTTACTGCTCTGACCGAGAATAAACCAATTTGTAGTGCAATATTAAAAATGAATTTCATATGTATATGTATATTGTGTATTCCCAACAATATTCAGCTACCACCAATTTACACGCCAAACAAGATCTTGGTTGTATTCCACACATTTACCAAGTTAATTTAAGATCAGACAGCCAAGCTGCTCTGCATACCTTCAAGCATGTCAGGGCAGCCCCACGTTTCTGGGATCATGAGTGAATGTTTACTTTAGCATACAGATTTCCACCAGCCACAAGTTTTTTAAGAACTGCCCTGCACCCCACACCAGCAGACCTGGTCAAGGTAAACTGAGAGCCAGATCTGCCTAAAGCTCAGGTTCTTTCCTAGTCACTCCTGTCCAAATTCATCCCTGAATTTCAGCAGCCAGAGATTGGGAAGGGGACTTTACTGGAACTCCACAGCTGCAAAGGTGGCAGAATTAAATCCCCAGTTCAGTTCCAACATGTCCCACATGCAACCTAAGACAATAAGTCATTAGAAAAATAAACTCTGCAATACTCAATTCATCAGGGAGTCATTCAGGGCAAACATTGGCTCTGCCTCTGTACTACAAGATTCAGCTCATCAAATTCACCAACCAAGGTTGGGAAAACAGTGTTCAAAACAAAGGAAAAGTACACTGAGTACCTGTATCACTGAGCACAACACACTGGGGTATAAAATGCCATGGGCAGCAGCTGGAACAGCTGGTCTGTGGGCATTTTAAGGGGTTTTTACACCAAATTTTGCACAGACAAAGCCACTATCCATTCCTTGACTTGAACTTCACCTGAGCAGCAATGGTTCCAGACCTCACATACCTGGGAATGTAAGCTGGGACAGACAATCCCTCAGCACTTACCTACCAGATTCTGGCTTCGTGCTCTAGTGTGTACACCAACACGAGGCCTCTCAGGGGCTACCAGTATCAGTGCACATGGAAACACAAGGGGTTTGTTTGGGTCCTTTCCTATATTTTATACACATCAATTTCCCAGTCCTTGTGTAGGAATTGTCAGTTCCCATGAAAAAGAGCAGCCTCCTCCAGCTCCTCAGCCTGAGGGCCAAACACAGATGCTACAAACACACACCTTCCAGCCCAGCAGGAGCTGTTGAAAGGCTCTGCTGTCCAGCGACCACCACGGCCTTTGGGGAATCTGGGATATGCAGTGCAGCCAGCCACAGCCACTGAGGGCACAACACGAGCTATCTTGCAATGCTAGCCTCCCCAGGGAAGTGCATACATTACCTTTTACTAGGGAAAACCCCCACATTCTCTGCTGACTTCAGGGTTACAAAAGAGGGTATCTGCTTCTCATCCTGGATCTTTAATCGGATAGGATGTCGCACGCCCCAGAATATTGAGAGGATTCCTTCAATGAATGGGGTGCTGCCTTCTCGCTGGAGAAAAACAGGGAAATAGTGCTGCATAATAATGGCGTAAAAATAATCAACTAATAATAATCAATTACATTTTTACATTATTTATTTATTACATTAGATGGGACATGTCGTGCAATAGCAACACCACAGCAAGTGGAGTCCAGTGCTGTGAGGAGAAGAGAGCACTAATTAGTGATGTCCAGATTAGTGGAGTTTCTCACTCCTAAATCCTTACCTGATTATATGTCAGTTGTAGATTCTCTTGATCTGAATAGTAAGAGTTATAATTCTTCAGAAGAGAACTGAGCTGCTCTCTAGAATAAAGATCACAATGGGGAAAAAAAAATTTAACATCTCTGTAAAATGCTGGTGGTATGTGGCAGGGTAACACCCCATAATTGTAATTGTGCTACCCACTGGATCCTTGTACAGGTTTATTAATGATCCATACATCATTTTCTGAGAGAAGAGTTTTGTCAAGTTATTGGGCTGTTCATAAGTTGCTTCTTTAAAGGCCCAGAGGAAATTAATTAGTCAGTCTCACATGACCTTAATAACGCTGCCCCAGCACAGCTCGTACTTTGCACCTCTGCAGCAGTCATGAGCAGGAAGCAAACAGAACAACCTCCCCATGCACCAATGCTGCAGGTTACTTTAACTAGGCTACACTTGGTTTTCCCTGCATGCTGGCTTCCACTCGGGTCTCATACTGCTTCAGATACTTTTCCTGTCTCCAAACACCTACAGGATGGCTAACATTTCTATTTCCCTCTGCTTGAAACAAAACAGCTTTGCACCACGTCTTTGCTGAGAGGAGAAAGGAAGGAGATGAAGAGAACCTCTGCCGACAAGCAAGGAGCCACGGAGACAAAGCCAGCTGCAGGTCAGGCTGTGGAGGGCTGAACAACGACAGAATTAATTGAAATGCCTTTCAAGGCCATCGAGAATGAAGCGCTCTTCCCCCCACCATTTAAAGACAACTCAGACTGTAATTCAAGCAAGCAATTCCCACCAGCAGAGGTGGTTAACCATGGGGAACAACTGCATGGAAGTGTACAAATTCTTCCTTGTGGACTAACGATTACAATGGTTTCATGTCCTGCCTCACAGAGATGTGTGAGGACACTGAGTTTTTTTCCAAAGACTGCTTGTTATTTTATTTCCACGTTTGTGGGAGCTGCTGGAGCAGCAAGGCCCACAGATGGAACACACAGCACCTGCAAACTCTGCAGCACACATTCCTCAGAGAGCTGCTGGAGCTGTTCAGAACCCATGAACCATCAGAAACACTATGACAGCTCCTCCAGCAATTTTAAATAAAGGAAGTGCCCCAGAGGAACTGACAGCTCAGCATGGGGACAGGCCCCAGGAAGGTGGCTTTCCCCTGGGCCCAGGTGTCCATACACCAGAGAGGAACCAGGGACAGCCAGGAGGGCAGGTAACATGTCCAGCCTGTGCTTGGGGCAGAGGGCGTGCAGAGTATGAATATGGAAAGCTTTCCCTGTCATACCTATCCCTCCCTCTCCACTTAATAAACACGACAGTGTCCCATTGCTTCAGAGAGCCTTTTCCCACTGTGAGAAGGGAGAAAATCAACTGGGCTTTTACCTAGCAGGTAACATGAGGACAGGGCTGCAGCACAAAACTCAAGGTTCATTGCATTCCCTGCTAATTCTGTGGATGTAAATTATTTACTTTACATTACTGCAATCCCACACACAAAAATATTTTTAACTAGTTTTATCAACTGGATTCTAAAGAAGTACTTTCAATATTTACTTCAACTTTGGTCTTAAACCCTCAGAATGCTGGTGGCAAAAGTCCTTCTTTGCCCTGGATTGAAATAGTTCATTGGAAGTCCCTTATGTCTCTGTGGGGGACCACATTCAGGTCATCCCACCAAAAGGGAATGCAAATAGGTTTGGATATGAATCAGATGCAAGCCCAGTTCTGATCACAGAACTGGCTACAGGCAAGCAAGATGAAGCATGCCTTGGCCCCGTACACAGGCAAGCTCCAGATGCAACTCGTGATTACCAGGCAAGAAGGAGATAGGCAGTTCTGTCCATGGGATGTTGTGACAGACCTGCTGATCCTGCTCAAAAGGTGCTCCACACTCAAGTCTCTGTACTTCACAGCATTTAGCAATCATTTCATTGACAGCTGTTATCTCACAAGTTTGTTCCAAGCAGGACATTGGGAAGGTGAGCTCCCTGAAGATGGATTAGAAATACTTAAGGACTTGGGGCACGCTCTGAGGGTCATCTATTACTCTTAGTCCATGTTGACTGCAAAGGCAAATAAAATCATAGACTAACAGCAGGAAGTGGTCTGCTAAGGGTCATCTCTGAAGCAGATTCTGTTTCTCAGAGCAAGCCCTCAAGATTTCCACACAGTTTCTTGCCTTGTCTAGAAAAACTTGCCATTACCTTCCTGAGAAGTTTGCATAAGTAAATCTTTCAGGTTTCAGCCTTGCATTAGTGCAACCAACTGTGACAAACCACACAAGCAATTAGAAAAGCCCTGAGGGAGAGATTAACAGCAGCTCACTCTGACTTGTTTGTCCTTGTGCAGTAGAAACATAAGAGAAAAAAAAACATTTTCCTTCTTTTTGTCCCAGAAGGGAGTATGTGCACCAGCCTAGTTCCAGGAGTAGTCTTACTGTAACACATCGTCCTGCTGCCCTAATCTAGAGGCAGATGCCATCTCTGCTAGTTTGGTGTCTGGAAAATCAGCAGCTGTTGGGACAACAGCCAAACACAGCCATTAACAGAAACCAAAGCCAAGTAACTGGCAGAGAAACTCAGCCCAAAAATGTAACATGCACTGCAGATTCACCACTTTCTTCAGCAGCAAAAGCGGGATACAAAGGAGCTGCAAGATCAGGTGGTGAACCACAACAGAGCCCAGGCTGCTCTCTGGAAACACTAACCCAGGACAGCTCACCTGTGCTCTCTCCTGCCCAAGCCCTGCACACAATCCCTGAATATTTACGGCAGTTTTGCTGGAGACGCAGCAGTTCAGCCAGCTAAATCATCCCACAGCCTTTGGTCAGCCTTTTGATCCAGCCGTTGTGCAATTCCCAAACAGCAAGCTTGCCCCATCAGCAAGATTGCAGGATAGAACTGGAAGAGAAGCAGTGTAACAGCAGATTCAAGGCAGAGATGAGGGATGACAGTCTGGAAATTGCATTGGAAGCAAGCCTGAGTGCATATGGAATGTCAGTGGTTCTTGAAATGCTTATTTCCTTGATGCAAGGTGAAGAAAGTTTAAACCATGGCTGTCATGCAGAAAGGTCTCAATTGGGATGCACATTTCACCACATGAACAGGCAAGTGCTTAGAGCAATAAAGCCCCAGAGACACTGGTTCACCTGGTACACCTCCAAACGCTTTTCCATGCCAAGTTCACACACATGAGTTACCTCTGACACAAAAGCACTGCAGCCCAAATTAGCAGCAGTATAAAGGGAACGACTCCTGAAGAGAAAGGGAGTGATGCATCTGCTGCCTGCGTGCTCTGGGCAAAGCCCTGACACCCTTCCTTGAAAAGGGAGAGAACAGCATTGCCCAGGCCACACAGGAAAGTATCAGGAGTCAGGAACAAACCTCTCCTGCAGCACGATGAATTCCACTGCAGACCCATCCCTGGCTGAGTCCACACGTGGTTTCTTTCCCATGGGAAGACCAAGAGCAATGGAAATGGAGAGAGAAGAGAGGCTCTCCTTCCAGCTCCTGCACTCTTGTCAACAGGGGAAAAACAATCCCATAAGAAAGGGGATGTTGCTAAATGCCAGGTGGCTCAGAGTTTGGGGCAGCAGTAGGAAAAATTCCTCCCAGGGAGACTGAACTGTGGAAAAGCATCCCACAAATGACAGTTAGACTGCAATTCCAAGCTTTTTTTCACAAGTAGGTGAAAGAGACTCTTCCTCTGACCACAGCAGAGAGCTAGCAGTCCAGAAGTCTTTCTGCACAGATACCCTGCAATCCAGGGCTGCCAAACCCCAAGCTGCAGACAAGCTAAGCTCAACTCTGGAACTTATGGTCAATTCCAACAGATTTCCAAGACAGGAAGGTCTTCTTCCCTAACTTGTAATTTTATTTCAGAATCCTCTAGAGGGGCTGTTCTCCTTGAGGAACAAAAAACCACAGACCCAAAAATTTAATGCTCTGTTCTTTTAATTCCATGTAAAGGTCAACTCTGTTCTGTAGGCAGGTTAAACTAACTAAGTATTAAACTAACTAATGGTTAACTAACTAACAATTAACTAACTAGTAGTTAAACTAACTATTGCTGTTGCTACAGGCTCAGCTCTCTACGGGATCCCCTGTCAAGGAATTCATGTGGAATAACTTGAAAGAAAGCAGCAAAGTCATTAAATATCCAGTGTTTTAATAATTTACCTGGTTACGAACTTCTCTTCATTGATGAAAACAGAAGGCAGATGCTGTGCCTTCATAGTCACTTTCTTCATTTACTCAGAAGAGATGAATCTAAGGAAAAGGTGAAAAAAAACTAAATGCATCCACTACTGTTACTACAGAAGATGGAATAGTAATCAAGCACAAAGCTTTAGCTGGCTAAGTGACACAGGCTGGGACACTCAAGCTGAGGGCTCACTACATCATATTTTGACTACTTCATACTTTGCCTTAATACCTAACTATTTCCCAGTCCTAATAAAAAAAGCCATAAGCTATTCCCATCAAGTGTAGAAGAGTCCCTTAAATCCCAAGCACTACATCTACCAGGACTTCCTCAAGCAGTTTTAGGACTTCTTCAAGTCCAGGATTATGCTCAAATTGTCAGCATTCTGAGACAGCAGCGCAGGTACTGGGCAGGATCCATGTGTCCACTATGGACAGAGCATGACCCAGGGTCAGCAGAACACACTGCGACTCTGCCAGCCACCCTCATCCGGATTCCTAAAACCAGGCAAGGGAAGGAGTGGTGATGCTAAGCAGTGTCCTGCTGCACACCAAGCAAGTGGAATAGCAAAGGGAGAGCAAGACAGTAATTTCAGGGAGGCAGCAATACAATTTACAGATTTCCACACTGGGATTCAAGCATATTATGCAGGCAACGAGCCAGAGCCACAAGACTTCAACAATGCATTCCTCAATAAACTTAATTATGGAGTCTAGGCTCTTTCCTTCACCCCCAGGTACTAGAATAAAAGGAGGACTGAGGAGTTAACTGAACAAGTAGCATGACACATGGCTGGGAAAAAAAACCTCAGAGAATCCTGTGAAAAGCAGTAACATCTCCAAAGACTGCACTGGGAGTTGATCATTCCACTGCCATTTCTCTTACTTGGACGTGATGACAGAGGAATTTGGCTCACAGCACTAGACGCCCATTGTCCCTTAATGCCAGGGGATTGACCTGAATCTTATTTCAGACTGCATTGGACAGGGCCTGGTCGAAGATACCTGCAAAGCAGCTGATTGTCTATAGTCCCCGTGACAAGCAGCCTTCCAAAAACTGATTTAGGGAGCATTCAACCTTGAACGGGTCATGGCTGGGCAAAGAGGAAACACCTCACCTCTGTGTACTGCACCACTGAGCTGCTTTTTTAGATGTCACCAATTTTCCATAATCATAGATCAATAGCTTCTAAAAAACAACATATAAGGACAAATGAGAAGTTTTGCATATAAAAACCACGATCTTCACCCTATAAAATATATAGGAAGGTATTTCCTAACCCCTAAAACCAGAGTGCCCTACCAAAATGAGCTTTACCTGAGCAGCTGGTGTTTCTAGCAGTGCTCTATCAGGAGCTCACTGAAAGGAGCAGCACTTCCTCTGTCCTTTGGGTGACTTCCATCAAGACAAAAACATACCTGCAAGCCAAACAAGCCCAGGGACTTCTGTACAGACATGAGTTTGTGTGTGAGGAATACACTGCTGTATACCACTGCTTGGCTTTTCCCTCTGAAATGACTTCAGTAACCACTGGCCACACCTTGAAATCTGATTTTATGTGATTTGCTTAAGAGCTCTGAGTGAAGCAGCTGTCTGTGTCAGTGTTATTTCAAGCCCTTTTTTCAAGATGCAGAGGAGCTTATGCACTCTGGCACCTGAGTAGCTGAACACAGACCTCAGCTTCCTCGCACCTGTCAGGAAACAACATGCTAAGAGCAGTGGATAGCCAAGTCACCTCTATTAACTGTAGAGCAGCCACACTGGCAAGCTCCAGCAGCTCCATTGCTTTTCTACACTATTTGGCCTTAAAATGATTCATCTGAAAGAAAAAGCTGATCTCTGCACATGGAGAGAAGTGACCTTTTCACACACACACAAAAGAGATGAACACTGTGTTTTGCTACGCAGCAAATGGCTCCCAGTAAATTTGCCTTAAACACCTTGGACAGATTTTAAATCAGCCAGGTGCCATTAAAATGCTGGAAATAAAGCTAACTGGAAGAGTGGGTGGTGATGGGGATAATTCTTCACCGATGCCTTTCTCTTTCTTTCCCTCACGGCCGCAATACCCAGGACAGAGCCTTCTCTCCTGTGGCTGGGGAGAAGCACAACTCTCACTATGTTCTCCTCAGCTATGTGACCTGCTGTGCTTGTCAGCCTTGCACCAAACACTTCCATACCACCAGCTCACTCCAGAGGTGAACCTCTGCTCCCTGGACCCTTCCCATGGGCACATTGTGGCTTATTTTTAGCCAAGACCTAAACCTGTGGGCTGCCACTGCGCAGTGACTTCCCCAGCACCAGGACCTGACACAGCAGATGCCAGGATGTTTGCACTGGCACTCCCTAAATCCACAAAGCTCTTAGATTTCCCATCACCTCCTGCTACCTTGCTGCTTTCCATGCCACTTCCCTGTAGTCCTTTTGAGAAGCAAACAGAAGTGAAATGCCTTTTCCACTGCTCCCTTTGATTTGAACTAGCCATGCTAGTTTTCCAGCCACTCCAACCATATCTGCCTGTGCCACTTATTCAAAGCCATCTCCTGACTTACTTGGTATCACACAGGTGTCTCTACCATTATGTTAAACTGGACTAGAAGGGCAGAATTTCCTCAGATAGGTTACACCTGGAAAGTGGGACCTTGGCTGGACTAAACAGCTGGCCTGAGACTTAGCTAAGTAGAAACCTAATGCTTGGAGGAAGACTGACTGAAACATGAAATACGTAGTGAAGGAAAGACAGGAAAGCAATGGGAAAGTCAGGATGACATGAAAACTGGGGGAGCTGCAAACTGAGCATCTCTCGAGGAGGATTGCAACTATTGGAGGAATCTAGGAAAAGCAAAGGGAAAGCAGACCAGTGCACATTTCAAAGCTGCAAGAGCATTGTCTTGTGCAACATGTCAGGGCACAAGATAAATCTCACAAAGGTAATGAGCTGTACTTGTCTGTAAGTTTCATACTTACCTGAAATGGTTTTGGTTTTTTTCCCCCCCAAAGAAGAAGTCCAAGTGTCCATGCAGAGGCAGATAAGAGGACTTGCTCCCTTCTATTCAATACAGTGATATTTAAGTCATTTACTTAAGGGGACAGACCAGGGACGGTAGAGTGCAGGAATGAGACAGCAGAAGTTAAGAGCAAATGGCTACACAGATTTTTAGACAAGGATTAAAAAAGGCAGCTGCAGAGGAGAACTGGAAGGAGAGGACACCCAGGATCCAGAAGTGAGCCAAGGAGGAGCAGCAAGGCAGCACCTCAGTTTGTGAAACAGCCTGGATGTGCTTTCTGGTGCATCCATACATGAAGACAGGGCCCGCAGAGCGCAGTGCACTACGCAGAGCCTCTGCCCGTGCTGGAGAAACTAAAACCCCAAAGCTCAGCAAAGACCCCTAGGTATTTTAACCCAGAGCTCCCCAAAGTTCTTCCAAACGCACGGGAAGTCAGCATAGGGTGAACCTCTTCCATGTCTTGTACAGAAACCATAAGGCTCAGCTGTCTGTTAGCTCAGCTATCCACTGCAGGCACACAGAATATTCTGTACATAGGCACAACACCATGTCCAGCTGAGTCATCTTCTAAACGCACAGGTGTCTGGTATTTGGCAAACTCTTCAATCCTGATTGGTTGCTATGAAGATGAATTTAAGATTTGTTCAGATAGATAAACTCAGTATCAGGAGAATAATTTTACTAGTCACATACTCTAGTTATGGGACTTCACGTTCCCCTTGTTTGTTATTTTTGTTTACGTTAAATGTCCCTACCACCAAAGAAAAAGGTGGTAATTAAAACAAAGTACTTTCTGAACAACTGTGTTTTCCCCACTAATTAAAAAAAAAGGTGGTTTTTTTTTTTTCCCTCGGGCTTTCAGATTTCTTCACACCTTATTTTAATACTTAGCTGTTCAGTACAGAGCATTAAGAGCACCCCTTGAGTACAAATCACAGCATAAGCCCTCTGCTCAGGCAGGCTGGGAATGGGATTTGACAAAAACAGCGGTGAATTGGATCATGCGAGTACGGCCCCTTCACCTTCCCAGGCACATCGCAGGAGACGCGCACACGCTCCCTGCCCCGGGGCACTGCTCCGGCGGGGCTCGCACACATCCCTTTCAGGCAGGGTCACCCCGCTGCGGGAGCAGCTCCTTTCTGCCCGCACGGGTCGTGTCCACCCGCACAAGGTCGCTGATGTCGCTCCCGCATCCTCCGGCACCCCAGGAAGGGCACGGGCACACCGAGGGGCGGCACCGCCCGAACCAACCTCAGCCGGCTCTCACACAGCCTTTAGGAGCTCCTGTGGAGCATTCCTCCTTCCCCCGGCACCCCAATGCCCCCGAGGAGTGCCCGGCGGTGCGGGAGCCTCCCAGCTCGCTTCCCCGGCGAGAGGAGCAGCCCAGCCGCCCTCGGCACTCACCTGGCCGGGCGCTCCGAGCAGAAGAAGCGCAGCAGGAGTTTCACGAGCCTTTCCCTGAGCCCCGAAGGAGGCATGGCAGCATGGCCAGGGCGGACAGCCGCCTCTGCTGCTGCTGCTGCCCGGGTCCCTGCTGTTAATTACTGTTTTGTTTAACAAACTGGGAATGCTGGAAGCCCAGGACACTCCCCGCACCTCGGTGCACGTCGGGAATATTTACCTACCACTTTCCTTTCTCCGGGCGCTGACAGGAGCCCGCCCTTAGTCACGGTTCCACCTCCAGGAGGCTCCGGTTAACGCTTTAATCACTACCTTGGCCAAGGGAGGCAACCTGCCAACTCCCTGGAATCGTCTGGTGAAACATCCCGTGCCCAAAGCTCTTGTTGGGCTTCAACCTCTTCTGTTTCCTAATCCATCGGATAAAGCATGCTTTCCCTCAGATACCTGCCCATCCTCAGTGTTTGGGGGAACAACTGGTACAACCCATCGGTGTAGATACACAGATTTAGAACGTTATGGCAAGTTGTGACAGAACAGCTTGTCACCTTAACCCCACACAGTTTGTTTTTTGTTGTTTTTTTTTTTTTACTGAACTGTGTGATACCCTTATGAATATTACTGGGCAAGAGCTGCATCTGTCAGAAGGAAAGCATGGCCTCTTTAATTGCTCAGCAGTAAACTGCATAAGGAGATGCTTAAGCTAGAAAAAAGAGTTGAACAAGACACACCTTCACGATTTCCACTGTTTGCCCAGCTGTTTCCAGCAAACAATTCATTCACCAGATCAACCCCAAAACAAGAAGTTATTGGGCCACAGAGAGGAGCATGAAAAACACCAAACCTGAATTTGCCTTCACGCCCATCTCATTGCACTTTTTCATATCAAGTTCCTTCTGCTTTGTATAATTTGATGCTGGGGAGAGGCAGAACAGACTCGAATACTCAAATGTTTGATTCCTGATCACATCCTCTCCTGTGGTATACTTCTGAACAGAGTTGGACACACTGCCAGACACACACCACAGCAAGCCTGGGGTTTGGGATTAAACTTTGTGCTGCAGTTTCTGGCTTTGCACCTTGAAAATATTGACACAAGGACTTAACTGGTATTTACAACACTGAGTGTCACTCAAAACAGCAGGGAAGCAGCACGCAAGGTTTTTTAACTCAGTTCACAAGAGCATGGAAGCTCCGTGCTGGGGCTTGGAGCTGCTCCATCTCAAGTGGGACAGTTTGGCACAAGCCCACACAGCTTTCCAGCTCTGTAAAACCAGAGGTTTGGTTTTTCCTCTCCCAGCTTCAGATACTTGAGCACGCTGCCTGGTGCTCTGGGATCAGAGAGCTGGAGCAGAGAGCAACAGCAGCCTGACTCCTTTCAGTCTCTAAGCCAAGATCATGTCAAATACCTGTTTTGGACAGGTCTGCCACCCTGCTGGACACTCACACCATGAAGCTGTGGGCAGCAGGAGGTACCCGAGTATTTTTATGACTGAAGACCGCACTATTGGCTTACAACAGCAAAATGTGATGTTAACCTCCCCCCGAAGGATAAATCAGGCTTCATCCTGACCCCAAACTTTGCAACTTAAAAAGCAAGCAAAACCTCGGATTTCTGCAGATAGCTTTTTCCCTTTTTATCTTTTTAATTTTTTTCAAAGTTTGTAACCAAGTCTTGCAAACCAAGCACTTTAAGTACTTAGATTCATGCAAAGATATCTCAGTAAGAAATTAATACAATAAAGCAAAGAAACCTCTAATTGTAATAAAAACTGCAGCTCCCATTCCCAGTAAAACCAGGTGTGTTGGTCCTTACCTTGGCCTGGGCAACGTGGCTCTGGTTTATTTCTAGTTCTCTCTCTCACCCTTGAACCCTTGAACTCTTCCTGCCACTGGGCAAGTTTTGACCTCATCTGAGTCACACAAAATTACCTGGTGAGTGGTTGGGAAGGACTGGTCAGTGCAGGCTGGGTGCAGGTATGGGGAGGGGAAAAAGGTCCTCAGGGCCACAGAGCAGGAACTGCTTTACTGTCAACCCCAAGAAACAGAAGGCTTTGATCCCTTTCATAGAAATTCAATCATCAATGCACAGAGAGAATTATTTTTTTCATCTTTCATAATCAGCATAGTTTGCGTGCCCTGGAAATCCATGAACAAGTCACAACTTGGTAAAACTGCTTCACCTCTTGAGTGAAAGGGTAACAATAATTTCTTTAGAACAGGCAGGGAGTGTGATGATCCTGGAGTCTTTACAGACTTTGTTACATTCTGCTCCTTGCACGATTAATAACTAAGTAATTTTAGGTTAATAAGTAATTGGAAGTTGGAGTTGAGCTACTTCATAACTTGGCCTCAAACCATTAACAAACACAGTGCTGAAGATAGGAGAGAACCTGTAACGGGAAAAATAGAGATTCCTGTTCTATTTTTGTAGCAGACAATCACAATAAGCAGGCTGCCATGGCAGCATCACACACGCGCGCTGCACTTCAGTGGAAGGACTTTGATAAACACAAAGTGTTCCTTTGTTTCACAGTGAGAAGGAAAATCCCTAATCCTGTTTGCAAACACCTATTTCTAGACGACTCATTAACTTCGAGCACAGAAAATTCTTCCAAGATTTTCTGAGCTAGGTACTCTAAGGCAAAAAGAGAGCCTCATCTGAAAAGACCTGAATTTAACTCAAAAAACAAGTGATCAATCCTTCCATTCTCATTACAAATGCTACCAGAGGGGTGGCATGATCATAGGAACAAACCAAGAAATCAAAACCTGAATTTAGGCTCCAGTGGGCCTCCCGCTCCTTGGCAACATTATTTTGTGTCATCACAATCAAGTGCCAACAGCAGTACTCGTGTGCCAGGACATGCTCTGGAGCCACGACTGATAAGCACAGAATCCAGAGACTGGGTAACAGATACTAGCTCAGATAATTAAGTATATCTTAAAAATGAAAAGCACACAAAGGCTTATGCACTGCCATGGGCCATAATCCCTCACACACACCATTTGGTGGATTTGAGAGCCACGAGTTTTTAAGGAATAGAAAAGAAGCAGAGCTGAAGTTGGCAGCAGCACACGTATTAAAGGCTATGGTTTTGAATATCACATCAAGAACTGGAACTTACCAAACACTGACCTTTGCCTGCATGGAAAGCAGCTTGCAGGTGTCACTGTTATTATCCTCATGAGCCACTGCTGGATGGGCAGGTCTGACCTAAGCATCTGAAACACCTTTAGTCATGCCTCGTGGCTGTCATTGCCTATCCACACCCATGGCATCATCCATTTAATATTACAGGACTTCACAGAGGTACACGGGGATTTTTACTGCCTGGAGCTACAAAATATCAGAGAGGGCAGAGCCAGAGGGGACTGTCCTGTCCCAAAGAGCTGCAGTAATACAGCTGGTCACTCCCACTGGTGCTGAGCCAGGAGTAAAATCACTGCCTCATCACACCCAGCCAGGACAGCACTTAAAAACTGTGACTTGGCCGCACTCAAGGTTTTCAGTCCATCAAACATAATTTGTCCAATTTTTTTCCCCCTGTAGGTCATGCTACATATCTGGATTATTCTGCCTTCAAGATACAAAACCCTTGGTCTCCCATACTTCTCACAGCTGCTATCAAGACCCTCCCAATCCCCACACAACAACCACCCACCAATGCATTAGAGGATCCTTTTATGCTCAGTCACTGCTCTGAAATGACCAGTTGAGGCCATGTGACTGTATTCCCTGACTCCCTTTTCCCATTTTCAATGACTTTTCTTCAGTTTTTCCTTAAGGCAGGTGAGTCATGATGTGTGCTGTCTCCTATTTTCTATTTCTTTAAAAAATGTCTGTCCAGAGCTCCCCTCAATTGAACAGTCACTTCCTAGAGTTCTGGGGAAGACTCAGATCTTAATCCTGAACTGAAATTGTTGCCATCGTTCCTGGAAGGGCAGACTCACCTGCTACAGCAGGGACATCCTTACAAAATAGCCTGTCATTTTTTCTGATACTTCTATTTAGATGAGGTATAAAGATGCATTTTCAATTTGAAAGGTGTTTACACATCAAAGCTTCTCCTGTACAGACAAGAGGACAGTTTGTCCCTGCAGCAAAACACACCGAGATAAGTGCCAGTGATGCTTACCTTTGTAAGAATTAGTGCAATAAAAGGGTGATAAACAGCTGTCTCTTGTTTCAGCTCTGCCTGAGCAGCAGGGGATCAGGGGCTGGTGGGCACTGGGGAATGGCAGCAGTGGCAGTGTGCCTGGGCAGCCCACGCTCCTGCGCTCACAGCCCCTGCGTGATGCAGGCATTCTTCACACCCTGCTGAAATTCCCAACAGATCAGGATTCCTCCCTGAAGCAAGGTTCCACTACAACCAACTGTGGCTGGTTTGACAGTGCCAAGTGCCTCCTACAAACTGACATCAGGAACCCGGCCTGGTGAGTTTTGTTTCTCAGGGGAACGGCCATGGTTCGTGTCCAGGGCCCGGTGGCCCGGAGTGGCCGGCTGCCTGCTGAAATTCCGAATGGATGACACCAGTTCCGCCATTAAAAGAAAAGATTGACAGTAATTTTGGTGGTTAAATCAGCTTTTTCTGCTGGTTTCACTAAGAGTTTTGTCCTTTTTTGCTTGTTATGTCCTAATTTTTGCCCCGCCATCCACTTGAGTTACACAGTAACCCCTTCAAAGTTAAACTATCCAATCTCGATACTTAATAACAGAGCAGTGAAATGGTTACGTTTCTGACAAGTGAAAGAAGTTAGTGTTTGCCAAGATGAAATTGTAACCAGTGTTTTATTTTGGGAGGAGGATTGAGCAGCTCAGAAACGAGCACGAGGTGGCAGCAGTGCCTCATAAAGCGGGCAGTGCCTGCAGCTCGCAATTAACATCCAAACCCTAGTGGAGACAGGTCCTTAAGTCTGGGGTCTGATTATAATGTAGGAAATGTTAGGAGTAATTTGAGAGAAATCTTAATCTGCTCCTACGCCCTACTCTCTGCCCTATTCTTTTGGCTTCTCAGGGATTTTGTTTAAGTGGAACACTGGGTGCCCGGACTGCAAAATCAAGACAAAAGGGATAAAAGCAGAAACCCCCCAAAACCAGGCAATATAGAGGGGAGAGAAAACATCCATGTGTTAGGCAGGCTGGGAATAAGGAGGTTGAGGCTGCTTCTCCTTTGATGGTTCTTACAGTTTCTAATGTCTCCACCTCAAACTTCCCATAGAGAACAAACAAGAACCCTGAATTTGATGCATCCACATCAAGTCTGTCACCTGGAATCCACAGTTTGCCAGCTCTGTTCCCAGGGGGGAGAAGTGAAGAGGATCTGTGGAAATAAGGCATGTATGGATTTGCCTGTTAGCAGTGGTGCCAGTGAAACTGGGTGTGTCGACATCTGAAATGTTCCAGAGACAGGAAGGGAGTCTCTTCATGAGGGATTGCTTCAGAAAAAACTGTCTGGATAATAGAATAAATTACATTATCTTAAATTTGGCACACAAGAGTATCTATATTTAATAGCCTTGTAGTCTGGTCCATCATCTCATACACTGGCAGAAGTTGCCTCATTTCAGAGAAAGGGAACACTACTTGGTACAAAATGTGTGTTCCTGAAGATTTCTCAGTGTAGCCATGGTGAAGGAATAGTCCTGTGTGAAAAAAAAAATTACTTTTTTTCCCCCCCAGAGTGTTATTTTACCATTCCAATCAGCATTTATGTTGTAGATAAGGGACTTCTTAAGAGCTCTGGATCAGGGTGGAAGCCAAATTGCTCTCCTGAACCTCTGTTAACTCTGAAACAAAACTGAGCTTAATCACCAAAAGACAGCACAATTATGAGTACACCCAGGGAATAACTCTGCTAGGCCAAAAGATTAAATTTGTACTTGTTTCAAGTAGGACCTAGAAGAAAACCAGAAGAGATAGAAAAGAGCAAATATTCATGAAGAATTCTCTTAAAGCATTCTATTTGAACAGAATGTTCTAAGTCCAAGACCTTGAGAAGCTGTTGCACCTAGCTCATTCTGAGACAGCAGAAGCTCACACAGACCAGGCACAACATGGCCAAGAACCTGGAAATCCAAATGACCAGACTCATCAACTGTTGGTAAAAACAAATGATAGTGTTGAAAATACTTGCTTTCTAAAAGCCTCTCCTTGCTTCTGGTATTCAAACTTGCACCTTGCTTTTTTTCCCTTTTAATTAACTTTGGGGATTATTTATAACTAAAAATTTGAATTAGCTGTGAAAGGCCCAAGGCCTTTGCCAATAGTGGTGGTGGATATTCTGAATTAAGACTTTGTCATAAATTCAAAGCCACAGAAACCTATGCAAATCATATCAAGATGCTGAGCTACCTCCACTTTAGCTTCACAGTTTGGATCTCTCTGCTAAGGAACCTTGGTCCCTTAACACATGTTTTGCAAGGCTTATCCAATATTCAAGTAGTAAACAACAGCAGAAGTTATGATTAGCAGAAATGCCCATTGGTAATTCTCTTTGGGCCACACTTTAAATTCATATTGTTGAAATTAGTAGCTCTGAAATGTGTGTGTTAGTGTTTTTAACATGATTTACATTTAAAATTATCATTAAGAGAACAAAAAAATTCCGAATTTATTTAGGAGAGAGATTGCTTTAATTTCTCATAGACTGAACTCCTCAAAAAAAGAGACAGAGCTAAGCCTAGAAAAAGAGCAGAACAAGCGATTTTGGGATCAGAACACAGAGAACAGCATTACCATGGAGCAGTCAGGAGGCAGCTGGACAACAGAAACATGCAGCTGCAGAGCATGGAAAAGGCACTGAAGGAAATGAGGATGGAGTGTCGCAGTCAAATGGAGTGCCAGGTTGGTGGTTTTGACTCCAATCCTCCAAAATGAGTTTTTGTAGATTTCCAGCAAGTTTAATGCTGCCAGATGTATCAAACAAATTGTTGAATGTGGTACTTTCAGCTGTGAGCATGTCTGTAACAGTGTTCAGGGCCTTTGTAATGCTTTGCTTCATGCAGTATTAAATGTAAATGTAATCAAATTTGTGTTTGATTACACAGTGAGCGCTGTGTCAGAATTCCTTCTGAAAAAGTAGGCACTGCCTTTACATTCCTCTTTTTTTCCAAACTTCAACCCCTCAAAAATGAGCTGTGATTAGATAAACTTCTTTGCATTGTGAATAAAGATCCAGTTGATTCCTTTGTTTTCTACCAAACCATAGGCTTGAGCTAACTCACACATCATACATTTTCTCAATCCATTATTTTTTGTTGAAAATTCTCTCACAGGAAATTCACTTTTGTCTTCTGTTCGTACTTTGCACTGTTACCAGTTTCTGAATCACAGTTGCTTGTGGTTCAAATGGTGCATATTGCTGGTTGCAGAAATTAAATAAATAATAAATTATTCATGTAATTGTTTTTTCCCCAACCTCACAAAGCAACCAGTCAAGTTGTATCACTTCAGGTTCTTTAGCCTTAAGTGCTCTGAATTTTGTATTAACATTGCCAGTTGATTAATTTTTTTTCATCAGTTTAACATTTTTCTTTTCCTGTCTTTAAAAAACCAATTTTCTATTCAGTTATTAAAACGGAGAGAGAGGAGCCAGAGCATCCTGACCTAATTTTTCTGTACAACTCAAGTGTACTACAGAAAATCACAAACGTTCCAGGACATTCAAAAGGTAAAAATAAACGAATCTCTTGGTTGCTGATGATGGTATTCTTCAGATGGCTGCAATTGAGGAAAAAAATGAAAGCATCGGAAGAATCTCCTCCTTGACTGTGCAGCTGGAGATGACCAAGGAAGCACTGCATAAAGTCACGGAGCGTCTGGCAGCCAAGCAGAGGGATTTGCTCAGAGGCTGCTGAGCAAACAGGCTCAGATCTGGTGGCCTGTCTGCAGGAGAAGGAGAGAGCCCAGAAGAGCATAAGGTGTGCAAACAATGCTGTGTTTATGCCTCTTTATGACAGTAAATGTTTTATGGTTCAAATCTGTGCCTTAATGTGCTAATACTGTGGTTTTGAAGAAGGTCAGGCAATGCACCTGGAATTCTAACAGTTAGTGGGCAGAGGAGGATAATATTCTAACATTACCACTACCATTGACTAAATCTCTGGTGAAAAGCAGCTGCCAAAAGGCTGGAATGACCTCGATGAGATGAGGGTTCATGCCAGAACAGAACCAAAAGTACAAAGTGTTACTGAGAAGCAGCAGACAGGCAGCACCCAGAATTCCAAGCTGAGGACACCAGTTATTTCTCAGACAAGAAATACAGGATGTGGTAATTCCATGCAGGTCAGCATCTTCAGAAGAAAAATCACTCCAGACAGAATTTAATTCTTTTTGGTGAGAAGGCATTTGAGTGTACATGGTGGGGCTGCTGCAAGAGAATGGCAATCATGTTCATAAGCTACACCCGGTAAGGTTAATTATTCTTTAAAGCCATCATGTCCAATTCTGCTGCACCCTCTTTGCCTAGGTTAGCAATTTTCACACAAACAGTTGGTCTGTTTCACTCTGGTTTTCTTTCTTGCCCCAGACTGGGATTTTAAGTAGTGGTGTCCACACATCTTTGTGGCTTTTTTACATCATTATGTATATTACACATGCTTGTTTTTTATGTAAGCAGAGTGCAAAGGATAAGAAAGAAGCCAGAATATGTGAAAGGGAGGCCAGGCTGAGCGAGCTGGAGCTGGAAAAGATTCAGCTGGCTAGCACGTGCACCGAGAGGCCCCAGGCACTGAATGGTGCAAATCTGGAAAAAGATGAGCTCCTGCAGGAACTCCAGGCTGGCCAGAGGGAGCTAGCTGGCCTTGCAGGTAGGGAGCCTCAGCTTAACCCCCACAGCTGCTAATTCGGGCTCATGTTAAAAATAAAAGAGCAGCCTGCTGGCTGAATCCAAATATGGCTGCTGGTACAGTGTGAGGTTCCTGCCAGCTCAGGATGGTCAGATTGTTCCAGGGAGCTATGTGGGGTTCTGGCACTGAAGGGGGGCAACACAGTCTTAATGGCCCCTCTCACTATGAGCAAAAATATTTAAAACTGCATGAGTCAGGAGATGGAAAAAGCAGATCTAGTAAATCACAGGATAGCAACCTGACCCTTTTTTTCAAGAGAGGTATGTAACAGCAGTACTGGATACTATTAACCATCTATGGTCAAATTATAGTGAAATTTTGTTTTGTTGCAAATTCGCTACCATGTTATTATTCAACATTTCCACATTTTCACAACTAATGTGTGGGAAACCCCATCAAGATATATTACTAAATTATATACAGATGTATAAAATTATAAAAATAAAAATATTTCTGAAATATGTAGCTATAAATATATTATTTAAAATTTAGAAAAGGCAGGATCTGGATCCCAAGTAACCACCAAAGTTCAAGGATATTATTAGGTTAATCTGCACAGGAGCTGGCTGGATGCTTTGCTCTCTGCACACACCTGTGCCCTCAGGAAATACCCCTTGGCAGTGCTGCCTTTATCACAAGCTGGCAGCAGATCAGTGATCTTAGTCTAGAAAAATTAATTTTTTTTTTTGGTCATTCAAATTTCAATCTTTATTTGCCCTCACCAGAGGCATTTGAAGATTTGAAGAGGAGCTATCAGGGTGAAGTCAAGGAAATGGAAAATACTACAAACAGACTGAAAATGCAGTTGAAGTCAGCCCAAGCTGAACTGAAACGGGCCAGGACTGCTCTGAAGACTATGGAGGGATCTGATGGCAATGGTAACTGTGGATTGAACTTCCCAAAAATCATACACATTTGTCTTATCAGCCAGAGAATATTTGTAAGCATTGTCATCAAGATCCTTGTTGTTCACTGAGGAATTAATCTTGTGTTTTCCAGCTCTGGAAGCTGCAGCAAGAATGCAGAAGCAGATCACAGCCAAGAAAGGACAGATAGATGCACTTCAGAGCAAGATTAAATTCTTGGAAGAGGCAATGGCAAATGCAGCTAAGGTCACAAGAACTCCTTTTAAATGTATTTCACTGCATTTAGAGAGATTTGTCTTGGGAGAAATCCATGGGCAAGGGCTCAGTCAGCCCGTGAAGGACCAAAAATAGTTTTGCTTGGTGTCCATGGAAATCAGCCTTCTGCACAGAGGCAGATGTCAATTTATATTTGTTCTTGGAAGAATGAAAGTAGTTGCAATGAGAATCAGGCACTTCCATATCAGTTCTTCCTAAAAATGTCAACTTTGGCATTCTGAATCCTTCTGACCCTGGTTCTCAGTGCTTCCCCTCTGGATTCCGAGGTCATTCTGGATATAAACTTTGTGTGTCAGGGTCTGTCATTGTGAGTCCTTTTCCACTTTCTGTGAGAAACCGCTCCATTGCCAAGAGCTGTATTTCAATGAATGATCATTTATATCTGTTCACTGTAAACTGTCCTATTTCTTCACTGGCTTGGCATCCCGTGGATCCTGAAGCTTAAAATTCCAGTTTCAAAATGGATCAAAAATTGGAGATTTTGTTTCCTTGAGGGCAGTCCCTTTGCACTTTTCCTTGTAAGGCCTTTCTTCTTGTTACAGGGCATCATCTCAGTGCAAGATGCAATATCTAAGCTTCTCAAAGGGTTAATTCAGATATTTCAAAGATGACAATAAAACCTACAGAATATAAATGTCTGTAATTTAGCAATTTTTGACTCATACTATGTCCTCATTTTAGATTCAGGAGAAGCATTACCTCAGAGAAGAAAATAGTAAACTAAGTCAGAAATTGAGCTGTATTAGAGCAGAAAATATCAGGATTGCTGGGGACCTGGAGATCCTGAGATCACAAGACAAACAGCTGAAAGAAAAACTATCAAAGATGGAGACAGCCCTTGAGAAGGTAATGTCAGGAAACTCTCAGTTCAGGGAGACTTCTGGGGGTTTTCCTCTACAGTCACCTGGGAAGAGAAGGGTGGGATTTAGTACATTCTTTAGACCCTCACCTAAAGATTTTTTAAATAGTAAAAGGCTTCTCTTTTCATTAAGAGTTTTCTTGTTGTACTCCTTATTAGCTCAGGAAGTCTAAACTACAGGGAATTGAAAGTAAATTGAAATGTGTCGTGCAGACTGTAGAACCTTCCACTGACTTTGGGCACAGCTGCTTTTCTCTGCTGTTCCACATGAGGGAATTTTTACAGAGTCTGGTGTTGTTTCATTTGCCCTTTACGTTTTTTAGGTGGGATTTCTGTTGCTGACATATGTGACCCCGAAGGTTAGGTCTGGTCTGACTGGCACAGAAATCCCAGGTGCCCTGCAGGTAGGCTGCTCCTCTTCCAGAAGGAAGAGTTCTTTCAGGATTCTGACTTTCTTGGATGTAAATTGCTATGCTATGTCATTCTCAAATCTCTTCTGAAAAACAAGACAAAAGAATTGTGAGACCTCCTCCAAAGCGCAGCATTTCTTACTTTAAATGCTTGTCACTGGAAACTTACCTTTCTTGTGGGGTATGGTTGTTCTGGCCCTTTTTCTGAGTAAATTTTTTAAGGAAGAAAAGGTAGACAGCAACTTCGAACAAAGGTGGGTCAGCTAAGTCCTCAGTCATCCCTTTTCAAACCTTGAGTGTAGTTTTGCCTCATTAGCACAGCTCAATTTTCTAATCCCAGAAGTGTTCAGTAGGTCTGGGGCTGGCCCTGGAAGGATATTGTCCCCTTCTGGGATGTTCTCGTGTGCACGTTATGGCTGCCAGGCTTCTGTAAGCAGTTGCTTTTGTGAGCCTGTCAGCGAAGGCATCCTGCAGTGTTTCCCTGCTGATAGCAGGAGAAAAGTACAGCATCCCTGTGTGCACCTTGTTTCTTTGTCAGAGAGAGGACAGCAAAGAGAGTAATCCACAGAGAGTTAGCACAGCTCATTTGTGCCCCTTCTGTGCTCTGTTGCAGGCATCCCTGCAGTTCGCAGAGTGCCAGTGCATGTGTGTCACAGTGAGTGCCTTGCTGGGAAGCATGGGCCTTGCCTCAGGTTCCTTTGCTTTGGGGTCTGACTCAAGGTTTAACCCTCTTCAGAGCAAACAGCTCTCAAAAGTCTGTACTCTGAAACCTTTTTCTATGTGGAATTCCTCATGTCCATAATTCCAGGTATTTGGAGTGCTATTTACAGTAATGACAACAAAATATTAGATGGAGTCCAATCCCTATCTTTACTACTTAGATGGATAGAGGATATTTTTTACTTTGGCCTTATTTTTAACCATGGACTCTGCAGGCTGCCATGAGAATACTGCTGTAAACGAGTGGTACCTTGGGAGCAGCAGTTTTGTCACAAGAAGTTATCATTCATTTTAGTGACCCACCCCAGCTGCTGGCTTTGAAAGAAGAACAAAGTGCCATATTCCAAATACAACTCTGTATAAGCAGTACAAGAAGTGCTTCGGAGGATGAATGACCAAGGTGGGGAACTTGTGTTGTTTTTCCCCAGGAGCTGCAGGGCCCAGGCTATTCCTCAGCTTCTGCTCCAGGGAAGCTGCAGCACACTGTACCTCTGTCCCACAGCTCTCTACTGTGTGGCCACGTGCCCTGCACCTGCCCAGCTCTGCCCCTCTGTGAGTGCCTGCCTCAGCATGGACACCAGCATGTCCCAAACAGCAAAAATAACATGGAATTTCTACATGGGAGAACATCTGCTCAGAGCATCCAAGAGCAAATTCCTAACATCAAAAGTGAAATAATTCCTGTAGCTTCACATGTGCTGTGTCCTTTCAGATTTTTTTTTGTATAAAAAACAATGTGACAACTATAAAATCCTATAGACTGTGCTAAGAGTTTATTTTACATCTGCCACAAATAACATTTATGAGGTATTAAGTTTGAAAATACTAATATGTAAGCAGATTGGTTTTCACTTTTTTTTTGCTGTAAATCACATCTGACAGTGAAAATAGGTTTGTGCATAGTTGTTGATACATTTAATCATCTGCTTGATATTTGAACCTTCCTCTAAGCTGGCTTTCATTGATTTTGATCAGTTTTATCCACACCATTTTTCTTCCTCTGGTTTTGTACGTCTACCTTTAGATTTAAATTGAATACACTGATTTTTCATTACAGAAAACATCAACTCCAACCTCTCATAAAAAATATGTAATTCTTTTGCTATTTTCTTTGTAGATTTGAGGTATCTCCCAGGTATTTTCATTAATTTCAGCCTCAAAACCTATAGGACACCACAAGTTAGTGCTGGCATTTTTCAGGAATCTTTTCTGGTTTGCTTCCTGATGTGGTGGCAAGCATTTACATCAAGGAACAAAGCATAGTTCCTTCTGTGAAATCCCTGCAGCATCAGGCACTCCCATTCTCTTTTCTCAGAGTTAATCAATTTATACTTCTGAAGATAAAGAAGGAAAAAGGATTTATTTTTAATTTAGTACTACAGTGAGGACCCAACAGGTTGCAGGAGCACTTGAATCAAAGTCTACTTTAATCTTCTTGGTTCCTGCATCATTAGCTGTTGTATGAAAGGAAGCAGCTCCAACACTTGAGACAGACTCTTCTGGGTGACAGTCTGGTTTCCTAGCTGCCATGTGGAGAAGGAGGATTTGGTCTGACTCATTGTCACTTTGACCCATTATGAAACTGAGGATTTGTTCCCCATATAAGCCCTGCTGAAACCAGGGTGTTCACATTAATTTTTTTTAAAATGAAAATGGAGTATCAAAGTTTTTCCAAAGTTCAAGTTTTTCCATCCCCAGATGGAACAAAGGTCAGTGGGAACAATGCTTTGAACATGTGAAATGCTGAAAAATCCAGTTCTCAGCAGTGAAAAATACAGTTTGTACTGAAACAAAGGGTTCTTTGAACCAGGCCTTTGCCTCAAGTCCTGAGCACTAAAATGAGAATAATATTGCACTTGATGTCCAGGATGGCTGTGGCAATCAGGGGGTTTGTATCTGCAGACAGCTCAGCTGCTGCAGAGTTTGCATGGCAAACATGGAATGAGTTTGCCTGGCAAACACCCCCGGGTGCTCCTGTGTCTCCCTTCAGCTCTGTGTCTGTGCCCTGTAGAGCAGCACCTGGGGTCACGGGTTAAAAAGGACAAAACAGGAGACAAGGGAGAGAAAATACGTGCATTTGGATGAGTTGAGCTAAGAATTGGCAACAGAGTGCCTTTGTAAATACTTTTAAACTTAATTATTTTGTTTCAGAAGCCTACCAAGCTGGCCATTTTGAAGGAAGAACCATTGCAGGATCTGAAGAGGATTCTTCAAGGATTAACAAGCTCAGACAGTGAAGTTCCTTCCATGGACCTCAGCAGCCATGGTGGGAGGAAATCCCCTCTAACAACCATGAGGAATACAGTGTAAGAAAAATAGATTTATTTCTGTTGTGTGCTGTGTACTTACAGTGCTCTCTGAAACTGGGATTTGGCTCTTGACATTGTTCAGAAGCAGTGTGGGAATGTGTTTTTGCAAGGTCAGGTTTACACATATACTTGAGATAATCTGGAAACTTCCAAAGCTTCTGTTGTTTGCCAGGTTACTCAGATGCTTCAGGTGGAAGGGAAATAGGTGACCACACCATTTGCCTTTAGTGCTTGCTTTTATTTCTGTACAGAACTCCTTTCTTCTTTTCCTGCTGTATGTAAACATCCAAATGCAGGACTTTTTCTTTTTACCAAACACATGATAATGATAGCAGTACATGAAGTTGAAAAATCAATACAGCAAAAATTCTGATGTTTCTAATCCAGAACATAAGGATACTTCGTAAAAGAAAATATAATTTATGAATTCTGATTAGGATTAAATCAAAACTGCAGCTGGAGAGGCTGCTACTGCAAGCACGGTGGAAAAGCACCGTGAGGAGTTTTAATTTAAGACAGTGAGGAGTTTCACTTAGCTGAGTAACCTGCTTCTCACATTACTCATTTGAGGTTCAGTTTCTAAGGATTTTTTAATACAGCCCCAATCCTGATCTTGTTTGTGTTGTCTTATTCATAATGCTAAGAGCTTTCTGGGGATTATAAAACAAAGCTTTCATGTCACTTTCATGCCTCTAAGCAAGAACTCTGAAACATATTTGCATTATTTGCTTTTCATTTCCATGGGTAAGACCTGGAGACTCCATTTGAGAGCTTCACATTCTCACTGTGGGTGCTGGCTAGCATGACCAAACTTTAGCATAACCCTTCCAGAATGCAAGTTTTGCCCTCATTTTGCTTTCAGGGGTCCTTCCTGCTCACATCCCACAGATCTTCAGTTCCAGGATGTTTCCCTGCTCCTTACATCCCTTGGTAAGTTTTCCCTGGCAGGACTGATGTCAAAGTGGAACATTACAGAACATTCTAAAGAATATAGTCCCAATACAGTGTCTTTTCCTGGCAATTTACTCAAATACCTCTTAGCAGGTGCTATTACTAAAAGGTCTTTATTGCACTTGCTACAAAATCCGTACTTTGTTGGAAAGCAGCTCCTCGGAGGCTGTCATGAGCACACCCAAAATTGATAACTTCTGTGTTACTTCTCTAATTAGCATCAATAGCATTGTTATGTTTTTGGAGCCCACATTTAGGCTCTTGAGTTCTTTATGTGGATATTTAGTTATGGGTGGGCTTTTTAGAGGAACCAAAAAATGCTGTTGGTTTCCTTCCAAGTACTGGATGTGTCGGTATCTTTTAAACTGTGATGACATGAATTTTGTTATCTAAAGGAAATAAGAGGATGTGGCTTTGAGCAGCAGGGTTTGAAGATATTCATCTTAACTACCTTTTCTTTTCTTGCCCATGGTTTGTGCATTCTGTGAAAATTGCCTATGGACACTGATATTGTTCCCTATTTAGAGTTTAAGCCACTGTGCCTCAGAGATAGTCTCTGTTCCTTGTGAGGAGTAACTGCTTTGGATATTCTTTTGGTACTTCTGAGTATTAAATAAAATTTCCTGGGTAGTTACTGTCTGCCTTCTTGCAAACCAACTGCAGCATCCAGGGATTTTCCTAGTATCCAAAAAAACTACAAGTAGGGGTTTTTTATGTAGAAGACTTGAGAAGCAGTTGAGTTTGTAATGGGCAGAGAGTCTTGGATTGTGAGCAGCCATGACATTCCCTGTTTGGGCAGTAAACCAGGAACAGAGAGCAGAACAAAAGCCATTCTGACATGCCAATGACTTTGACAGAAACAAGCATGTTTTGTAAGGAGGCTTTTCCATGGGGATCCCTCCTCAGGTGTGTGCTCACTGCTCTTTGCTTGCACACCTAGGAAATGCATCCACCTGCTTGGCAGCACTTCAGTGTATATCTAATTTTAAGGCCTGGTCAATTGCCTTATTCAAATTAAAAGGCTGTAAGGATGCTCGACATCAATACTTGCAGTAAAAAAAGAAAAAGTTTGTAGTAGCTGTTGTGGTTCCTGTAACACATTTAGTCAAGTTCTGACATTCACTGAAAATGTTGGTGTAGATTTTATTTTGTAAGAACTTCAATTTAAAGGGAATGTTTAGATAATTTATAATGGGTTTTTAAATTATTATTGGAGATAATATTATTACTATTTTCTCTAGCTTGTGAGCCCACACCAAAGAGGCTACAGAACAACATGGAAAGCCTGCAACACTTGGTGGAATCATCACAGATAAAAAAGCAAGGTGCCAGTATTTACCAAAAATATTCCTGTTTTATTGAAAAAACACACATTCTCCAGAAACTGTTCTTGGTACCTGCCGGAGCACTACCTGTGCTTTTACTAGCACACGCTAGTTTTACCAGCAGTACCCACTTGTGCTTATCCAGCTCCTGGGAGAGTAATTAGATTAACTCCACAATGCCCCTTAACTCTAATGAGCTTCAGGATCCTTAACATATCAAACATGGCAGCTGCTCAGGGGTGTCCTCGTGTGCTGTCATGGCCAATTACAGGAAATTTTTGACAAGCTGATGATGCCTTCATGGAAACTGCAAGATTTTCAAAACTTAGTTGCATGAGCTCCTGCCATGGCAGGATGCCAAATGAGACGGGGCTCATTTTCTCTGCACTTTTTCTTATTGCGTATTCCAGTCTCTTCCCCTTTTCTCCTTCAAGTCTCATTGCACAGATTTGGGAAATTATTATTTCCCCTCATCACATAGTGCATTTGTTTCAGGGACATACAAGTGACCTGATGTAGGTAAAACTACTCAAGTTATTTATATAAATAAGTCAGAGATAAGTGTTCTCATTTCTGTTCTTTGCCATCCATTAATATCCTCAGTGATTTTTCTATATTCTCATCAAGAATTGCAAACTGCAGCTGCATTTTAAGGGCTTTGTAGGTACAGCATAACTTGCTATGGTTTGTGAAGCTTCAGCTGGCTGCACCTGAGACCTCAGCCTTTGGAACATAAGGTGGTGCTCAGCTAATCTGTTCTTCTGCTATTTTCAGCCATGTCTCCATGATCAGAACTCAGGAGGCAAAGACAAAGAAATTCAAGGAAAAGGAGAGAAAGCTGTCCAAGTGAAGGCACTGTATGCATTAGTGATCACTTTCATGTAGGTACATTGTGTTTAAAATAAGTTGGTTTTAAATATTAATGATAAAAGCCCTTACAATTTTTAAATTCATGTTTATAGCTCTTATTTTAAATTAGCAGGAAGTACAGAGTAGAAAGGCACCTTAAGGATTATATCCTTCCAGCCCCGTGCCACGGGCAGGGACACCTTCCACTATCCCAGGTTGCTCTAAGTCCCATCCAAACCAGACTTGGACATTTCCACGGATGGAGCAGCCACAGTTTCTCTGGGCACCCTGTGCCAGGGCCTCATCACCCTCACAGGGAAGAATTTCTCCCTATGTCTAAGCTAAATTCTTCCTGTTGAAGCTTGAATTTCATACTCTACCATGATTCATTTGAGGAGAATGGACTCATCAAACTTCAGCTGGAGTCTTGTTGGGGAGGAGAAACTGCTGAGCTGTTCTTAAGCTGTCCTCAGTTATTGGCAGTATTTCAATTGGAGGAATTTTTTTTTTTTTTTGTTTTCCTAATAATTTTTGCACTCTGATACTTTTTGCAACAGAGTTGCAAGCTCAGTCAAAATATTAGTAAACACATCTCCCCTTTCCTAGAAATCAGTTGCATTGAAAATGAAAGGATTGGTTTAGATGGCACATGTATCACAGTTTGGACTTGCCACACACATTGGATAAATCTTCCAAAATTTTCTTAAGGGGACGGTCAGGTGCAGAGAATAAGAACCCTTGAAAAAAGTCACTGCTAAGTGCACTCCCAGTTGTGTTCAAGGAGCCAAGCTAAAAAGAGTTTCAGAAGCTGCAGCTGTGTGCCAAGGGCAGGGAGCAGGTGGATGGGTCAGAGAGCCAGAGAGAAGGGAGGGACATCTCTCAGTGCAAAACAGCAGCTTAACATCCTTTTGCTGGCAGATTTTGGGACAGGTCTGGTCTTCCCCCCTGCCACCAGCAGCAGGCAAGGAACAGGCTGGTAGACACATGAACCTTAGAGCAGCTGAGTACACACAGCCCCAGCAGCACTTGTTATTCCATGTCCTGCAGGTGGATGGCACAGCAGGACTGCTGGGCCAAGCCTGCCCACAGCAAGGACACCACAGATGGCAACCAGCCCCTGGGAGAGAAAAACCTAACAGCAGGCTTATACACTCCAAAGGGTGAGTTCAACTCCCTGAGACAATGTGGGATGGGCATGGGTTTTGCAAAGCAAAAATAGCTGCAGTGAAGGTTTTTGCAGGAGACTTTAGAATGGTTCATGCCCACTCCTCTCAGGCTGCTTGCACTGTTCACCATCCAGCTGCAGCATTCAGTGTTTGTGCACCAAACTATGTGACAAAAAGGAACAGTTTGTGTTTCACATAAAAGTAATCAAGTTGTCTAATCTGACAGAAGTTGGCTGTCAGGGGTATGAGCAGATCAACTTTAAAAGTAGCTCTGTGGTTGCAGGCTTTGCCAAGCTGCGAGTGAGAGTTTGTTTGCTTGAAGATGTCCTGAGCCACTGGCTGTTAGATCCACAGAGGAATGTCAACAATAAGTTGTTTCTCACGTGTAGCTGCACTGGTCTCACTGCCAGGACATTGCATTAGACAGCTATCAGCCATTCCAGCAGCATCTTTTTTATGCAGCAAGGCAACTTTGTTTAAATCTGCTTTCACCTTTGAGGAAATAGATTGTTCAATAATGAGAAAACATCTGTGAACTTGGAGAAAATACTAATAGGTTCCTCCAGAAAAACTGAAATCCAGGTTTATTTCTTTCACCATGCCTGAACCATTTAATTTACATGGCATCGGTCCTGCTGGGAATGGCATAATAATTTAGAGGCTTTTGTAGCAAAAGCTTAGTACAGATCTTTATAGAAACCCTAGCTGATCCTTCAGCAAGGTGATACAATCACGAGGACTGTGAGTTGTCTGTGGGATCAAAGGGCTGGGTGCTTAATTAAAAAATAAATTGTTCTCAATCTGAAAGACTTCTCAGGGTTGGTCTGTTTGACATGCTCACCATTGCATTAGAGAACCTATTCTAGCATAGGTTAAGTAGCTTGCTAGTGAATAACTTAATCTAATAGCACAGTTAATCTCATCAGACAAGCCTCAGGCGTGTGCATAAATACGCTCAGGCGGCAGCTTTGACTTCAGGGATTTCTAAAGATCACCTTCTATTGCTGCTGAATATTACCTATAGTATCCACTTCAATTGGTTAGAAAAGCCAAGTGCTAAGAATGCAGCTGAGGTTGTTCTACTGGACAAAAATCAAAATCCCAACTTGCCTGTGCACTTGTTCTTGGCCTAAGTCTATCTCCCTCCTCGCGCTCCCCCTCATACCCTCCCAGGAGTTCCTTGAGCTATTTTGTGGCCAGGTCTGCAGGAGCAGGCAGCCCAACCCACTCTCCTCGAACAGCTGGATTCCAAGTCCCAGTAAGAACAAGGCCAACACTTGTTCTTCCCAGCAGCTCTAGCACTGTCCCACCAGCTGGATGCCCAGTGACCTACCAGATGCAGGAGGTCAGCTCTGAAGTTCATCTTCCAGTCTTTCACCAAATCCATTCAATTTCACACATCCAGGCTGCTCTACCACACAGAGCAGGAAGGAATTAGCAGAGGCATTTAGTGATGTGCTTTTTGAAGTACTTCTTCCAAACCAAAGTTGTAATTTGTATACTTGCAGATCTACAAAACTCTGCTCTTCCAGACCAAGCTCACTCAAGGGAAGGGCTGTTTGCAGGCTTGTTCTTGCAATGCTTGGTTCAGCATTATGGAAAGAGGAGCTTGCTCAAGTGGCAGCATGTATTTGTACCCAAAAATACAAAAGGCAGAGAAGCAGGGCAGCTTTATGCTTCTAGCATATAAAGATACCAACTAGCTGAAGCTGAAAGTATTCTACTTCATCTAGCTTACTAGAAGGCCACAACTTAAATTCAAGGTGAAAAGCTTAGTCTTAAAAAAATATTTAGAAGTTTAAGCCAAGTATTTGCTAACAATACTGTGGTGTTGTTCATCAGTATGCCACCCCACTCTGTTCCAGCCCAAACCCTATTCCCTGGCCATCTCAGTATTCCAGGTTTTTTTAAAGCCTGCTCCCACCCTGACAAAGTAATTCATTAAGCCTTTGTGACCTTTGCTCTCCCCTCAGCAGGAGTGCAGCTGCCTGCCAAGCCTTTCATTTGAGCCGAGATGATTGCTGGACAGTAGGGGGTAGAGAATGAACTATTTTGGGGTTCAACCTTTTGTTACTCCAAGAGGAAGGGCCACTTCTCAGCACTTCCTTAGCACTAAGACTTCAGGTCAAGTGGCTCACTTGGATCAAAGTTACCAAAATGAGTGAGGTCACTGGTCAACTGATAATGAACTGTCAATCTGAAAATGTTTATTGTTTCCTTAATACATTACATAGATTAAAACACTTAAGTTCCTGTTACAGTGCTGGTAACCACACCTCCCAGTACGCTTCCCAAGCCCAAGATGCATCCCACAGCCCCACTCAAAGCAACACTAACTCAAGTCCAGGGTCCAGATCCACCTGGACAGGCAGGTGCTTGGAATGCTGCTCGTGCCTTCTTAGCCTACCTTGTGTCTCTTCAGCACGCACTCAAAGTTGATTTTACAGGTTGCCAAAAGATTTCCTAAAGACATCTGCTGCTTAGGTGGCTCAATATGGGATTTCCAGAACTCTGCACTCGAGAGGGTCTCCTAGAGAAGAAGGGGAGCCCCGCTAAGGTTTAGGGGCTCCGTGGTTCACCTAGGCAGGTCTGCCATTAGATCAGCAGCTTCCACCTTCCCGTTAATGGTACCCCCACCACTGATGAACAATTTGATCTTCGTGTTCAGTCACTAGGGTCCTGTTACCGCATTCTTCCCAGCGTCTGACCTTGCCATTCTCCACCAAGATAAATTTCCATTCCACTCTGGTGTCCACGGGCAGGCTGATGGATTCGGACCAGAAGCCATCCTTGTCGCGCCTGAGGGGGACGTAGCTGTGCCACTGGCCCAGGCACTCGTGGTCCCCGGTGACACCGATGAGCTGTGCCTCGGAGTGGGTGACGTAGTGCACACGGAAAGCCACGTGGATGTTCTGGAACATCGGCGGCACGGCTGCAACTCGCTTTGCTTTCCAGTCCCCGTCACAGCAGTCTCCTGGTTCCCATTCCTTGCTGTCTGAGTCTTCCATGCTGCCATCCTTCCCTTCGACCAGGTGCTCAGAAACAACTTCCCACTCTTCATGGTCCAAGTCCCTCCTCTCAGCTGGCTGACACGGCTGCTCCTCGCTCCTGTCCTTACACTCATCGTCAGAGGCCCCTGCCAAGTTCATCACGCACCATCCGCCACTTGCCTGTCCCACCTGGGCTTCCAGCTCGCCTGCCTGGCTGCCGGCCACATCAGCTGGATGCTCCCCCGGCTCCGTGACACCGCGCTTCGGGATCAGCCGCTCCAGCTCCACAGGCTCGCCCAAAACATGGTTGAGCTCCTCCCTTGAAGCAGCCGCCAGATCCCCTCCCGGATTCGAAGAGCCGGACGGGGCAGCAGCAGACCCCTCCCCGCCCGCCGCAGCATCCCCTGCAAGTGACATTGAGGGAGAACGGGTTAAGCGCAGCGCCGGCAAACCCGAGTCCTCGCAGGCTCGGGCAGCCCGGGACACCCCTGCTCGGTGACACAGGGGAAGCATCGCCTCCCCACATCCCGGTACCTGCGCTCCCCGCGCTCACCCGCCGGGGCCCCTCTCTGCCGGCCGCCGCCGCCTCGTCTCGCCCGTCGCTGTCGCCGTACCAGAACCAGGCGACGATGGCGGCCAGCAGCCCCACGAGCAGCGCCGGCCAGAGCCCCGCGCCCAGCCAGCCCCAGGCGCGGGGCGGCGCGGGCCCAGTAAGAATGGCCGGGCGCTGCAGCGGCGGGACCGCCGGGGCCGCCCCCCGGCGCCGCTTTAAGCCGGGCTCCGTGGCCGGGGAGGAGCCGCTTCAAGGCGGGCGGGGCCGGGCTGAGCCGCGCCGCGGGGGCGGGGGAAGGCGTGAGCTCCCAAAGGCAGAACGGAGAAAGTTTCCCACTCTTGGCGCGCCTACACCCGTTCTCTGTCTTCTCTCAAAATTAACAGGCTTGCACTGGACCCGTGGAGCCTCCCTGTCAGGGCAGAGTCACGCAGGGCAGGTTTAATTCTAGCTACTGCTGGTGGGCTTAGATGCTCCTGCAGGGGTGTGCTGAGGGGGACTGATTTGCTGCTAATTTTACTGCTTGTGCTGGTGACAACCCTGTCCTGCTCTGGTATCTTTGAGAAGTGAGATGAATTCACTACTGATTTTGTAACCTCTTCGTCATACTCTAATAGCTACAAGTGGATTCCCTAACATTCCTGGGTTCTGTATTATGCTCAGGAAGCTTTTTCGATTATCAGGAGCTCAGAGTCCATTACTGCAGAGGATATTTGGTGTTTACTTAAGTTTACCTTCATTTTACTATTCTTGAAGTGATGATGTCAAACCTCATCTCAGAATTGAGAGGTTGTACAGATAAATCTTAGTAGAAACCCGATAAATTTAGCAAATGCACCTTGGAGTTTGTATTTTGAATCGGCAGTTCTGGAGTGGCAAATTGTGAAAATGTTTATAACACCAAAGATTAACAGCAGGGAAAGAGTGAGGGGAGGCCGTTCCACTCAGTTCTTTTTGCTGCCTTTTTAAAATCCCTTCCCTTTATCTGACCAAAGGTATGGTCATGACTGGCTCTCTAAAACCCATTGATGAGCTTTTGCCCATATCTCATTAGACAAGAGAATGGCTAAGTGGATGTCCCAGTAAGTCTATTTCCATGGGTGAACTTCGTAATCTTTCAGTGTCAGTTCGAGCAGCGCTCCCTCAGCTTGACGGGACAGTAAATGTCAATCGAATTTATAGAAGCACAAGTGTGCAGCCTCCGTGGGGCAGCTCCCTGCCTGGCATGGAGGAGGGTGGCTCTGCAGAGACACAGAATTCATGATCTAAATATCTTCCCTTTCTTTGCTTACCACAGTAGCTGAGGAACCGTCTCCTCCAGCAAAGTGCTGAGCTGGTGCTTAAGTCAAAATATCTATTTTGGTCCTGGGCTGTGTCCTGGCATGGGCTGAAAGTGCACTGCTCACATCTCCTGCTCGGTGACACAGGGGAAGGAAAGAGCTGTGCAGCCAGGACGTGCCTGGGCACTTTCCCAGTAACGGAGGGCTTGGGTGCATTCTCTTTTACCACTGCTGGTGCTCCAAGGTGCTTCTCAGGCTTGGTGCTGAGAACAAACCCTTGGCTGTAATGGGCTGTGCTAACTACTGAAACTTTTTAGAGTAGGTGATATTGCTGTTCACTTACATTCCTTTCTTTCCTAGCCTTCAAAACAGCCAGTTCCCTGCTCTGTGTCTGTGCACCACCTTGCTGAGCTGGGATGGCCAGTTTGTGCACCTACACGCTGCTGTTCTGTAAGTAGTGTGTGCATGGCAATTTAGGCTTCCCTGTCACCTCCCTGCAGCAGAGCAGCCACAACCCATTAATTATTGTAGCATTACACTACGAGGGTATCCCCCTGCCAGCCCTCAGCACAGATGGAAAGATAGAGTTTGGAGCTGCTAACCTCACATTTCTTTCCCTAAGCACATTTGATAAATCAGCATAGGAAGGAAAAGACATCAAGCAAACACAGCCTAGGAGAGATGACTGCAGGAATCCTCAAGGAAAAGTTTATTTTGAAGATACAGAAATGCACAGGATGAAAGGCAGGGTGCTGCTTTAATGAGCAGAGGTCTCCTCTGTTCATCTCCATGCACATTCAGGCCTCTTCTGGTGCCAGACTTTTTCACCCAGAAGAAACTAAAGCAAAGCACCCAAATTACCATGATCATAATTGTTGATATCACCAGTGGATTTGCATAATTACAAAAAGAGGGTCACCAAGCTAGTGACACAGAGACAAGCTTGCTGAGAGCCAGGCAGGGAAGGACTCTTCAACAACCCCCACTGCCAGCTCGGTCCTGCATGGCCCCCAGAGGACCTTTACCTTTGGGTTTATGTGGGTGTAATGGGTTTTACTCGTGCCTGTAACAGTGATTGTCTCAGCAGGCAGCAGCTGAGTCGTTTGCTCTGCAACTCCTCTCAGGGTGCCTGGGATTCATTTGCTGTCTGCTGATTTTTTTAAAACAAGGGTCTTGGTGAATCCTAAGGGTGAAACTCCTTGATTGCTGATCACTTAGGGAGGATTAGCAGCACAGATGCTGGACAGGAGAGAACTGAGAAGGGTCACTGAGGGCTGAGGTTCCTCCTCTGAGGCAAATGCACGGACCATTGCAGATAGTAACTTATCCCTTTGAAGGCTTCGGCCCCCCTCTCCTCTAGGAATTCTTCAAGTGCTTATATCCTGTACAACTTGGAGACTTCTGTCTCCTTAGAGGATTTCCAAAGCAGATAAACAGAAATGCTCCAAAATGCAACTGAGATTTTTTTTTTTAAAGCTTTCATCAGAATCAAACATGGTGTCTGTACAACAGAGGGACAAGGAAACAAATTCTCAAAGTCTCATGGCCATGATTCTAGTTCAAATTAATTCAAGACTTCAGTTTGTCCCTGCAGTCATTCCTGATGTAGCTGTACTTTAGAAAGCAGTGCTCTGTGAACGAGGTTCTGTTGCACCATTTGCTCAGCAAGAAGGAGAGCCTTGGAAAAGCAGGAGAGTATTTGGAAAAGCCACACGTGACTTTGTGGAATTCCCAGCTGGCTGGCCTGAGATCAGGAGCCTCAAGCCTGAGCCTTCCCACATTTCAGAACCGAAACAGGAGTGCAGGTATTTGCTCTCCCAGCCCTGGAGCAAGGCAGCAGCCAGAGGTGTTGTTGGGAAGGGCAGTGTCTCACAGGAGCTCTGTTCCTCTGTCAGCTGTGCCACCTAGTGTGGTGACAGGGGATCTCCAGACCCGTGTACTCCTGTCCCACTATCCTGGCTCTGACAGAGGATTTGTCATTTGTCACAGGATATTTGGGGAGCTCGTGTGAGGCTGGCCACCATCTGATCCCGGGGAGAGAATGCTCCTAAAGCCTTGTGTGTGCGCGGTGCTTCCTCCAGTTCTGCAACAGCACAAAATGGAAAGGTGAGTCAGTAAATAAGGAATTCAAATCTGGGAGCTCTGTTACTCCCTGTGGCTGTGCTGTGGGCTCATCTGGAAGTGCCACAGGCAGCTCTATTGCTGGAACAAATGCCAAGTGCCTGTGCTGCAGCAGTGTGCTTTGGGAGTTACCCCTATGTTCAGCACTGCTGATTATTTCAGTGTGAAGAATCCCTCTTCTAGTTTAACTGGAAACAGTCAGGTGTTAAAAGGAGCAATGGCACATCTCCTTTTCCCATCTTAACCATAACCCCCAGAGCTTAGGCTGAATTAGCCTCCCTGGGAGCCAGGTTAAAATCTAAAAGTCAAGAGTGATGCCAGGGAGGTTTTCTGGGCTTTTGATACTTCCTGTGTTGGATCCCCACCCAAGCAGGTAGAAAAATTGAAAGGTCAAAGTATTCATGTCCTTTGGAGGAAACCATGACCCTGACTGGCATTCTAGCCCTCTCCCATATAATTTGGAGTATCCCAGCTGTGAACACTGGACACTCTTGTGCAGCGTTGCGCTGCAGTCAGCAGGTGGCAGAGGAGGAGTATGGCTGGCAGGAAAAGCTCTTCCCTCCCAAACAGAGAGGAGATGAACTCTCAATTGCTATGAACTTCTTGAGAAGTGGTTGGTTAGTAATGAGGACACCCCAGCTCCAGGTTTGCTTTCCATTATGAGCCATGAAAATCTGGAAGGCAGCTGAAAGGGACCTCAGGAGTCCACTTTAGGCCTGGTGTCATTCTTCTTTAAGAACAGTGACCCAGCCTGGCCAGAGATGTCACCCCCAAAAATCTTACCCAGGCTGAGAAGCACAGAGCACACAGGTTTAACATCTGTTTTTAAGGACATGGGTTGTGATCTTCAGTTTGTTCTGCTGTTTTTCCTTGTTAGAATGTGTTTCATCCTCGCTTAGCTGACTCAAAACATCTAAGAGGTCTAAAACCATTCTTTCCTACTTACCCATAGTAATCTGCCTTGGAATTCCTTCTTGGGTTTGAGGTACAGTTTATTGCTTGCCCTGCCAGTCTCTTGCTGCATTTTCTGTGCTTTCTCTGGATTTCTGTGCTGTGACAGTAGTGTCAATGACAGCTTTCCTTACATCCCTTTTCCTTCTAGGTTTGTTCCCCGTGAGCCATTATTTGCCAGCTTTTTCAGCTCATTAGTCAGTCTGTGGAAGTCTCACTTTCTATTTTGCTGTTCTTCATTCTCCATTTCCCCAGCTGGTGCAGCTGCATTCCAGGTGCCCTTTCATGGTTGGTGCCTGTTGCTTTTTACCTCCTCCCAGGCATAAACCAAAGTATAATGTATTTTGGCTAAATTGTCTCAAGCTCATCTCAGACTTCACTGAAGTTCTACTACTCAGCAGCTCTTAGAAATTCAATCATAAATGAGATTTCCCAGCAAAATCCTGCTGACAGCCTCTCATGGTTGTCTCACATCCTGGAGATGACATGCTTTGACTTCCATGCGGGTTCTTTACATTGTCAGGCCCATAGGAAATGCAACATGAAAGACAGGTGAAGTGTGGTATTATTTTACATTCTTTCTTTGACTTAGGCCAGACCTTTTTAGAAATTCTGAATATGGGTGTTGATGCCCCCATATTTTAGATGCTACTTTCCTGCAAGCTGCAAAAAAGCGGTATTGTTTTATAAATCACATTATTTAATTCAAAATGGGGGTGGTTTTTTGTCGTTCTCTGTGATGCCTGGCTGCTTACCATGTGGGCTTTCTTGAGAAAAGACTCTACCAAATGGTTTGTAAGCTCTGATGGTAGGGCTTGTCTTCGTGGCCTGAATAAGTTTGATTACAGGTCTGGCATCACAGAGTTGCAGTGAGGTGCCTTCACTGGTGGTTCATATTTTTCCTCCCTGGAATAAAAAGCCAGGTGTATAATATCAGGCTGCAGCAGGGATTTTCAGTGTGCCCTGAAGTGCAGTTCTGCTGCCATCAAATCTCTGTCCCCACAAGTTCCCCTTTGCTGGGTTCAGTGTGTGAGGGGGGTGTCACTGGTCACTGAGTCATGTGCTGCCTGGGTCTGGTGACAGGGGAAAGCAAGAAGTCCTTTCCCACACAGCCTTGTCAGAGGGCAGGGCGTGCCCTGAGCCAGCACCTGATGCAGTGGCTCCATCCCGGGGCTCAGGTCACATGCTAGAACCATGGCGGGGACATATTGTCGCTTCCCCAAAGTGCTCCCTTTGGTGCCAAGGGACACAGCTGACCCACACAAGGTATTGCAGACTGTGCTGAAGCCTAGTGGCTCCCATCCTGGGGCCCAGCTCTGCTTTTGGCCTATATTTATTTATTGAGGCTGGCAGGCACCCAAGTGCAACAGGGCACTGGGCTGAAGCCTGGGATCTGGCAAGGAATGGGGACTGGAGGAGCTGGGCTCTGCAAGAAGCACAGAGCTAGAAATAGCCCAGGGTGCTGTCTTGCCTGGCTTTGCTGCCAGGCACCGTTTGCCTTCCCTTTCCCCCTCAGTGTGTTTTCCTCAGTGCCCCTCTGTGCTGAGCAGATGATACAAACAGCTGAAGGCAGCTTTGCTGCCAGCAGCTGTCCTGAGGGAGCCTGGCGTCCTGCCCACCCAAACAGTCCTGGGATTTTGTTTACTGCATTGGGATCAAACCCACGTCGTGGGGCCAGAGCTTTGCCTTCAGCAGGGATTCAGAGCCACGTGCTCCAGCCCGGTCTGCACTGCCTCCAGGGGCTGGAGGGCACAGGGAAAACAAATCCTAAGGCAGGAGATTGCACAGCCTCCCTCTGGGATTGAACCCCTAGGATCCCCTTTGTTCCTTTAACCTCTTGCAGAACATTTCCCTCATCCTTTTCCCAAGCTGTCCCTTGAGAGCTCTGCCTCTGGCACGTTTCCAGGGGAGCTGGTGGCTGTCATGCCCTCGGGCAGTGCTGCCCTGGCAGGGATGGGAGCTGAGGGCTGTCCCACACACAGCCCCGTTGTTGAGCTGGCAGGCAGGAGCTGTTTGTACCCGGGCTGACATACAAAGCATTTGTTTCCAGTGGCTGCAGGATAAGGATGACTCATTCCGGGACTACCAAGTATGCATTTAAGTGCAGTGGACACTAGCAGTCAGGGAGAGACTTAGAACGTGAGTTTTTGGTCTTTCCTCATCTGTGGCAGCAGGTTTGGTACACTTTAAGAACACACACCCCAGGTTTTGTGCATGGGAAGGCTCCAGAGAGCTCGGCTGTGCTGCTCTGGAGCCACTGGTGCTGCTAGCTAGAAGATACTTACACTGCAGAATTTTAATTAGAGATAGTTGATCACCCAAGTAAATCATAATGTGATGCAGGCTGGCAAGATCATCTAATTGCAGCCTTCAATCCCTGTGTTTACTTCAGGAATGGGGGAAGATCTCAGGCTGTGGCAGAAGACAGGTTCAGAACAAAGCAGACTCTGATTGTAGGTTTGCAGCCTCTGTCAAATGCAGTCAGCAGAGACCATGAAAATCCCTGGCTTTCTGTGCAGGACCTCCCCTTTTCCTCAGTAAAATTGTGGGCAGAGGTACTGTGCATCTAGGCTTTAATGCAGCAGCAGACATTCTAAGGGCTGGAGTCTGCTCTTGAACTCTTTCAGATCGAAAAGTAGTTGAGAATAGGCTACAAAAAGATGAAAATGAGACTCCTAGAGTTTCTGCTGTGGAGCTTCCCTCACCTCTGTGTGTTGGAGTGGCACTTAGGTGGGACAGGACTCCCAGGTGAGGGAAACGTGCCATCGGTTTACCCATTTTACAAGTGCCCTCCCTAGTGCATGCAGTTCCCTTAAAAATAGGTGTGGGTTGAAACTCAAAGTCCCAAGTGGGGCAAATAAACGGAACAGGTGTCCCTCTCTGCCTCCTCCCATTGGGAAGGTCTGGGCCAGGGGCTGCAGTGCCCATCCCTCAGGGTTGTAGACTGGAATCCTCCCCATTTTAGGAGGCTTGCATGCCATACTAGAGGAGACCAAGTGCATGTTCACAGTGGATTCTGTTTGAATGAGAGGTTCTTTACAATGTCTGTCATGTCCAGGGTTACCAGGAGAGGTTTTCAAGGCTGGAGGGTCAAGTCTCTGCTCTGCAGTGTCAGATATTGATGGGGAAGTGTGTGACTGATAAAAAGTACCTGGCCTGCATGACTAACCTGACTCTGCTAGCCATGTGTGTCAGTAACCTTGCCCACTCCTTAGAGCTCTCCCTAGAATAAAAGCAGAGACACCTTTATATGGTGATTCAGGCTTTGTTGTCTGCTTGTTTGTAAGGCCAGAGTGAACACAATCCTGGTCTGGTTTTGCATTTCTCCAGGCTTTTTTTGCCAGGCTCTCCTTTGCTCTGCTGCTGGGAACAGCATAGGCTCATATTAGGTATGTTTTGGGTTTCTCCCTGGCTGCTTCCACACCTGTGTTTATCCCTTGGTGTGCAGAGGATGTTCCCAGTAGTCCAGGGCTGTTTGCAGCACTCAGCAGCAGCAGAACAAGTAAACCTGGTTCATCCTGGAGCTGCCTCAAGGGCTATACAGAAAACTGAGGGCTTGGAAAACTGTGTCAGTCTCCGTGGGCAATGCTCAAGAATATCAGATCAAGCACTTGAAGAGACAGCATTCTTCCTGTTGCAATCTGCATTGCAGAAGCTAAAACCTGAATTAAGGTAGTGAAACTCTGACAGGGGGAGCTTCACTGATGAGATGGGCTTGGCCCTGCAAGCCAGGCCCTCAGCAAACCTGTGGAATCTTGCTCCAGTTTCCAGAGCCTCCCGTCCATCCCAGTGCAGGCACTGCTGCTTCCTTGCCTTCCTTTCCCAGCAAGGTCTCTGTTCCTCTGTTCCACAGGCACTGGTGACATCCTCCCATCCCAGAAAGCATCTCCTGGTTCAGCAGAGAGGCTCCAGCACTGCTCTATGCCAGTACTGGGAAGGAGGTATTTGGCATGAGGGATTCAGCTGTGGAAAAGGAGGGAGCAGTCTGGGTGGAGAGGAGAAGGTGGCCTGGAGCGACGCTCAGTCCCACGCTGGCAGCACAGCTTGGCACCCCTGAGTCACGGGGCTCTTGCTGCACAAGCAGATGAGTCAGGGGAGCAGCAGCCCCAGCCTGAAGTAGCTGAGGGGTGTGAGTGGCTGCACTGCTAGTTTTGGTACAGCTGAAGTTAGGAGGAATATGTGTGTGTGTGTGTGTGATTATAAAATGTGCCTATATCACAATTAGCACATGCAGGTGTGTGTGAGTGGCTTACAATCCACGACGGCTGCAGTTATTTAGCTGGGGAGTGTCAAAAATATGAGGCTCCAGCCCAGATTTCAAAGGGAAAACCACTCTTGCTGCTAATTTCATAATAGTCAAAAGTAATAATTTCCTCAGAAGCTAAATTAAGTGCTATTGCAGGCAAATTTCCTGGGATGTCACTGCCTCAAATCTGGAAGTCAAGCAGCAAAGGCTGCTCTCACAAAAGAACCAACTTTACTCCCAGCCCTTTCCAAGGTTGCTGATGGACCCAGTAATTGCAGGATAGCTGTGCCCTACAGTGAACTGCTTTCCTGCCAGCAATTAATTTGCCTCTGTGGGAAGAAGAAATTGAAGCTTGAGACAGTGAAATGTGATCACTACCCACTTACAAACCTTTCAGAAATGTCTCAACTCTCAGCTGAAATCAGGATCTTATAATTACGTTAAATTATTATTATTATGTTGTTGTTGTTGTTGTTGTTTTATTAATTAAGCATAGAGTACTAGATACCCACAGTGTGTGTGTGTTCTCTGGCGACAAGGACATGTGTGAGCTGTGCAGGGAAAGCAGAAGGGCAAAGCCTCTGGAAAGCTTTTCCTTGTGCATTACTGATGCACTGAAACACTTGAGTGTTTCCCAAGAGCTGCTCCTCCAGGGCTGGGAGCATGCCCTGCATGTGAGGCTTGTGCTGCTGTTCTTCTTAGCCCTTGCTGTGGAACTGAAGCCAGCACAGGCTCAGTTTGCCAGCAAATTGGGAGAGGGAAGGACCTGCAGGTTCCCTGTCCGGTGTTTTATGTCATGTGGGTGAGCTGGGCAGCCAGGTACCACAGATCCATAGAGGGAAGCAGACTGCAAACGTCATGCAACAGCAGGAGATGTGTGGACAAGCCTACTAAAATTGGAGACGAGACAGAAATTGGTAGAGTATTTATCAGGTAAAGCACTTTTCTAGTTACAGCTGCATTTTCATAGTTGAGGTGAAACTACACTGGGTCCTGGAGAGGCTGTCTGGTGTCTCTGCGTGCCCTGAGGTCACAGCTCCTGAGGAAGCAGGGCAGGCCTGGCTGTGAAGCAGTCAGACAGGGTGTGAACAGGTCTGTCAGCAGTGGCAGGTGATTAAGCAAGGGCAAGCACGATTCCTATCTCAGGTGTCAAAGACCAGAGATCCATCAAGTGCCAGGGATGCACACAGAGACGAGGAGCAGTACCCCACCCTCCTGTGTGCTGTTCCAGCCCTGCTGTGGGCAGCATCAAACATCCACTGGAGAAGTGTCTGACAGTAACCCACAGGAGGAGGATTAAGGCTTTCTGGGATCTGGTCTGATTTGGCTGATACTGTGCTGTGGGATTTCCTAATGCCTTCCCTTACAAGCTTTTCCTGCTTTGCATAGACTCCAAGGAGCTGAGCACCTGGTGTTGCACAAACAGAAGGAGCCACATCACAACCTCAGTAAATCTGGCTTTTTATGCTTATTCAAGATATTCCCAGTCCATGGGACAGGACAATTTCACAGTGTCTATGCTTTCCAGAATGGGCCTTGTCTGCCTCTTGGCTCAGTAACATCATCGTGATGCTGGAAAGGGAAGATGTGCCCCTGCTTGTTTCAGGGATCTGTAATTATGACACACAATTGTGCCTGGAGCCAGCAGTGCACCCACTGCATTCCCAGGCTGCATTCCAGAAGTGGAGCCACTTCTCACAGGAGTGTGTGCAGTGTATCATGGCTGCTGAGCACTTCCCTGGCTTCCAATGGCAAAATGATTTGCCAAAATAAAGAAAATAATTCACACTAAAAATCTAGAAAACCTGTATGGAGAAACAATTCTATGCATCACATGGGGAGGGTTTTATGGAAAAAATCCAAAAAGCTTTAACCAAACCCAAAATTCTGTAGGAATCTTTGCTTGATCTGTAAATATGTGTGCCAGGGTTCAGCTAAAATATTTTACAGTGGAAGGGAAGGTTTATGGTTTCAGAGCAAGGAAGACTCTTCCATGGGAATTCTAAGGGGAGGATTTTGTTGCTGTGGTTAAATTAGTCTTCAAAACTAGATTCTAATTATATACTCTGGTTCTTGGTTTTTGGAGAAATGGTGATGAAACAGGGCTGAGAACACCACTCGGGAATGAGAATCTAAATGGAAGAAAGCTGCCAGAACAATCTTTCTTTTTTTCCTTTAAAAAAAACCAAAACTGCATGGGTGGAACTACAAAAATTCTGGTTTTCCAAACAGCTGTGACATGTGACCTCGGAACCTTTCACAAGCAAAAATATCCAAAAGGGCACATAGTAACATAACACTTGCTGCAATCACAATTACAGGAAAAAGTATTTATAAGGGAAGACGCTTCAATCCATCCTAGCAGGAAATCCACCTGATAGGCCACTTGCCCTCTTGCTCGGGAAGGCATTTCTTGGATCAGGCTTGTGAAAAATGCCAATCACTTGTTTTTGAAATTTTAAAAGTTTAATAGTAATAAAATGGTTATAAAAATAGTAATATAATTAGAATAATAAAATTTGAACATTTGAGGTTAGGACAATATGAGACAATCAAAACAAAGAGATACGGACGTCCGGGTACCTTTTTCTGGGCAGCACAAGCCCGAAAAAGGACACCGGTTAACAGAGGATTAACCCTTAAAAACAATCGCCTGTTGCATATTCATACACCTCATACATGATGCATAAATTCCATTCAAACACAGGATTCTGTCCGGTCACTGTCAACTTCTTCCTCTTAATCCTCATGCCGTCTTCCTGTCTGAGCGAGGTGGGAAGAAGTTAATTTTCTGCTGGTAAGGGAGCAATAAATTCCCTTTCTCTGAAAGATTTAGGTGTCTTGCAGCCCCTCATTCCTTCCTAAAAGAAAACATTCCACATACATAGTTCCTATCTTAACTACAAAAGCTACCTTTTTGCTATGAAACTACATTTACCATAGCATTAAAATGTTAACACAGCACTACTTAACACAACTTAATGTGTATAGTAAATATCTGCGTAGAGCCATATCATATGCACTTTTCACACCGCAACAACCTCGCCGCGGACCTCCTCCGCTCCTCTTCCACAGCGCCATCCCCAGCGGGCACGAGGCTTCCGGCTGTGCCAGGACCTGTGCCTGTGGGATGCGTTATCCCGGTGAGCCGGGAGAGCATCCCTGGGCCGGGCATCCCTGGCCGAGCAGGGTATCCATCCCCCGGCAGAGCAGGGCACCGAGGGCGGGGAGGGAGCGGCGGCTCCTCCCGGCGCTGGCGGGCGGGGCCCGCGGCGCTCCCGCCCCCGGAGCCCGGCCGAGCCCCGGCGCTCCCTGCTCGGCAGCAGCGGCAGCAGCCATGAAGTCGCTGTGTCTGGTCACCGTGGGGGTGCTGGCCATGACGCTGCTCATCGCCAGCATCTCCCTGCTGGTCGCGCACGTCTTCCAGACGGTGGTGGATCTGCAGGTGAAGCAGGTAAAAGCATTGCCGCCTTGCCGGCTCGGTGCTTGTTTACCTTTATTTCGTCTGGAAATAGCCGAGGGACGGAGGGAGGGGGCTGGCTGCCTCCTTGCTGCAGCGGTGGGTGAGTGGGCAGGAGCATCTCTGGGCTGTGAACCCCCCCTGCCCCGCACCACCCGGCTGGGCTGGGGCTTAGGGTGGAGCTCAGGCTGCACTGGTCCCTGGGCTGGGTAAAAATCGAGTGAGGATGGGTAAAAATGCCTCTTCTTGAGACAGCTTTGCTGGCTGTAGGGTAGCAGCTGTAGCAAGCAGCTGTCTCCAGAGCAGCAGCACCTGAGGGGAGCAGGTGGGGCACCTAAAGCACCCCTTATTTTTGCTATCTCTATCATAAATTGCTTGCAGCTTTCATACTTGTTCTGCTGCTCCATTTACTGGTGCCTCTGGAGCAGGGCCAGAGGTGCTGTGGGCTGGAACACGCGGTGTCTGCCGGTTCCCCAGGCTGGGTGATGGCAGCCGGGCATTTCAGCAGGTTATTCCACACTTGAGGACACCCATCCTGGGGATGCAGAGGCCTGCACTGCTCCTGCCCTGCCTAAGCTTTTGTTTCTCTCCCAGAGTGGCTCTGTGCATTTCAGCAGTGGCCCAGCTGTGTTAGGAACTCTCTTGGAAATCCTTTGTAATGAACAATTATTTTACTATCTGAGGAATATCATCTTAGTTCTTATTCTGATAGAGATGCCAGGAACAGTAACCAATGAAGGGATTTGACCAGTGCTGTTGTCTAATTGGTGACCAGATTATCTGTGATCTCCTAACCTACTGTTCTTTTCTCTGGGCTGTTGACAGGGAGCATTTCCTGCCATGGAAACTGCATTGTCTCCAGTCGGTTTGGGTTAGCGAGCACAGTGTGGGGTTGGCAGTCAGCTTACAGCAGGTTGTGCCACTTGGAAGCACAGCTCCATCCCCCTGATCTTGGCTCTCCTTGGGAAGGCGTCTGCCCTCTCCTGCATCCCAGAAGTTCTGCTTCCAAGTGTTCTTCCTGCTGTTCCCAGAGCAGCCGGGCTGGACTGTCGGGAATTAGGCGTGATCCTCCTTACGCGCATTATCTCCTTCCCCGGAGCAACTTATGTAAGAGCCGCTCGGTGTTTGCTCGGCAGGCCTTGCAGTGAGGCAGGCTAAAGTTTCCAGAGCTCAGGAAATCAGGCCTGTGCTGCCTGCCGCTCTCCAGCTGGTGCTGGCACACATCTGGATTGCAGGGAACAGGCTCCCTGGCAGAGCTGCCAGCTCCCGGAGCGCCTGGTGCAGGAGTCACAGCCCACAGCAGGCTGCTCCGGTCACTCTGCTGAGCTGGTTGCTGTCCACATTTGCTTTGTCCCACGTGAGCTTCCCCTCATTTGTGTGTAGTAGGGAAAGCTGCTGTCTCTTGTGTAACCGCGTGTGTAGCTTAGAAAATCTTGTGCAAATAGACAAATCTCAATTTGCCCTTGGAATGGGGCAGGACCCGAGCTTTTGCAAGGAGTCCCTGGAGCAGAGCTGCCTCGCAGTGAGGGGCTGTGTTGGCAGTCTCAAGTGCAGCTTGAGAGTGGAAAACCGTGTTTTGGAGCAGCTGAAGCTCCTGTGTCTCCAAAGCCAGCGCCTGTGAACGGCTGAGGATGGCTCTGCTTTCACGTGTGCAGCAGCCTTTTCAGCCAAAGGATACAGAGAGGGTGTGGGAAGAGTGGGAATCCAACCTGCTGTCAGACTTCACACCTCTTGAAAATCAGTGAGCAGATGTGTTGTGACAGGAACACTGGCAGCACTTTTCCCAGAAGGCATTCAAGTCTCATCAACTTATTCTTTGGTTTTTTTGTTTGTTTTTTTTTTTAAATTTCTGTGAACTAAACGTGCCATCCCAAGCAGAATTCCAAAACCTGTTATCAGGGCCTAGCATCTGAAACTCTAAACTCCAGAGAGCAATGGGAAAAAAAATCTGTAATGAACAAGGATGAGTCTTCTCCAGGAGAAAGACATTCCAGCTGCCAGCGTTGTTGCTTTGTGCCCTCTGATGGGTAGATGCTGGTGTATTTATGGCTATAGGTGCACAGGTTATTAATACAACTTAATATTATATAGGTATGTATATGCACACACACACACAATCAATCTTGGAGCTATGCTCCTCATTTCAAACTTGAAAGTCATTCAGTCCTTTGGCCTGGGTGTTTCCTTCACACCACATCCCTTAGGCTGAGAATTTTAGAAAACACTCTCCAAACCTCTTGAAATTCCACTGGACTTGTCGCCAGGCATCTCTTGAGCTGAGTTGGCTGGAATGTTTCAGGCCCAAAAGGATGAGGAAGATGTTTTCTCCTTTGATTTAGCTGATGTACTGATCATTTTTTGCTGCTGTTGTTTAATGGAAAACACTGGAGCTCTCAGGAGAGTTGAGTATGAAGGCCTAGCTGAACGATCCATTGGGATGCTCCTTTGGGGCAGGGCATTCCCAAGGTGCAGGAGTGGAGAGGTCTGTTCATGCTGGTCTGAGCACTTACCCCACCACCTTAGCAAGTCGCAGTTAAACTCTGTCATAGATGAACACATAAAAGTGCATCTTTGAATTAAAACGTTTAGGGGTTCCAGGAAATAAATCTAAAAAAGAAATTAAATTTTCTCTGTAGGCTTCAGGAATGTTCAGTACCATTTCCCAATCCCACCATCGCTGCCAGTAGCCGTTATATTTGGGAGAGAAAGCTCCCTATTTATTTCCTGTGTGTAAAGCACAGTCAAGGCAAGGAAACAGCAGCAAATGAGAGAGCTGTGGGTTCAGGGCTGGCTGATATATACAGTCAGCAGGAAGGATGCTTTGGAACATTGGAAATGAACATGGACTCCACTTGGAAAGGAGAAGCCCTGATGTCCTTGTAACATCCTGCAATAGACTGAAATATCCCTGGTAACATTTGGTCAAAACCAGAAGAAAAGAGCTTATCATGTTTCATTATTTGACAGATTTTGGGAGTCTCTCTGAATCCATCTCACAAGTTTGTGAATCTGGGTTTGCTGTCACTGTACAGAGCTATAAATAGACACTTAATTTCTGTGGGAGATGCAAATTGTGCCATGCAATCCAAGAACTAAATCTGGAATTAATATGACCAGTGAATACTAGGAATACAGAGATGAGTCTCCTTGGCATAAATCATAAAAAGACAGGATCAAAAGCATCAGGTTGTGTAAGAAATTGTATATATGAGATGCTGGTAGTTCCAGAGAAGTGTTCCAAGCTCCTCAAGCGTGTCTGAAACACATTAATTTTTGAGGTGTGCACAGACTTTTTAGCCTATAGGGAAAGCAGGCTGCAAGTGCAAAGTGCCACCAGCTGGGCTGGCTCTCGCTGCCATTCAGCATTTCTGCTGCCATGCCCAGCTCCTGACAACGAGTTTGTCTTTGAAACAGTCTTCTCTTTATCTCACACCTCAAAATTCAAGTCTCCATGGAGAGAAAACGCCTCCTTAAGTGGGAAGGCCAAGAATGAGTCCTGAGGCAAGTGTGGCTGATAAGACCCCATGAACATTGACCACGAGCTGGCAGCTGTCCAGCCTGCCCTGCTTCTGAGCTTCCACTCACAATATTCCACTTGTTTTCTCAGAATAAAAAGAGTGTTGATGAGACCCATTTAATTGCAAATCATTCCCCTCCTCCCTTTCTTCCGCCTACAGGTGATGTGGTTTTCAGAGACAGACTTTTCTTTGTGTTTATTCCCGAACATTCACTCTGCAAGCCAGATTTCTCTGTGTGACCACTGCAGCAGTTCCAGAGTTATAACTGCATGAAAAGCCTTGATTTTGGTGGTGGGGATGCTTTATAGGTGGGATGAATTTTACCCAAAACAGGACAGTAATAAAGGTGAGATCTCTGTTGCAGAGCTCTACATGACAGGTGTGGTTGTGACTTTCCATATAAGGTGTATATACTGATAAGGGATATCACTGAGGTAAGGGAATTAGTTTCATTTCCTAAGTGCTTCTGTTATAAATAATGGTTTATAGCTTGGTTACAAAATAGACTGACACACCTTGGGTATGGAGATGCAGGTGCTGACATTGCTGTAGGAAAGAAATTAAAGACAGAGGGAGAACAATCTTTCTCCTATTCAAAGACTTTGGAAAAGCACAAATCCTAGAGTGATCCTATGTGAAAGCAATTTGTCATTCACAGTTTTTCTCTCACAGGCCACTGAAAAACAAAGTCTAATTGCTTGGGAGAAAAAAAAATCTCACAGTTGTATTGGAATCTGACTTTCTTGGGCAAAGAAATCATCGAGGCCAGGACTCTTTTGGGCTCCCAGCATTAAGTTGTACTTTTATCTGTAATGTTGGCACATTTTGTGGTGTCTTGCATCAGGTGAAGGTTTTTACTGATGCAGGAAAGGAGACAGGATTGCTGAGTAGTAGCTGATCAGTATCCCTTCTGAAAAATGCCAGGCACAATGGTCTGTGGGGAGGAGTGGAACTACAAAGCAAGCAGTGCTGCCCCTGGCCTGTGGCCAGGAGAGCAGGTGCCTGGGTTGTTTGGTGTTCAGTGAGCTGCTCCTAAGCAAAGCAGATCCAGAACTGGGGTCTCTCTTGAGTCTTACTGCCTGTGCTTGTTCCCAGGGCATGGAATTCCTCTCTCCCCTGTCAGTGCCATGCAGCATGATAGCATCAGCAGCTAATGTGCCTTTCTCTTGTTTCAGGGAACAGTCTTGAGGAATGGCACAGAAACCTTTGAGGCCTGGGAGGACCCTCCCCCCCCAGTCTACATGCAGTTCTACTTCTTCAATGTGACAAATCCTTTGGAAGTGCTCCAAGGCGCCACTCCTCTCGTAGAGGAAATAGGACCTTACACCTACAGGTAGGACCTCTCAGGAGTTCCACACTCCACAAAAACTCTGCTGTGGGACGAATCCAGAAGGCCTGGGATCCTGCTCTGGGAGAAAACCTAGGTGTTAATGTGTGAGGGGAGGTTTGTCCAGGGGAGGAGCATGGTCACAGCCCACACAGACAGCACTGACACTTGCAGCTGCTTTCAGATGAAGCCAGTGACCTCTGTCAGATTTTGGGCCCAGTTTTGCTGGTGTGCTGCTGTTCTTCACTGCCAAACACAGAGGAAGTTGATGCATCCTGGCCTGCTGTCTTGTGGGCTGGGGGATGTTTGGGAGGCTGGGGAGAGAGGAGTGTTGCACAAAAGTGTGACTCCTGCTCGCTCAGGAATTGGTTCCTAGCTGGAGTTGCACCATCCACATGGGTAAAACGAGGCCAGAAAAACACTTAGGGTGATACTAAAAGGGTCTTCCTGAGCCAGCCCTCATTGAAAAACCTGCTTAGCTTTTAAACCCATCTCTTCTTTTTACTGATGATTTTACTAAGGCTATGTGCAATGTTAAATATTGTCCAGCTCCTGGAGCTGTCCTGTGTGGCATGGAGAGATTTGAAAGTCCCCTTACAAATGAGTTTTCCTTTAGAGCTGTGTTGTGCTCAGCTGCCTGCAGCCGTGTCAGCCAGGAGCAGGCCTGTGGCAGGAAGGGCTGTGGTCCTGGGAGTCCTGGAGTGATGAGGAACTCATCACCACAGCAAGAAGGTGGATTCCTGACTGTCAGCCTCACTTCTGGTCACACAGGCTCATCCAGGCCAGGCACAGGCTCAGTGCCAGAAGGAGCTGTCTTCACCTAAGCTACAAAATTACCAAAATCTCTTGGTATTTGAAAGTGCTGGAATGAAAGCAGAAGCCTTTGTGGGAGCCTTGGTTTCTGCATTATCTCTTGCCTTTCAGTTTCCTTCTTCCCACATCTCAGCTTCCCTTCCTCCCCTGCCAACAATCCCTTCCCCTGTCTCCTCTGCATTCTAGTCCTGTGTCTGTTTAGTCCTGGCAAACTCCAAGTGGTACTTTGGCAAATTCCCTGCTCTTACAGGAGCCGGTAGAGCTGGAGAAAAGATGATCCACAAGGTCTTCAGTTCCCAAGCTTTCATTCACATGTGTGTAGTGTAAGGCTGGGCATTAGTCAGCAATGTGTTCAGTGTCAGGAAGATGAACAGGACCAGCTCCAGGGCTCACAGAGCTGCAAACAGGGCACCACACAGGCTGGCATTCAGTCCTCTTTGCCGGCTTCTTCTTTCCCCTTTCCTTAGCTCCGAGTCTCTCCTGGGTGTCCCCACGCAGCCTGGTTTGGGAAGTTGCTCCTTGCCCGTGGAGGAGCTCAGCAGGGTGGATGGGCTGGTGCCTGCCCCAGGGGAGGCCCAGCCTGAGCTGCTGGTTTGTTGGGAGAGCCTTTCCCTGCATCCCACGCCGAGGGCTGCCTCCCTGACTCCAGCTCTCCCTGCGGTGTTCTTGGTGGGGACGGGGAGGGAAGGAAAGAGGCTGCACGTTCCAGCTGCTTCTGGCTGGTTTGCTTGGCCTTGTTCTGGCGTGTCTGGACAGGATTCCCCTGTGCTCTGCTCTTCCTCCATAGGGGAAGAAGGAAAGGTTAGGAAGTGGAGAGCTCTCTTGCAGCAGGTTCTGTAAGCCTGGTCTGGCTGTAGTGGGCTGTCAGTGCTGGGTGGGAGGAGAGGAGGTGTGTGGGAGCACAGGGAGGGATGTTCCAGCCACACTACACACTCCAGCCAGGGAAGAAACCTCCAGCTGGTTCCACAGGGCCTGCATGGCAAAGCACTGAAGCCTCATTTGGCCTTAGCACGTGGCAGAACTCCTGAAATGCACTAATGTGAAGCGCATGGTGCTGTGTTTTTGTAAAACAGGGTGTTTGGGGAAAGGCTGGGAGTGAACTGGGTTGAACAAGCAGAGGAAAAAAAAATCCAGTCAGTGACAGGGAAGGCTCCAGAGAGTCTCATCCTGCAGCTCAGACTTTTCACCAGCATACATAGTAAAGCTTGAGGCAGATTCTGTAACAAAAACATAGTAGTGCCAGTGCTTTTAAATCCTGGAAGTTGAGCTGGCACCATGTAAAATAAATAATTACAAAGTTCAAGCTGCCTATCTGCCCAAGCCTGCTGAGTACCAAAGAACACTGGAATATTGTCTGGTCTTGCACACATTTACAACTTTTTAACTTTAACATCTTAGAGCCTTAGTAATCTCCTACTCATATCCTTCACCAGGGAGTATTATTTTCCTCTCCAGAGCTGGAGAGGTGTCTCAGGTTACTCCTGGCCTATTTTAGGAAGGCATTTCACAGCTGTCCATTTCCATCCCCTCAGTTCCAGCCCTGGGGTATAAAATAGATTGCTGTCCAAGAGGCTCTTGCCAAGTCAAGCTGGAAGTGTTGCGAGACCAAAATGTTCCTGGGTGACAGGGATGCTGGGGAGTGGTAGAGACACTTACGGTAAGGAAAAATGGGAAGTGGCTGGTTTCTAATAGCAGTAGTTTCACAGGCCTTTCCAGTTTGCTTGAGATGTGAAAGCTGAGCCAGAGCAATGCAGCCTGTTGTGAAGCTGCACTGATGGCTCCAGTGCAGCCAGGACACAATCTTGATCCAAACTGAATGCAGAGCATCTGGCACAACAATTCTCCCTCACGTCTTGTGACTTGACGTTTGCCCAGAGAAATGTGAAAGTCAGCAGGCTCCTGAGTCACTGCAGGCTGAGGAAACAGGAGGAGTTTCACTGCTGCGTGTGCCAGGCGGTGAGTGCCCCGCTGCCATTTCCCTTGTGGGCTTTGTTGAAGCCACGTGTGTGTCAGCCTGCACAGTCCTGGCTGGTCAGGTGCTCATGGCAATGAAAATTGACTTGTGCTCCTGACATGTCAGGGTAATTAGGATCTGACTTTCTTGTTGGGCCAGCAGGTAGTATTTAATGTTCCCTGCCAATTGGACCGGTCTGTCAGCAATCCTGAGTTTTATCCTGCTGTCTGAGTGTTTAGACAGGAACAGCAGCAACCTCCCAGGCCATGGGTAGTGAGCAGCAAAAATTCAGTTGAATTTCTGTCGTGCCCAGGATTCCTGCTCAAGAATTAAAGGAGAAGAACTAAAATGAGTCTTGTTCTGTGGTTGTGCCACATGTATGCCCTGGTGCCATGTGCGCTGAAGCCAGCAGAAGGTTTCTGGTGGGTTCTTAGGTCAGGTCCCTGACACACACGCAGCCTGCATCTTTCTGGGAGTGGATTCTGCCTGCAGCAGAGGCAAAAGTTTCATTTTCAAGCTGGACTTCAGGACAATCTCATATACAGTGCCTCTAAATCCTTCTGAGCTGTCTGAAATTGTTGTCCTTCCTTTGAGGCTTTTAAAGATGAGGCAAAACTACAAAGTGCAGTTAGCACGCAGGGTGGCGTTTTTGGAAACGCCCCATGAGGTCTGACTCAGCACATGCAGACACAGCAGGGGTTTTGTGTCAGTGGGGGAAGCTGCTTCCAAAGAACTGAAAATGCCACCCTTTACTTGCTTAAAGCAGTAGAGTTAATTGTGATTAATGCTATGTCTACTCGTTTAACTCCATTAGAGAACAAACTTGTCTTTCAGGGAATACAGGCCAAGAGTGCATGTCCAGTTTTTGGACAACGGAACCAAAGTGTCTGCTCTAAACCCAAAGACTTACGTATTTGAACCTGAGAAGTCAGTGGGAGACCCTGAAGTGGACCTGATCAGGACAGTAAATATCCCTGCAGTGGTGAGTTCTCTTTCATTCCTGCTTGGAATTCATCCTGACACACTTCAGAAGGAGCAGGCTATTGCTTCATCCTGACTCTCCCTTTGTGGTAGATGAATGTGATGGAAGAACAAGAGAGGCATCTCGTGTCCTGAGCAGATGCTGGTCTCACTTTGGGGCTGGACTATTGTGGGAGGCTTATTTTGTTCCTCCCCCTGCTCACACCTCTGCAGTGCCTTCCCCTGGTGCTAGGAGATCACACACTCTCCAGGGACAAGGGGAAATTCAGGCTTGCTGGGCTTCCATGAATCAGTGAAACCAGGGAATCAGTGATGTCAAATGCCTAGGAGGAATTCTGGTTTCTGCGTGAGGGAGTTAGGAATGCTTGGGGTTATTTTGTCGAAATTGGAGAAGCTGCCTCCAAGTCTGCTTCTCAAACCAGAAACAAACTACAGTAGAGGAGTTCCAGACAGAGCTGAGTGAAATTAAAATAAAAAATGCACCCTCAGGCTGTGCTAGGTGACACAGAGTCTCATAGTGATCACAGGTAGACCATTATTTATGTCTTATACAGGGATGGCAGGGGAACAAACAGTTTCCAAGCTGTCACAGCTTCCAGAGGCAGTCAGGCTGCACTCAAATACTTGGAGGTGTGATTCAGCCTTTCCTCTCCATCCTGGTTTAGTTTCAGTTGCAGGGTACCTTCATTTCATCTTTTTCCCCAGCACTTCCAAAAATGCCTGATGAGTCCAGAATGCCCTTTATATAGCAGTAGATAGGACTCAGCTTCCTGAAAGTTGCAGACAATACAGACCCTGTGTTTTCAATTGCTCCCAGGCATCTCGTGGTTGTAAGGACTATCTCTCCTTCAGATTTTTAGCTGTGATGTATGGTAAGAGGCAGTACAAGAAGAACCCCAGCTTGGTTAGCCCAAAGAAACACCCTCCTTTTGTTATGACCTCTTTAAAGGCCTGTTGTCAGCTGGGAAGGAAATAAATGTTAGAATTTTGGGGAAATGAATGTGCCGCAGAGGAAAGCGTCTGTGGTCGTTTATTGCCCAGCAAATCTGACCATTGCTCCCTCATTCCAATGCCCTGGCAGACTGCCATGGAGTGGACCAGGTCAACCCCTCTGCAGTTTGCCACGGAGGTGCTGCTGCTGCTGTACCAGGAGTCGCTGTTCACCGTGCGCAGCGTGCACGAGCTGCTCTGGGGCTACAAGGACAGGCTGCTGTCCACCATCCACGTCCTGCACCCCGAGATCGACCCCGTCTTCGGGCTCTTCAGCAAGGTAACTTCTGGCCCTGCCTGCTGCTGCTGGCCCTGGGGATGATGGCACTGGGTGGGAGGGATGCATAAGCTTTCCAAGGACAGCATCCCCCACTATTGCCTGTGCTCGCTTGAATAACATGGGCTTTGTGGAGCCAGTTGTGCAAACTGCTGGAAAAATGTCCTGATTTCCCTAGTAATTGACTGAAATTGGATGTTAATTCTGTGCTGGAGCCATTCCTGGCTTGCACAGTGTTTCTGGTCATTTTGGTCTGGGGGGAAATCATTGCTTCATGGGGATGTCTGCAGTGCTGAGGTTATTTCTGTGGGGTTATTTTCTCCCTGAGGGCTTTTTATTCAGGGGCAGCTCTCAAAGGGAGAAAAGGCTCATCTGGTGTTTTATTTCCTGCCTTTGGAAGGTGTAAGGATCTTTCCCGGTCACTTCCACCTCATTCCTGTTCAGAGTGGAGTTCAGTGAACTGCACAGCTCTCAAGGGCAGTCCATCACTCCTGGGGTGGATTTGGAGTGGTGACAACTTCAAGTCCTGCCACCCCAATGCAGTGACCAGCCAGGTGCCACAGGATGAGCGGAGCCACTGAAAGCTCCTTCCTCTGTTTGCAGATGAATGGAACTGATGATGGAGAGTATGTTTTCCTGAGTGGGGAAACGAACTACCTGAACTTCTCCAGGATTGTGGAGTGGAAAGGAAAAGAGTAAGTTTCTCAGTATACTGTTGCCTCTGTCACAGTCTGCCCCTTGCTTGCCTGGTCCTAATTTAAAGAGGATGCAACAGCAACTTGAAACCCATTTCAATGCCTTTTGTTGTTAGCTGAGGCAGGAGGAATTGGCTCTGTACTGGTCTGATTCCCATTTGCCTAGGCCAGGAGCTGGCATGGCCTGACTGCTTGCTGCTCAGACATCTTTTGGCCCTTGCTCTCTTTGCTTCCCTTTCCTCAGGTCCTTGAGCTGGTGGACAACAGAGGCATGTAACATGATCAATGGCACAGATGGGACGTCCTTTCACCCACTGATCAGCAAAGATGAGAACATTTACATATTTTCTTCAGATTTCTGCAGGTAAGGAGAAGACAGTGGCACTCAGGGCTTCAAAGCAGAGCGTTTATGTCCATTCCTCTCGAGGTGTCGTGTTAGGTTGGTGCTTCCCCTCCTGTGATTTCATTTAACACTCACAGTGTTCTGCATTTATTTATGGTGGGAACATGAGAGCTACAAAAAACGCTCCCAGTCTGCAGTTAAGGATGTGTTATTTGAAAATGAAGATTTGTGAGGTGAGAATTTGGGAGAAAACTGCAAGGACAGACTGGACTGCAAGGCTAGTAACAAGGGAAATGGAAGGATTTAGATGAGCTTTCCTTAAGCTTCTTTCCTCCAAAGTCTTCCTCTGTGCTGTGCTTTTTCAGAGAACCCAGGCTGCCCTCTTCAGAGATTCATGACTTTACAAGATGCTGTTTGAAATGTACCAAGGAAATCTTGGCCTTTCCTTCCTTATGTAACACCTTATCTCCCCTCTTGCTGATTTCCCAGTGCATGAAGAACAAAACCAACCTGGAATTATTTAAATCAATACAGAAATGTGTTAGGCTGAATTCAGATTGTTCTGCCTTCCATATCCGTGTTCCTTTGCTGGTCCCTCCCAGCAGAGGTAGCAGCCCTCACAGCACATGCAGCAGTGGTGTGGGGGCCATCTGTTCTGTGCAGCAGCAGGATGATGGGATGTGATCAGCACGTGGTGGAACTGCAACCCGGGCCATCAGCAGGGGGACACATGGGGCTGGGCTCAGTGCTGCTGCAGCCTGACACGCCTGGCCCTGCTCTGCTTCCCTGCAGGTCCCTGTTCCTGGTGTACGACAGCTCGGGAGCCGTGGCCGGGGTGCCCACGTTCCGCTTCGTGCCCTCCTCCATGGTGTTTGCCAACACCTCGGTGAACCCGGCCAACGCCGGCTTCTGCGTGCCCGCCGGCAACTGCCCCAGCACCGGCGTGCTCAACGTCAGCGTCTGCAAGCAGGGTGGGTTCTCCAAAGCCCACAGCCACTGGGCTTTGGAGTTCCACAGGGGCCCCTTCCCCTCTCTGTAAACAGCTGAGAGCTGTGGGCTCCTCCAAGGCTTCCCCTTGCTCGGCCTTTTGTTTTGGTGCTGATTCGGTGTTTTCACGTTCCAGGTGCTCCAATATTTCTGTCAGCTCCACATTTTTACCAGGCAGATCCAAAGTTTGTAGAGGACATAGAGGGCATGCATCCCAGGAAAGAATACCATGAGACATTTCTGGACATCAATCCCGTAAGTGCAGCCTTTTTTCAAGGGTTCTGTAGGTGAATGGATCCAAGCACTTTGGGTTTAGGTCACCTCCTTGCGTGGTGGATGTTGGTGTAGTCCCATTGACCTCAAGGAATCTGTAGTAGTTCCATGATGCTGGATGGAATGGGAGATCCCTTTGGGCACTTTGGGTCAGCTGTCCTGTCCCTGTCCCCTCCCAGTGTCTCACACACCCCACCCACCCACTCACTAGCAGGGCAGTGTGAGAAACAGAAAAGGCCTGGAGCTGTGCAAGTGCTGCTCAGCAATCACTGGAACATCCCTGTGTTACCCACACTGTTTTCATCACAGCTCCAAAAAACAGCCTGATGCCAGCTGCTGTGGAGAAAATTAATTCTCTCCCAGCTAAAACCAGTACAGCAGTGATCTCTACGCCCCCACAGACAAATGTGGGTCAAGGAAAAGGGCACAGTCACTACCTGCCTGGTTTACAGAAACAGTGCTCTGACTCACCGGGCTGCTATGTGCAGCTAAAGCAGGAGGAAATTCCACAGCTGCTCTCCTAAGATCCAGTGCAGATCCTGCTGTGTGTGTGTTCCAGGTTCTTCCTGCGTTCTCACAGCTCTCATTCTTTCACCTTCACTGTTTTTTTAACACTGATCTCTTTTATTCCCCAGCTGACAGGGCTCGTCTTGCAGGCAGCCAAGCGGATGCAGGTCAACGTTCATGTCCGAAAATTACCTGAATTTTTGTGAGTGTTCTCTGCTGCTGGGTGGAGTCTCATATCAGAGCTGATGTTCAGCATGATTTTTTCTGCAGTGTTCTGATGGAATATGGGGTGGAGAGAGCAAGTGTGAGAGAGAGAAGTCCAATCAAATCTCATTTCTAAGGGGCAGTATGCTCCCCTCTCACAGATGAAGCAGATTCTGTAGTTCCACCTGCAGAGTAAGGACTGCTGTATGGCAGCTACTCCTTCTGATATTTACTGGCACAGCTTGGCTGTAATAACTACAACACAAGTATTTTATCTGCCCAGTCCCCTTGGGAGACTCAGGGGTGTTCTTCAGGCTTGTTTCGCAGTGCCCAGGAACTGGCACAGTAACACAGCTCCTGCCTGAGCTGGGATTCCGCATGTGCCAACTCTTGGGGGATTTTTGCTGCTGTGCCCATGTCGCTTGGACAATGGTTCCTGTGTTTTACAAGTAACCTTCAACATCAGCTTAGCTCAAGCCCTGCTGCCTGGCACAAATCTGTCCCTCAGTTACTAATGAGCCCTGGATGGATCCCTGTCTTTCACTGCCCACCAAGTCCCAAAATATGCCCTGCTCCCAAACCAGAATTTATCCATCCATGAGATCAAAACTGTCCTACTCCAGCAGGGAGGTGAAAATCCACAGCAAAGAGGAACAGCCCAGAGGTTTTTTAGGGACTCTTTCCATGTTGATTGTTCTTGTATAATGTGTCTTCACAACCCTCAGGTGGAAAAGTTCCAAACCCATAATTTTTTTTTTTTTCACGCAGTGAAACCGGCAACATCCGAACGCTGATTTTCCCAGTGATGTATATAAATGAGGTAAATAGCTTTGCTATGTCTTTCCAGCACTGTGGCATGTTAATGCTTTCAGAAATACCCTCTGAGCCAGCCAGAAAAGAAAATGCTGATTTTCTTGTTGCTTGTACAGTGATAGGTAGGAAGCTGTTGCTGTTTCTTAAGTAGCACCCTCCTGTTTGTTGTAGTGTTAATTTCAGCCCTGCCAAACACTCTCAGTCAGACACTCTTTAAACTCAAAGGAGTTGGCCATGAGGAAAAGGGGTGCTCAGACAGAGGCAGGACTTCAGCAGATCACACCTTTTCCTAAGTCATCTGCTGTGAATATTCCTGTGCTATAGTCAGATCACTGAATCCATTGGTGTTAGTCCATTCCTAATCCAAAAGTTAAAAATCCCTATTTTCCTTTGAAATACAGAGTAGGTGATCCATCTGCCACCTGGAAGAATTTTAGAGGAGAAGTATGTCAGGAAGCAGTGAAGCAGTGGTGGAGAGTTGTGGGGGTGTTGTTTCCCTGCCCTTCACAAAAGTGATTTTACAGAAATAAATGAACTTTTTTTTTAAATTTCCTTTTCATTTCTTTCTGCTCCAGAGTGTTCTGATTGATGAAGCATCTGCCAGCAAACTCAGACATGTCCTGCTGGAAGCCAGTGTTGTGACTGGGATCCCCTTTGTAATCATGGCTCTGGGGATTGTGTTTGGGATTGTTTTCATTGTGCTGGCCTGCAGGTCCCAGAGGATAACTGAAGAGGTAAGCAGCACTTGGATTTGACTTTGCTTGCTGTCCATCTGCCTGCATTTGATTTTTCTTTTTTTTTTTTTTTTGTGGTTGATTTTACCTTTTGGTGTCTTTCTGCACATGTTTTTACACTGTTTTTGTTGGGAATGACCTTTCTAGGGAGGGGAAGTTTTAATAGACTCAGAATAAACGCGCCAAAGCAAAGGAGTGGAGTTAATCCGAGGAGCCTGGTAAGGCAGGTCCTGTCTCTGTGCCAAATTCCCTTGCCAACAGTAGTGAAATAATCAGCCTGTCTAGAGGACCCTGAAGGATAAGATGCAAAATCTCCACCATATCTGAGGACAGATTTAGTTGGTGTCGGTGTTCTCAGCAGAAGAACTGCGTTGTGCCAGTGGGTTGTTTTCCAGAATCACGATGCAAATTTGTGGCCAAAGAACAGATGAATTGCACAGACAGAAGCAGCAGGAAGTATTCTCCAGTATTGTCTGTTTACAAGACAGCCTGTAAATCTGTTTATGAGCACTTCTGTCCCAGGATGACACACTGGCATTAAGGTGCCTGTCGGGGTGAAAGCTGATGCCAACATTTCACCATAGCAGTGTTCAGATGGCACCAAGCGTGGAGCCTTTGGTTAGAGGAATAGCCTGGGTTCTCTAGGAGGCTGTTTTCATAGTTACTGTGGGCTTACTGTGGCCTCCTGTGTTTGTTATTCCCTAAATGCTGTCTTACAACTCCCTTCTGTGCCTGGGGAGCCCCTCTGGATCAGTGGGATCCACTGCCATGCCAACCCCATGGGACTGCACTTCAGTTTCCTGTCCAGGAAACTGAAACACAGGGTCCTTTTCCCTTTCCTTTCCTTCTGAGCCTGCCTGTGTTGCCAGCAGCTCAGCCAGGGTGTCAGTCTGTCCCACTGCCCAAGGCCTGTCCTGGGAATTCCTGCCCCAGGCTACATGCACAGCTTCAAACCAGCTCTCTTGGATGTGCTGGAACACTCTACAGGGGTCAAAGTGACAAAGGGACACCTGCATTCCATGCTTTTCATGCTTTGCTTTTTGTTGCTTTTCCTGCAAGCAGAGGTAATCCAGCAGTCTGCAGCTCTTCTGGTGCTCCCTGGCTGGTTCTGGCCTTCCCTCCTGTGTCAGGGGCTGCAGCAGGGCCCTGCCCAAGCTGCCACCCACCCTCTGGTGCTGCCTTAGGCTCTGTTAGAGGAAATTGTCCTTAGAAATAGGAGCTTTTCCTTTCCATGCTTGCAGTCTGGGCAGCCCAGCTTCCCATGGTGCGAGGTCTCTCATGGCTGCATTTCACTTGCTGTGGTTTTGTTCTTGCAGAGCACAGAAGAAGAGAGGTCCCCACTCATCAGGACGTCTTAGTAGGTTTCATTCCCCCTGTGAGCTTGGAGAGTAAACCATTAGAGCTGACCTAACACCAACTGTCCCCTGTGGAGCCACGCTCGTGTCCAGCGTCACTTTTGGTGGGACAGAGGTGGAAGGGAGTCTGCGCTGTCAGCCAGGGAGGAGACTTTTCTCTCAGCTACGTCACAGCTTTCAAACTCCATTTGCAAACCGCTCCAGATCCTGCTTTTCTCAGCCCTGCCCTCTGTCTGTACCCACTCTGGCAGCCACAGAGGACCAGCAGCACGATTCCCTGCGGGAGTGACACGGGTGGCATTGCCGACAGCCCTCTGGGAGCGCAGCGGGCTCCTGGGCAGCCCTGGGACAGCGACACGCAGGCTGTGGGCTGGCTGCTGCCCTGTGCACGATGTGTCCTGGCTGCAGTGCGCTCCGAGCGTTTGTCACTGGTGTCCTTGCTGCTGTCACAGCACAACGTGCAGCTGGCCCGCCCCAGAGCTGCGGCCGCGCGTGGGACCGAGCCAGCGGCTGGGAGTGCTTCTCCATGCAGAGCACCTCGGTGTTCCTGCTCTGCTCGCTAGCCAGGCTTCTGTCCTTCGGGTGTGGGCTTTGTTCTGCGGCTTCAGGCAGCACAGCTCAGCTGTGCCTGGGCTGGAGGGGACACAGCCTGTGGGGGTTTGCTGGGAATGCAGACTTGGCGTGTTGGGGATGGGAGCACCCCTCCGTGTTGTGGACAGGGTCCTGAGAACTCCTGACACTTTTTTACTTGTCGAGCAGAAACTTTTAACACAAGTCACCAAGGTTCCTCCCCCCCTTCCCCATTAAAGGAATATTCTCATCGAGGAATGTTTCCCTGAGGTGGTGAGATGTGTGTTCAAGGTGTCTGCTAAAGAGGGGCACTGGGGTTTGCCTTGCTTGGGGCCTTTTTCCTGGCTGCTGCTTCCCTTTCTTCCCTGTGACGGTGGGCAGGCCCTGGAATGGATTCTGCAGAGAAGCTCTGCCTGCCCCTGGATCCCTGCAAGTGTCCAAGGCCACGAGCAGCCTGGGATCGTGGAAGGTGTCCCTGCCCATGTGTGGAAAACAGAATTCACTGCTTAGAATTTTGAGAAGTTTACTACTAATAGGATAAAAAAAAGGACAAGATTTGCAGGGCTGGGGTGCTGCTGGCCAGGAGCCAAAGAACACCCCGGTGCATACAGACAGAGTTACCTTTATACCGTTACACATGCATATTCATGTGCTTCATGTATTGTTCAAACAGTCTTGTGAACTTTGTGCTGTTTTGGCAAATCCTTTGTTTGACTTCATGATCCGGCTTATCTGCATGACACCCTGGGTGTCAGGTCAATATATTTGATTTCTTCTTGCGTCTCCATCCTGCTGTTTCACATCCCCTGATAAGGATTTAGTATGTCCTCCTTAAATTTAACGTGGTATTCTCTGATTGTCCTCCTGTGCTCTGGTTTGTGTCGGGGTTACCTTATCACTTGGCCAGGTTGGTCAGTGGATGGCCTTACACTGTTTTTAGTTACGCAAAAGCTGCTTTTTTTTTGCCTTTTTTTTTTTTTTAACATATGCTTTACTAAGATCTCTAACACAATACATTCATCACACTATTGCTTCCATGAGTGATACAGAAATATTACATTGATTGCACCACTGTTTCTATGAGCAACGCATGCTTAAGCTGATAGATTATATTCTATTAACAAGCAGCTAAAAAGAGTTATCAGTGATGCTATTTCTAAATACCTATAACCCCTAACACCATGCATAAGCTAATACATAAATGCAAAAGCCAATATTATCTGGTAAATATTCACACATGGCAGAGAGAGTGGAGCAAGATGGGCTCTGAGGTGCCTTCCAGCCCAAGCCCTCCTGGGATTCTGTGCCAGCACTGTCACCCCAAATCCTGTTCGCTGGGAATAGCCCTGGGAAGACGCTCTGGAGCCGGGCTGTGCCCTGCCTTTCACGGCACGCTGGGGTGCTTTGGGTGCAGCTGCCACAGGAGTGTGCCCGAAGGGCGGCACTGCGGTCCCAGTGTTGGGGAATCCCGGGAATCCCTCACGGAGGAGCCGCTCCCCTTTATTCCCCTTTGTTTCCCTTGGGGCGCTGCGCCTCTCCCGGCGCCCCCGTCCCGCTGCCCGCAGTGGTACAGCCCGCCGGCGCGCTCCGGCCGCGTCACCGCGCGCCGCCCGCGCCACCCGGAAGCGCTTTGGCGGCGGCAGCGGCGGAGAAGCGGCGCGTGCGGTTGGTTTTGTTCGTGGCCGGACCCGCCGCGGGGGCTCGCGCGCGCCTCCCGCGGGGGCCTCCGCTCTGCCGTCCCGCGATCGGCCCCCATGGCCTTCAACTTCAGCGCCACGGCGGGAGCCGGGGCCGCCAACCCGACCGGTGAGCGCGGGGGCAGCGGGGCGCGCGCCAATGAGAACCGCGGCGGCCGGTAGCGCGTGCGCCCCCACCAATGAGAATCGCGGCCCCTTCAGGAACCCGCGCGTGCCCCCCCGCCAATGAGAACGGCGGCGGCGGCGGCCCGCGCGTGCCCCGCGGCCAATGGGAGCGGTGGCGGCCGGCAGCGCGTGCCCCCCGGCTAATGGGAGCCGCGGCCGCCTCAGAGACGCCGTCCCCGCGCCCCGCCCGGCCCCCGGCGGGTCCGGGACTCGCTCTTGAGGCGCTTGTGATGAGGTGGTGCCGGTCCCTCGGATCAGCGTTTTGCTTGCAGTAAATTCGTCGTTTGGACGAGATGCCATTGGAAGTTCATTTTTGAGCAAGGTAAAAGACAGGGGTTAACTTGTAAAGTTAGACTTTTTCCTCTCTGCTTTTGTCACTGTCAGTCATGGTGAAGTGTAAGACAGAGCTTTCCTTGCCCTCACTTGCTAAAATAATTAATTGTTGACTCCAAACAAGTCCTTGGGACAGGACTCATCTTTGCTCTAGTGAACCTGAACTTTACTGTCTCTTTTACACACACTCTTTGTGACCCCATCTGAAAATAAAACATCACCTTGTGCTGCCTGTACACTGTGGCGAGGTTCGTGACACCCACAGACCAATGACAGAGGGAAATCTGGGGTCACACTTCAGGACTTCCCGTTGTCTGTCCAGCATGAGCCCGTTTCAGCTGCATCCCAGGGGAGCTGGGTGCACCAGTAAATCCAGCAAGGCTGAGGTGGGCAGGTTTTGGCAAAAGAACTTGGATAAGTCTGCCCTGGAGTAGCTGAGGCTTGTGTGGTGCCTCAGCTGCTGGAGCTGAGTTTTGTGGTTATTCTGCTGTCATGTGTCTCAGTGTGTTATTTGTATGAAGATGGTTTACTCTTGCCTTCCTGATAGTTCATGGATTGATTTTGCTATTATCTGTTACGCTTAACACAGATGCAGCTGTATTGAGCAGTCTTAGGCGGTGAAAAATACTGTTAATGTGAATATTGAATCACAGAGATAAGGCTTTGAAATGAGGTGCGGAAATGCTGCTGCTTTATGCACAGTGTAATTGAAAATTAATGTCCTTACAGCAGCAGTGTGTGGAGCTTTTAACTGTCCTCCTTGTGTCCAGTCAATAATATTTAATGCCAGTTGATACCTTTTGCTCTTGTGTCTAACTATGCCTTTCTTGCCCATGGGGATGGAAAAATGCTTCAGCTTTTCTTTCGTGGGACCTGCCTTTCACTCAGAACTAATGTTGCCTTGCTCTTTTTCTGCTTCCCGCTCGTCAGGATTTGGTGGGCTTGAAACTGCAAACTCCACGGCCAGTGGGTTTAATTTTGGGGGTTTCGGATTAACCGCTAATCCCACGGTGAATTTTAATATTGGGAATTTCGGTGTTTCCACTACCTCAACTCCACCTTTCAATTTTGGTAACAGTCTGGCAAGCGCAGGTAGATAATGCGTAAATGCGTGTTCTGTGGTAAATGTTACCAGCAGGGGTCCAAGAATTACATCCTATTCCTCATATCCAGTGGACACTGGCCGTAAAAGCTCTGGAAATGGAGTGGGAGGGGTTTTGCCTGTTAAATTCTTGAGGAATAGCTTTTGAGTAAAAATAACCCTGTAGCCAAAAGTCTCTGGAACGGGAACGAATCCAGGTGGTCCCGAGCAATCTCAGAGCTGGTCCCTGTGCCACATTTCCTGACATGAGATTCTTGGACTACTGCAGTCATGTTTTCATCTTCCCCGTGTCTCCTCACCGGCCTTGCGTGCCTGTCATGACCGCACCACCCCTCAGTGGTTTCTGTGCAGAAACGAATTGTATACGACCGGCACAAAGTCAGAGCCAGCTGTGGGCTGTTCCCAGAGCCGCCCTGCGTCCTGCCCCTCCTGCTCCCAGGAGGCCTGCACGGGATGGGTGGCCAGGGAAGCCCTTTGTGGCCCCGTGGAGATCCATCAGATCTGAGCCATCAGCTGATGCCATTTCACCTCAAAGATTTCCCATTCCCTATGAAAACATGGACTGGATGGATTTCTAATGCTTGTGTAAGTGTGCAATTAGCCCAGGGTCCCTTGCTGCTGCTCGTATAGGAATTCCGTCCATCCCACAGTGTCATCGCCCTCTGTGTCAGCACCTCTCATTTTTCTGTGCACTCCAGCGGTCCCATCGGGTTTATTTGCTGTGAACACTCTCCACTGGCTTCATTTGAGCTGCTCCAGAAGGGACTGTGGATAGTCCATTTGATATTTAGTTTGATACTTTTGTATTTAGTCTGTACTCTCAGGTCCTTTTCAAGAAAGGATGATTAAATTTGCAGTGGGTACAAAGGTACCTAGAAATGGTGTCGTCTGCTGGTGCTCCTGCCAGGGTGTCCTGCTTGCTGGCAGGATTGAAACATGGGTGTTACAGGGAGCAGTTTCTTGTGCCCACTCACATCAAGGTGTTTGCTGAATGGAAATAAAATGGACTTCATATCAGCTTTGATTTATGCTTTTCATTTGGTTTGTGGACAGGAGGACTGTGAGTGTAATCTAAAGGACCTTTTTTTTTTGCTATTGACATGTGAGTGAGGAGCAGCAGCATCTTTGTGACAGATCCTTTCTAGCAGACTGTCTTGTGTCATTTGAGCATGTGTAAAAGCAGCATGAGATGCAGGGACCTTGGTTTCCCAGGCAGGTCAGCGCTGCACAGGCTGCACCTTGGGCCAGTGCCATTGGCACCACTGGGGCTCAGGCGCTCACTTGGGTCCTCTTCTGCTGGCCAGTGACTGCTTTTCCTGAAAATCTGTGGAAGGCCGATGGCTTTTGCATCCGTCGTCCTATACTAGTGGTTGAACCTCCAAATGAGGTGTAATGGGAATGATCACTGGGAAACAAGGCTTTGAAAAAAAAAGGACCCTGTAGAATTTTACGTGTAAATTTTGCCTACAGCGACTGGGTGTATCTGGCCTCAGGCTTTGGTTTGTTTCCTGAGGTTAGGACTGTTGGTAAAGTTCACAAAACACCAAGTTGTTTATTAAACACTTAGCAGTGACATTGAGCAGAAGTATTCCTGAGAAAGAATGTAAGAAATTTACTGTTAGTTGTGTCTGTCACTAGGGAAAGCACATCCCACTTGGTAAAGGACCAAGATGTCAGTTGACTGCTGCCTTTTTGTTTGCTTTCTTGACACACCATACAAGTTGTGGCTTTGTGGTCTGTGTTTCCTCCCCCATTTCCTTAGACGATGAGCTCGGTGCCCATGCTCAGTGTGACCTCCATGCTTGTGCCATGTGCCATCCGTCTGTCAGCACCCATATATTAGTTCCCATAACACTGAGGCACGCGGTCAGTCGTGGTGCTGTGCGCGGCTCCGGGGCCGTGTGCCGCTGCCTGACCGCAGTCTGTGTTTGGCAGGTGCCTTCGGAGGCTTTGGGACCACCACCACCACCGCGGCACCGGCGTTCAGCTTCTCTGCTCCCACCAACACCGGCACCGGCGGTAAGGGACTGAGGGCCTGACTGCCTCCAGAGCAAATCCAGGAGTGCTTTGGATTACAGGGCTGCTCTGCTCTTCTTCTCAGTGATCGTGTACTTGTTTCCCCAGGACTCTTTGGTGGTACCCAGAACAAAGGCTTTGGATTTGGTACCAGTTTTGGCACAGGAACTGGAACTGGCTTGGGTAGTGGGCTGGGAACTGGGCTAGCCTTTGGAGGCTTTGGAACCCAGCAGCAGCAGCAGCAGCAGCAGCAGCAGACCAGTGAGTATGGCCTTTGGGTTTACCCTTAGCAGTGAAAGTGCAAGACTGCCATCTTCACTTGCTGGGGTAGTGGGACAGAAGTGTATTGTAACAGGAGGCTGTTTAACACTTAAACTCTTAAACTAGAGTTCAGACAAGTCTCTGAGCTTCACCCTCGAGCTTCCAACAATATCTACCCCTTTGGTTTAATGCTGGTAGAATGTAGTTAGAGAATTAATGTTGCAGTCACAGCATTACAAGGAGGGGGAGGAAGAAGTCATTGAAGATAATTTAAATGGGAACTGGATAATAAGCAGCTTCAGACTCTGAGTCCACTGAATTTGTAACAGCCAACCTGCCTTTAGATTTAGGTATTTAGGGTGCCAGATGGTGACATAGATCAATACAGGTGTCTTGTTTTTTTTGTAAAAAAAAACATTTCTAATGTAGCATTCAGGAACTCCTGTTGTAGATGATGAATGGCTGTAAAAAGACACTTAAGAAACATGGTCTGATTTTAATTCATTTATTTGTTTGGTGGTTTTATTTTGCTTCTCAGAAATCTGATGAGAAGTGATGTTAGTGGTAGGCAGGTTGTAGGTGATAGCAGAGTCACGGTTGGTCAAGGGGTTCATTTGTTTCTCTTCATCCCACCCAGCATTAGGCACGGGATTGTTCAACCAGCCTGCCCAGGCACCCGCTCAGTCCAACCAGCTCATTAACACAGCCAGTGCCCTCTCGGCCCCGACACTGCTGGGAGATGAGAGGGATGCCATTCTGGCCAAATGGAACCAGCTCCAGGCCTTCTGGGGCACGGGCAAAGGGTACTTCAACAACAACATCGCTCCCGTGGAGTTCACGCAGGAAAACCCCTTCTGCAGGTTTAAGGTATGGCATGGTGCAGCTGCCCACAGAGGGCACCGGTGCCCTTTCTCTGCTGAGTCTGAGCAGCTCATGGGTGTTAAACCAGTTTGTCACTGGGAAGAGTATTCTGAAACAGTATTTTTCCAGGTAATCTGCACAGTTCTGATGCATACTCATTAAAAGGTTCGAAGATGCTGGAAATCTGGGTGGTGTGGAGGGACTAGATAATGAGCCCAGATGTGGAGCATGAAAGTAACAATTTCATGTGCTAGCATTCAGGTTAGTGTGTGTATACTTCGAACAGATCTATGGAAATTAATTTTAATGTGTGTCTGTGTATGTTACAATAAGACAGAAACAATTAAAAATAACTGTCTTGTCTCAAAGAAACTGTGAACATTTGGAATAAGAACTTCAGGGCTTTTCTTCCTTGTTTGTCTAGATTAAAATAACCCTGTGCCAGGTTTAAAATCCACCAGGCTTTATCCTTGCCAGAGCTCATGCTGACTCCATTCCCTGCGTGGATTCATCAGCAGTTCCAGATCTTGCTTCTCATGTTGACAAATTCTCCATCCTCTGCAAATCCTGCCCCTGCTGACTGTCTTGCTAAGCCTCAGGCTTGTAAGGGGATTTGGGGCAGGCGTGGTGACACCCTCCTTCCCCGAGCTGATCCTTTGGAGTGCAAACTTTGTGTCCTGAATGTAGGTTAATACTGAATTAAGTCTAGTGTTGATTATGTACATTATGAGACTTCTGCAACATTTTTGCAGCAATTGCACCTGCCTAACAAATGTTTAGTTTTGTTTCATCACCTTTTTCAGTGTACCTTGAACATTTTATTGGCAGTGTACCTGAAAGCTTATTTTCTTGTAAGTTCTTGTCTGAAATTGCTTTCACAGTGTCTGAGCTTTGAAAAATTGCCCATTTTAAGTTGTGGAATGCAAAATTGGTTATTTTAGAGTTTCATTTACTAAAAAGAAGAGCCTTCAGGTTCGACAATACCAGATACTATGTTTACTCTTGTCCCTGTGACTGGAGCGATTCTAATGCCATGAATTCACATGCCATAACTGAAATACTGACGAGTTCCATCTGTGTCACCAGTAGAAGATGCCTGAAAAAAATAGGGGAGGAGGTGGCACAGGGATAGGAACAGAGCATCATAAGCTATTTTGGTTATTGCCTCTGGAAACACCTGGCATCAGATAAGAAAGAAGCATTACATTAAGGGTTCCATTGTACACAATTCCAGCTCTAGGACACATGAGAAGCATGCAGTTCCAGACCAAGAAATGCATGCTGCTAAGATGTATGTTACAGGCTGTTGTTTGAAGGACCACAGTGAAGTAAAAGACATCTGTTCTAGTTTGAAAATGCTGTGTTGCATAAAGAGATTGTGGAAGAGTTATTTATTTACAACAGAAATACCAGAGGTGTCATGTGCTTAAAAACAAGTTCTTCCTTTGCTGTCGCTGTTGTGCTCCATGGCAGGATGGCTGGTTCTGCAAGGCTCACCATGGCAGGGAATTACCCTCTGCTGACAAAAGCGGGCTCCTGAGCACATCCCCAACTCATTTCTTTCTTCAGCTGAACTTACACGAGGGGAAAGGTGCAGGTCACCCACCCACGTGCAGTGTCAGGGCCTCACAAAGCCCTTGCTCTCCACCCTGTCACCAGTGCCAGCTTGGGGTGACAGCTGACAAGCAAGAGGTGAAAGCTGCCACTCTGCTTTTGCTTGTAATAAAGTCTGATCCTCTGGTTCCATTTGCAATTTGGAAAAAGGGCCAGTTTGTAAAACGTTCCCGATTGCTGTCAGCTCTGCTATGCTGGCAACTCCCCTGATGGAAAAAGGATCTTAGGAACTTTTTGTAAAAGTCCGAACTGTTTCAAAAGCTGCTGTACTGATGACTGTGTGAGAGATTGATTTAAAAGGGGATTGATTTTATGTTTGTGCAGCTCTGAATAAATTGTGAGTTAAATTTTGAACCAGTTGCTCTAAAAATTGAGGGATTTAGCCCTTCCTCTTCATGCCACAAGGATATGCATTTGCTAAGTAACATACCTTCATTTTTCATTTGTTCCTTGGCAGGCTGTGGGTTACAGTTTAATGCCCAACAACAAAGATGAAGATGGCCTCGTGGTCTTGGTGTTTAACAGAAAAGAAGCAGATATTCGAAGCCAGCAGCAGCAGCTTGTAGAATCATTACACAAAATTTTGGGGGGAAACCAGACCCTCACTGTCAATGTCGAAGGTGTTAAAACGATGCCTGATGACCAGTACGTGAAATTTCCACAGGGTTGCCCATTTATATTGCATGTTAGAAAGGGTTGGTGGCTAAGTCTACTGTCTCCCCTTCTTGATTTTGGATCTCTTCATCCTGAGTTTGATTTGTATCTCTTATTCCTTTGTATAGTTTTTCTTACGGCATTAAGTCCAGTACCTTTCCAGATTTTAGGTTATTCTTAATGTAGTAGTAGTATCACCATAGAATATGGTTGGTAAAACTGGGGAGAGCAGAGAATGTAATGGTATTTACAGCTTTTCTCTCTCTCCCTTGCTGTGTTAAACCCTGCAGCTACCGGTACTTTACATCTCACTTGGCTAAAAAAGTTAAAGGTCAGCTGGGAGAAGTGATAGCTTGGATTTTGGGTGGTTATGTATTGTGTTACCTCCTTTGTGCTGCTGGCCTTTTCCTGACATTGCCCATTTTGTCTCGCTCAGGACAGAAGTGATCATTTACATTGTGGAGCGCTCCCCCAATGGTACCTCGAGGAGAGTTCCCGCAACAACCCTCTACGCCCACTTTGAGCAAGCCAACATCAAATCATCCCTGCAGCAGCTGGGGGTCAGCCTGTCCATGGCCAGGACAGAGCTGTCCCCGGCACAAGTCAAGCAGCTCCTGCAGAATCCTCCTGCCGGTGCGTGGGCTGGGCCTTTTGGGCTTTCCAGGAAAAAAGCTGGTGTCAGCCTGCTGGAAACACCTGTGAAAAGAATAAGAAAAAAAGAAAAGTTAAAAATCAGAATAATTGTGTCTTGTACTCACTTGCAGTTTTCAGATGTCTCTCTTAGCTGGCCACAGACAGCTTTGCACACGTAGCTTTGGTTTAGAGTAGTTAAGGGCTTTTCATGTCATTTGATTAGATGACTTACCTTTGTGTCTACAGCTTTTATATATGTCCATGTAGGATATGACAGGTTATGAAATCTGGATTGGAAAAAGGCACTGGGCCGAGTCTTGCACAAAAGTCAGAGCTAACTCCTACTGGGATTATTTTGCCAACTGATTTGGTACTTTGATGATTTAATTACTGATTTTTAAAACATTTGTTTGTTTCACACAATAAGCAACTTCAAAAGGACAAATTACCCTAGTGTGGCATATAGTGGGAACAGTAGGAATTTCTGCCTTTAAAGTATGAAAAGTATTGATTGTCCAGTGGAAGCACCTATGGGTTATTCCTTTCCCCGCTTTCAAACAAGTGCTTGTCAGCCTTTGGTCTGAATTCACTGCCCCTGCTCAGGACCAGGACTTTTAAAGAGCTACCCTACTTTAATTAACCCTAGTTTAATTAACCTAATTTGTGTAACAGGCATTTGGGTTAGCATAGTTCATAGGGTTTGTGTATTGCACAGCATTTTTTCCTGGTTAGCAGCTTTAACATCTCTCAAATACTCATACTAAAAATCCTTTTTTTTTTTTTCAGGTGTTGATCCTATTATATGGGAACAAGCCAAAGTTGATAATCCCGATCCTGATAAGTACGTCAAATTGCCTAAGTATTGAAATATTGCAACAAGGTTTGGACAGGAGAGAAAGAGATAAAAATTGCATAGTACTCTTCGGGTAACTTGCAAGAAAGTTACTCGAGTACGACTTGGTCAAGTGCTGATCCCCTTGAAAGCAGTGAAGATTACTGGAAGTGCCTGTCTTAATCCCTTTACCCATTTAGGCACTTAGGAGCTGTCAGGATAAAGAGTCTTACTTGGGTTCCTTGGAGGTGTGGTGTCCTCCATTACATGGATTAGTTATTGTGACTTATTTTTTGCAACCCTTATGATTTTTTCTCTTTTTTTGCTGAAGGTGCTGCACCTTTGTACCCTCCAGTGCTTACAGATAAATTGCGCTGGTTTCTTTATGAGAAAGGAACAAGTTGTGGGCAATAGTGAAGACTCTAGAACTTGGCAAAAAATATATGGTTATGTATTAATTTATAAAAGATTAACATAATCTGTGACTTTATATTAGATTCTGTTCATAATTATTAACCCTTACCATGTTTGATGTGTCCAGTATAAAAACATGTTGTAAGAAATGCTTGTGTTCTCCTAGGCTTATTCCTGTGCCAATGGTGGGTTTCAAGGAATTGCTGAGAAGATTGAAGGTCCAGGATCAGATGACCAAACAGCATCAAACTCGATTAGATGTAAGGTTGCTCATCTTTAGCATGACTTGCTGTTGAAAAAGGACGCACTATTAAATGCACCCGCCCCTATGTGTTCAAAACAGAAATGTGAGCCATGTTCTTAATATATCCCTTAGATAGATCTTTGCCCAAAAACTGGGCAGAGTGGTCTGGCTTTCATTTGTTTCAGGTTCAAGCTTACTGTTCTGTTACAGGCTAATCCACATGAGCTCCATTAAGTCTATTGGCACAGACTTTTAACTTTGGGCAACCAATTCTCCAATGCCATCTGAAAATCCTAGTTGTGTATGAAAATAGCACAAAGCAGAACAGTAGAGGTAGAAGAAAGCTTTCTAAAATCATCTGGGTCAAGGACACCAAGTTGCTGGGTGGTGTAGTGTCATGAAGCTCCCAGTTTTAAATCAGGCCTACCTTCTTCTGTTACCAAAAACTTCTCTGGCTTCCAATTGACTCCCGTCTCCTCTGCAGATAATATCAGAAGATATCAGTGAGCTGCAGAAAAACCAAACAACAACTATGGCAAAAATTGCACAGTACAAAAGGAAACTGATGGCGCTTTCGCACAGAACCTTGCAGGTAACAGGGACAATCTAAATAAGTCCTTGGACACAGTCTAGTGTCACAAGCTGTCTCAGAGGGAAGAAGAACCTGTTCCATCTTGTCCAGGCTAATGCTGAAAATTATTCTGACTTCAGCTAACAGGTGTTCATTTAAGTACCAGGCAGAGCTGTCGGGGAAAGCTCAGGTCTGCCATACTTGGGAACCTTCTCTCTCACTTACCCAAAACCACGGACTGCCCTGAGGTCTTAGAGCGGCTGACTAAATGACACAACAAATCCAGTGAGAAACAGGCTGGAGGAAGGGCAAAAAGATGTAGAGATGGGCTGGTGGGGAGAAGGATGGGCCAAGTGTTCTCTAATGAACATCAAAGGCTTCTTTTGCAGGTGCTAATAAAGCAGGAGATCCAAAGGAAAAGTGGTTATGCCATTCAAGCAGATGAAGAGCAGCTTCGTGTACAGTTGGATACAATTCAGTGTGAACTTAATGCACCCACGCAGTTCAAGGTGAGTGGCTGACAGTGTTTGGCTAACAACTCTAGGGTTTCCTCACTGAAAACAGGTTGGTTTTCCAAACCTGTTGTGGAAGGTTGGTTGTGGAAGGCTTTCAGTCAGGCTTTCAGTGTGAGTAGGTTGTAGCATCATGCTCTTTGCTGAATAGCCAATAGGTATTTCAGTAGTTTTGAGTTCTTGGAAATAATGGAGTTGCTTACCCTTTGCATGTCTTCCAGAACATGTAAAAATTGAATGAGCAGCAATGCTTCCAGACCTGGAGACTCAAGAAATGGTAGATGCTGGAGCTGTGGCAGCTGTAAATGATTTAAGCCTGTGTTTGTATTTGATTTAAGCCTGTTTCTCTTCCCAGGGCAGACTGAATGAGCTCATGTCCCAGATCAGGATGCAGAACCACTTTGGAGCAGTGCGGGCTGAAGAGCGCTATTACATAGATGCAGACCTCTTAAGGGAAATCAAGCAAGTAAGTTACTTACAGGGTAGGGCCCTGGCCTACTCTTTGAGCTTGAGCATTTAAGCCAGACACACAATAACTGGATCTAGAATGTCATGTTGCCTTGTTTGATGAAGTCATCCTTGTAATTGGTCTCAGTGCTGGGGCATCAAGCTATTGTACAAAACCACTCTGTGGAGATAGGCTGTTAGTACAGAAAATGCTGTTATTCCTTCCTCAAAGAAATGATGCCAGGATTATCAATGTGCCAATGCCACCAGTCATGACACTAATGAGAAATATTACCTGATAAGTCTGTGAAGCTGAACAATACTCACTCTGGTTTCTGAACTGTCTGCAGCACCTGAAGCAGCAGCAAGAAGGGCTGAGTCACCTAATCAGCATCATCAAGGATGACTTGGAGGACATCAAGCTAATAGAACACGGGCTGAATGAGAGCATTCCCATCCGAGGAGGAGTCTTCAGTTGACTGGTGGAGGTTTACACAGAACATGGTAGTAGAGTTCATGGCTCACCTTCCAAGGCTAAAACTGTTGAGGTAAAATAAAACACATATCTTGTAGGAGCAAAATGGCATTTTGTCTGTTACTTTTAGAATTAGCAAAGCCTCTTCTAAGCTTTTAAAATTGACCTTTGGAAGGTTTATATTTTATAAAGCTGTATATGCTTTAACAAAAGAAGGGAAACTGAATCTGTTCAGATATCATTTTACTATAAAACTATATGTACTATTGTACATTTTTTCCTTTTTTCTTCTTTTTTTACAACAGCATTGTCCTAAAAAATGCAGTGCTGAGGGGATTGTTTCACTTGTGACTCGGTTTGTGGAAAGGTTAGCCTGCTTCCATGTTTCTGTCAGAACAATCAAGTAGCACCATTGTGTAAACAGCTAACTTAAATCATTACAGAGATGTTTGTTGCTGTAACTCTGTTGCTCTCTGCAATACCAGTCGATTACTGGGGCAAGCTCCAGAAAGTTCATGTTTCCAGTTTCTGTCCTTCCTTTGGACTGCAAGGATCTGAAGGTTGTTTTGATCACTTTACATATATGAATAATACAAAGCTTTGCTGCCCCTCTAAGTAACAGTATGTCTAGATGTTGTCTTCTGCCTTTTTTTTAAATCACCCAAGAGTAATAAATTCAGTCTGACTTTGTAATAAGTGGTGTGTGGTATTGGCTCTCAGTGACATCAGCAAAGCAGTGATGCTGCTCCCAGCTCCAGGTAAGTACACTTCACTTTGCTCCAGGCACTGCAAGGTGACAGGATGTCAAAATCAGTGTCACAGAGCTGCTTGGTAGCCTCAGTCCCCAAACCAAAATGAAAGGTGTGGCCCCTAGATCCTACCTGGCATCAACCTTCTCACCCCGTGCCCTGGAGAGAGACCTGCTTTTCCCCTCAGTACCCAAGTCACTGAAAATAACTGAAACAAAAAACAGTGTTTTCAGCAGTAGAAGTTTGTACATCAGAAACAAACATGGAAGGGGCAAAATCAGTTTGTTCATTAGCCGTCAAAATTAATTCCATTAATTAAATTTGAAGGATGGAAGACTGGAAATACAGCTGCAATGTGCTGGGACCCCTGTTGTGCATTCAAGAGTGTTTGTGGAAGCATGATTCCATTACAATTGAAAAAGCATATGTGGAACTCTAGATAAAGGGGAACAGGATTAGTTTGCTTTTGGAAGCATAGTTCCAGTTAATAAACTGTCTGCACTGGGCAATGAGCTCTGTAAGAAATTGAGTGAGGCCAGAACTCTCTTTTGGGGGTTGGGGTAGCAGTCCTAAATCAAGTCTTCTGCCATGGGGCCCCTGCTAGACTGTGCTGGTTGTATTTGAGAAACACATTGTTTCTTGTTTTGCAAACTCTTCACATTCCACCCCACTTCACAAACTGGAGTTCTACCATGCTTTGAAAATAACAAATCGGCAGCATAAGCTCCCTAGCTACTTGATCTACTGGCCTGGGCTTTGAAAATGAAATTATCTCAATAGATTTTTTTAAAAAAGTCTCCCTGCTAAAGACAGTGTTGCACATTTGAGGTATTTTTTCCAACATTCAGCTCTACTGTGTGTACTTAGTAGCTCCAAACTTCCAGAACAAGCTTACCACAGCAGAGGAACACCAGCAGGGAAGTAGGTGTCATCACTGGAACAGCACTGCTGCTCACAGTTAACTAGAGAAGAAATAAACAGCCAAGCAACAGCAGTCTAGAAAAAATGGTTTATTAAAAGGAAAGCTGTGATCAAACAGGTGCTACCTCCTTAAAAACACTGCCTACAAGTAATACATTGACTTCCACTTTACTGCTCTTGAATACACCTGTAACATTTCCTCACATTGACAAGAAAAGCTAAGTTGCATCTTCCCTTTGAGCAGGAAACTATTTAAAACACAGCTTCTTTTAAAAGCAGTCTGAATTGGAGTGCAAGTCATCTATTTCACGTGCTAGCTTCCCCAGATGGGTCACAGCTGTTTGCCTACAGTGATGTCTGTTTTGGGCACCTGCCTTCCCTTTCCCTGCTTGCCATCTGCAGGCACACTCTAGGTTAGTAGGACAGTCCTGGCTTTGTAGAAATCAAGGCATGGGACATGGCAACTCTCGGCAGGTTCTCACGACGGGAACTGTTTGACCAGGCGGAAGGCTTCCAGGAACTCGTTGAAGTCAATGTTCCCATCCTTGTTGAAGTCAATGCTGCGAACCAAGTCATTAATGCCATCATCCGTGAGTTCAATGTTCATGTGGGAGCTGAACAGCTTCCAGGTTTGCTGGAATTCCTCAAAGGAGATGAGACCTGTGAGAGGAGCATTTTACATGTTGCAGCTACGTCTCCTAATGTGGAGGACACTGGCTAAAACACAGCTTAAAGCAGCAAAGAGGCATAATATAAATGGACATTCCTGAAGCATGGGAGGGAGCAGGAAGACCCAAGCCTAAATAAAAACACTTCTATACATACTAAACAAAACTCCAAAGCAGAAGAGATCACAGCAAGCAGTGATTAACAGCCCCTGCACACCTGCTTACCTGAATGGTCTCTGTCTATGATCCTGAATATGGTCTCTAAGTTGGATCTGTTCCGATAAATGACTTCCAGCAAGCTTGACTGGATGTGCTGAAAGACACGATCACAGTTTTTATCTTTCTAACACCTGTGCTCTCTCTTTAGTTGTTATTGCAGATGTCTCCACAAGCAGGAATATTTTTTGCTCTCAAGAACTTGCCAGCAGTGCCTTATCAACCAGGTGTGTGATGACTGGACCCTTTGTGCAGCTGCAGAACAGACCATCAGCAGCTTGTCCCTTCCCAACAGTGCTCTTCTGGGCTAACAGCAAGCCAGGCTGCGTTTTAGAACCACTGCAGAGCTGCATTTGCTGGGCAAAATTAACAAACTGCCAATTGGAGAGTGAAATACAGTTCTCCTACTCACAAGCCTGCATCCAAAACTACATCTAAATTTTGATTTTGTATCCATCATCTCTGTAAAAATGGGCTGGTGCCTCAGGACTATTTGAGCTCAGGCAAGACTTCCTATCAACTTCAGTGTGATTTCAGGTTATGGAGGAATCATCCACTGTCCTTTTGTACTAGAATTGATTTGTACATGCTGGGGATCTGGAGAGCAGCTGCTCACATCATGCCTTGATGGAAGGGGCTGAGTACTTACCTCTTGGCTCCTTTGCTCTATGGCCAGGTCATCCAGCCAGGATTTGTACTCCAGCATGCCATCCTCAGTGCTGCGCACCAGCTGCGGCCTCAGCATTCGCCAGGGCAGTCCCAGCCGCAGCACTGACTCCACTGCTGTCGCCCAGTTGCTCAGAGTGATCTTTCCTGTACACAAAAGGGAGACAGCTCTGGGACACAGGCAGTGGAAAGCACATGAAGGCAAAGACAAGGCCTAAACCAGTGAGACACAGTCTAGGTGCTGCTGACAGCACAGCATTATTTCACAGTGCAGGCACACGCACGCTTCCCACCCAAGCCTCAGCAAGGTTTTCATCATTGCAACAAATCAAGGCTGTGAGGCTGCAAACATTGAACAAATTCAAGACACTAACTTTGGGTGTTTCATTAGAAGTTTGCAGCCCACTGCCCATTTTAGCAGCTGCTGTAACAACTGAGCTGGATTCCTATGAACAGTTTTGCTGCCAGGGAAGAAAGCAAGAATGCAGTTATCCCCATGAGTAGTTCTGCTAGTCACAATCTCCCTTTTTCTCCCCCACCCACCAGTGGACAGGTCTCAGCAACACCTCTTGGTCACTGCACCAACACAGCACTCCTGTCTGTCCCAGAAGTAAGAACTCTCAGCTCCTTCCTTAAGGCTCTGACAGACACAACTGCCATTGAAGATATCCCTCACTTTCCTCTTCCCAGTGATTTTGGACTCCAAGGATGAAGGGGCTCCAGAGACACCCAGCCCTTCTCATTTGACACAACACACATGTTCCAGGTCATCTTTCCCAAGGCTTCATTAGTAGTCCAGCTGCAAGGAGTTCTTCTAGGACCAGCCTCAATTACTGCATGTTAGACTAATGACATCCTGCTTTTCCAGCACCCCCACTTTATGGTGTCACTGCAAGGCATCCACAGAGACTGAGTAACAGCAAATGACCTCTGCAAGGTTTCGTACAGCCTCCCTATGACAGCTGGTGACAACTGTCAGTGAGCAGTCTCCTAGGCAGCCACAAACTCAACGTAGTCCCTTCAGCCCTATCCGACCAGGCAATGAACCCACATGTCCCTCAGCTCTGAGTTACCTGTACTGTCCCCATCGTAGGACTTGAAGGCACTGATGAGGGCTGAGGTGTGAGCAAAGAGCTTTTCCCGCAAGGCTCGAAAGGCTGACTCCTCTACTCTGCTGATTCTGGAGGATGGAGAAGAGAGAGAAGCACTTGAATTACTTGTCATGAATTACAAGAAAAACTGCACCTTCCCTCCCAGTGCTCTACCTGGCTTGTCCATGGATTGCCCAGACCCTCACACAACTGCTCTGCACAGCTACAGCTGCATCTCAGTGCTTGTGAGAAGGCACTGCATGCCCAAGGTACGGTTCCCTGCAGCTGATACCACGAGTCCCTGAATTAATTTGTGAAGTAACAACACAAAAGAGAACCTCAAAGGTCAAAAGTTAAAACCTGACATGGAAAAGAGGAGCTGAAAAAATCAGCAAGCTTTAGAAAAATCCCCTTAGAATTTTTTTAACAATCCCTTCTCAACCCTTGAGCTTTCCTCAGTACCTTCAAGTACAAAGCTTAATCCCTCCTGTAGAGCTATTCTTTAGAAAATCAAGTTGTCAAAGTTCATCTCCAGAGTCAAACATTCTAAAAGCTCACAAAGTTTTCCCTTTGGGAGTTTTGACTTGGTGAATAGAGAGCAACTAGAAAGTCTTGCCTTTGGGTCATAGTGAGCATATGGGCTGTCTTGTTTGCTTGGTACTGAACAAAGTGGGGGATGAGGTCTGGTCCCAGTTTCACATAGGCTCCCCTGTTGCTGCCAATCTCATAGTAGTTTGAGGCTGAAAAGATGGTCAGCACCTAATCGCAAAAAAAAAAAAGGCATTTGCAGTCAGTAAATACATCCTATAATATTTATATATGTGTAAACAACACACCTGATCCCCTCTGGAATCCACAGACTGTGAAAGCACCATGTTATATAGAGAAGAGGGAGAGACAGGTGGCAGCTGGCCTGGAAGCCTTGCAGGTGTGAGTTCCTTGTGGTCACATGTGGATCTGGCCACATGCTGGGCTTCTGCAATTTTCCTGTGCTCTCTCCCAACAATTCCACTTTCCAGAGTCCACATGCCCTGACGAAGCCACTGACCTGACAGTGCATCTTCTGAAAACAGAACTGGGCTGCAGCAGCTCAGTAGCACCCTTTTGTAGCTCATCTGCAGGAACAGCTGCACTAAGTGGGGGCCATGGCACAAGTGGGTTGAGATCTTTTCTCAAGCACCACACACACAGACACGGTTTGCCTGCACAGCCATGTCCCCAGCAGAGCAGGTGGCTCCAGATTGCCCTGAACTAAGACTTCAGATGGAAGCATACTTCAGTTAGCTCCCAATAAGCCTGTTCAAGGATTTTGCATGTGCTTACAGCCCCACTGGAAGAAATGCAGAACTGAGAGAAGCCACCCCCGCAGAAACCCCTCCCTGGCAGTATGGAAACCCAAGTACCCTTCACACCACCCCCAGCTGACCTTGCGGTTGTGACAGAACTCATAGCCCTCCTGCTTGCACTCGTGAGAGCGGATCAGGAACTGCAAGCTGTACTTCTCAAGGAACTTCTCTGTCACATCAGGCCCAAAGTAGCAGCCACCACCTCGCACCTTATTTTCTCTGCAGCCCTCCTGAGGCGTGGGGTCGCTCCAGAGGATGTCTAAAACCTGAAAGGATTGGAAAAGTTCACTAAGCAAATACAGCTCAGTATCTGAATCCCTCTCTAGACTGCTGCTATGACCAGAGTGCAAGGGAACAGACATTTTTCCTGCATTCCAGCTGAAGACTGTCACAGACCTAAGCCACCTCAGAAGTGGCAATATTATTGGCCATGAGCTACAGGCACATCCAAAGTGTCTGGGGAAAGACGGATGTGCGTAAGTTAGGCCTGATACAAGCTTTGCATTTGCTAGCATTGAGATGTCCAAGAGCCTTGCCTGTTTTCCTCTATCCCTAAACATAAATCCCAGGGCAAGAACAACGAGCAGATCCTGAGGCCATTAGCAGGCTTAGTATAAAACGCCTTTGTTCTCTAGCCAGGACCTTCCACAGCCTCCAGAAATACAAGTGCTAACTCAGTAACCACTGTGTGGACTAAGGCTTAATCCCTTTAACCCTGACTTCAACATACTACAGTGAAAAGCGCTACAGTGAAAAGGTGTGCAGCGCTGGAAGGTCACAGGTAACGTCAACTAAGTAGCAGTGGTTTCAGAGTGCACAGAAGAGACTCCCAGGCTGGAAAAACAAGAAAAGGAAGTCCCCAGCTGCTCTTCCCGGGAGGAAACAAAGGTACCCAACAAAACATCCCCTTGGCCTCACAGAGCATCCCTTCCTGGCCGCTACTACTGAAGAACCAGTTGCTGCAGGAGGCACCCACAGTGCACCCAGCTCAGGGCACTGCTAAGACTCCTTACCTGCTTCCACTTGTCCTGGCAAGTCCAGCACGGCTCATCCGCATCCTTCAAGGAGACCATGCTGGAATAGGTGGGCTCCTCTGGCTCTGACTCACTGATGTCCACCAGCCGGCGGCACGTGTCAATTTGCTCCTGCACAGTCTGCCGGAGCCACCTGGAGAACTCCAGCCTGTTGGCTGTGCTGGGAGCCTGGGCTGACTGGGGCTGCAGAGATAACCTGGGAGCTGCCTCATTCCCTGCTGTGTCAGTGCCTGAGTTGCTCTCCCCATTTATGGCCTGGATTTGTGGTTTTCTACTCGATTCCTTCCTTTTCTTCAGCCTTAACACAGAAATAAACTGAAAGGTATGAGAGAAACAGAGCTGATAACATAGCATGAAACCCAGACCTCCAGCTCTAAGATCTTCCATTGGCAGACTTCAAGTGATCCAAGCCTCCAAGCCCCACTCCCTTCTTGCCATCAACTGCTGCTTGACTATGGGGAACTCAGACAAGCCATCCCGGGTTTGCAGCTGGGCACCACATCCATCACATCTCACTCTTCCTCATTTACTTCCTCCACACAGATTTCATCTGCAATGGGGACTATGTAGCAGAGCAAAGGAAGCATTAATGATTAATGCAAGAGTAGTGATTTTATTTGGAGAAGGGAAAGGGGTATTTCCCAACTGGGTGAGTGAGGCAGAGACAAGTTAAATGATTTATCAAACTCCTTCTGGAAATCTAGGGGGTAAAAACAGGCTAAGGAACTGTGGGACAATGTCTCATCATCACTGTATTTTTACTTCAGCACCAGCACATATTCCAGAAACTTCACAGCTCCTGCACGCACAGTAACACACCATAGCCTATACCTAAACACAACCTTGTCTAGGAAGGCCATCTGTTGTATTTTTCTTGTTAACAGATAAGCTGGTATGTAGAAATTATCTTCTCACCACAAATCAGCAACAATGTTGTCTCTTGGAATAACTGGGAAATAAAACCTACCTTGTCCCTTTGAATTTTCTCAAGCATGTCCAGGTCAGTGGTGTCAGAGATGCCCCCGTGAATAATGAGGACTTTCTGATCAATCAGGGTGGCCAAGGGCAGCCAGCAGAAGACATTCTGAAACATCCTCAAGATTTTCTTCCCATGCACCTGAGAGAAAGAAAAAAGAGATAAAGCATCAAGTCTTCTAAAGGCATATCTCACATGGTAAGGGAGAGACAAACTAGGCCTACCTTGTATTTCTGCATCACTTCCTTGGTGAAACCATAGCTAAAGGAACAGGAGAAAGGAAGCTCAGTGGGATTTTGCACAAGGCCCTCGACATGGTGCTCAGCCCTGCACAGAAGCCGTACCGTAAGTTCACCATGTGGTCCTCGTGGTTCCCACGGTTGAGATGAACTTCCTTGGGATAGATCAGGAGGAAGGTAAAGAGGATAACAAGGATCTCAAGGGACTGCTTGCCTCTGTCTACAAAGTCCCCATTGAACACATAGGACTTGGAAGGGGAAGGAAGGCCATTCTGTAAAAGCAAGGAACAGATGCAGGCAGATGTCACCAGAGAAGCCTCTCCAAGGTGTTCATATAGCCCCACCAGCTGCAGCCTCTCGCTCCTGTCCCAGGTTACAGCAAACCCTTGCTCATCTTTATCCTGTGAGCCCCAGCAGTGAAACTGGCAGTCACAAAGAGTTGTCATTGGTATCAGCACTAGAAAAACACCCATTGGCACTAATCAAATGGACATGGATATCACATTTCCTAGTCAGCAAAGGGAATAAGTTAGTGATTTGTGAAGCCATTTTAAAACCAATCAAATTTACATGGAGAATTGCACATGAATGGCCCAATTTTGCAAACACTTCTCAACATGACCCATGGGATACCCATTGCAAGGCCTGGACAGTCTCCCTCTCCAAATTTGGTGCCTACCTTGTAAAAGATGAGAAACAGGTCATCCAGCTGGCCATGTAAGTCTCCTGACAGGCACAAAGAGACAAGTCACAATGTGTTTACCTTGAACTTTAAAAAAACACCAATATGTAAGTTGCTACAAACTAGGTCCTTTATAAATGAATCACCACAGAAACACTTTGGGAAGTGCAAGTCTAGAGGAAAAGGACACAATGTAAGGCTTGAGCTGAAGTCTGAAAAGGACAGTAAAAAAACCTACACCATCTGTTGAAGACTGATTTAGAAGCTTTGTTCATTTATCTCTTGTGATGGCACAACCTGGCACAAAATTGTCATTATATGGGAGAAAGCTTAGCATTGAAAATTACAATCTAATTCTCATTTAACATAATATTGGAAGGAGTGGTTTGTTTTTCAGAGGCTGACTGCATGCAAAAGTCTGTGCTATGTATTTTTCAGAAATATCTCAACATTTTAACATTACAGTAGGAAAAAAGCAAAAAACTTTGTCTCAAATTTACTTATAGGATGGAAAGATGTGTTGACATTCTGGATCTGCCTGCACGCGCTGGTGCTTACCCAGAAAAGCTCCAGGATTTTGTTGTTTAAATAATCCCAGACCACAGAACAGGTCAGACCACTACCGAGTTTTGTGACCAGGCCTCAGCTGGATGTGGTTTCTGTGGTTTAGTAAAACAACTCTGAGTTTGGGGTGAGAGAAAAAAGACCACCTGGGTATTTCAGACAGACCCAGCTGCCTCTCAAGGCACCACACACTTTGCTTATAGAGAGCATTGTGTTCCACATTCAGTACAGAGGGGGGCATTGTGCTCTCGCTATCATTTTCTCTCTGCCCCACCCTCCCATAGGAGCCTTCCACCCCGGAGGCTGCAAGGGACCCACCACACACGGTGACCTCCTCGCTGTAGCAGGTGGAGACATGGCTGATGTTTGGCAACTGCTTGAGGTGCTTCCTGGTCTCATGCAGGAGGTTTAAGACATAGCGAGCATGGAGCTGCTACTAGGAAAAAGTAAAGGGATTAAAGCAGGAAATCAGTGGTCTCTGAGCAGCACCACTGTGGCTGTAAAGATTCCACCAGAATAGCCCAGATGGTAGAAATTGTCCCTGAGATAGCAGTCTGTGCTGACCTATGGGCTTACAAACAAAATGAGGGAAATATTGGGAAAGAGCAGGATGGCAGACACTTGCACAAGGCAGCCCAGCCTCAGCACTGAGAGGGCTGGCAGGGCAACCCTAAAGCCCCAGCACCTTGTGGACAAGGCTATAGCCACTAGGCTACACCACCTCCAGGAGCAGCAGAAATTCCAGCCCAAAATCACAGGTAAGAAAGTTGTTCCTCTAGATCTTAGCTTTTCCACATTGAACCAGTCAGAGTTTGCACATGTCCTGCAGTGATAGATATGGTCAAAGCCAGGGTGGAGGCATTTAATACAGTGGAGACATGAGACACCTTTGGGTTAGAAGTTCTCTTTGGAGAAGGGACATTTTGGCCTATTTTGCAGTTCAGCACATCAGCTGAGGGATGGCAGCAGAACACTGGAGTTGTATGAAGGCTTGTCTTGTTAGTTCTGGAGTGGTACTCAGCTTGCTCATCAAAAAACTCACAATTTACATTTTAAACCAGAGTCCAAGTTGCATAGCACAAAACATTGTAATTGGCTGTTTCCCTCTGGGCCATCCTACATGTTTTTACAAATTGAGACATTGGAACAAAAATGATGAAAAGTCTCAACATGAGCTGCTGCTCATTTTTCCCTCTAAAAATGAAATTCAGGTTAATATTGGTACACCCCTACATAAAGTGTGTTCAGTTTTGTCGGGAGTATATTTTCAGGAAGAACATTTCTATGGCATTACGAAATACCATATAGTTTCCAACCCCATTTTGTTTAGCAGCCAGCCAGCTTGTTATACTCCAGTCAACTGACCTTGGTAAGAAAGTTAAGACCAAATTATCTATCCTACACCCCTGTTCAGAGAAGGGGAGAGCATGGTACCTCTTTGGGATCCTTACTTGTCTCTGTTGGAAAGCTTCCAGCAAGGCCGTGGCATGGTCAGGGAGGAGTGGGAAAGAGAGATGGGGTCCAGTGTAGGAGTCTGGCACCTCTATGGATTCATAGTCACAGTATTTTTCCAGCTCTGCTTCTTTGTAACTTTCCCCACTTATGAACATGCGACTGATAAAATCCCCTGGAAGCAGATTAATGGGGTTGATTTAAAAAATATTAAAAAAAGATAAACAGACAGAAAAGTAGTTAATTTGCTCCAGGTACCATCCTAGTAATTTGCTGCAGAAGAGCTGTTTAGTTAGGCTGGCACTCAGGAGCAATTGCAGCCATGGATGCTGGGTACTGCTTGGCACTGCTACGAGACTTGCAGTGGGGGAAAGGCTGCAGAGACAAATGTCCATGTGCAGTGTGCATCATTCCGTGATTCTGTGAAAACATACTGAACCTTTATGCCTCCTTCCAGCGTCTAAGAGCAGGAATTACCCCACATCCTTTACACAGCTCATAGTCTCCAGACAATTCACTCTCTAATCCTGATGCTGCCACTCCAGAGACTTGGCCACATGTGCCATCCTGAAGATTGCCCAGCACTGGGCAATGAATTATATAGGGTGCAGCCTTCAGAGCTGCTGATGCCACATCTACAAAGAGCACACAAACTTACTCTCTTTGCTGCTGCTTGGTGTGAACTGTTCCATGAGGTAGCTGAAGAAGTTGTGAAGCTGCGGGAAGAGGGAGAGCCCATCATTCACCCCGGAATGAAATTCAACAGAATAGCAACCTATCATAATCATCTTTGTGGATGTTTTACCTCTGCCCTCCTCGTGCTGTCTGGTGTGTACAGCAACTCTCATTGTACCAATTTAAGTTTTGACTTTCTTGAAATGAAGTCAAAACAGTGGCTTTACCTTCAGCCACATGCAGAAGTACGCTATGAGCTCTTTCTCTCCCCAAGAGCAAAGCAGCCATATAAGAGAATTTTAATCAAAGTTAAAACATAACCAAATAGACTTGCATGTTGTGTTCAGACACCAGAAAAGCTCCTAAATGGCTCTTAGGGCTTGCTTTTGGTGTTCATTACTTTGTTTTATGCAACACATGCAGGCAGGGAATTAATAGGTTAAAAGGGGCAGGAAACCCAGTCCCTGGCCCACTGAAGCACTTAGAGGGTTACGAGCCAGCAGCCAGAAAGGCAGAGTCTGGCACAGAAACCACCTTCCTATGTGTTTTCCTACCTGCTCTTTTCCTCAGCACCATACCTTGATCTGATCCTGCTCACAGGAATACTCAATGGATTGAAAGATTCTCCAGGTGCAGCGGCGGCGCATTTCCAGCCGAGCCACGTGGCGCCGATACCACTGCTGGATCAAGACAGCTGCCTTGAAAGCTGGGGGGCAAGAACAGAACCAACCTGCTGAGCAGCACTGCCTGCAGCTGAGGCACCTGCAACTGCTCCTTCCCCACCCCTGAACAGGGAAGAGAACCTTTCCTTTTCAGGAAAAAGTTCCCAGCAATTGTATTCTTGTGCCTAATGGCAAAAAAACCCTCTTCTTTTTTGGAAGAGGTTGACCTGACCCTGCCTGCCCAGAGACCTCTGAAGCACTTCCAACCATTGCTGCTAGTTCCTTCAGCACCAGCATTAACAACAAATTACTAGGACCTGAAAGCCCTAACATGTTCTTCAGTATTATTAGACGATGTCCTCCCTTTCTACCTACCTTGATCATTTTTATGTCCCTCTTACCATCTCTAGGTGCTGGGGCTTCAGGAAACCAGAAATTTAAGTGAGGCCATGCAAAGAGATGGGGGAAGGCAGGATACCAAGTTTCCTTCTAGAACCTTAAAAATATGGGGGCTTTCTACCTCTCTTTACACCAAATACCTCAGCTTTTGCAGTTGTGGAAAAACTTTAGAAGGACTCTACAGTAGCATAAATATCAACATAACCGTGACCTTACAATAAAATGAAGACAAAACTACACCCACAGTGAAAAAGGGGAGGCAGAACTTTGGCCATTAATGGCACAGAATGAACAAGATGCCACAATTTCCAGGTACCTGTTTGAGGTTCAAGCCACAGCCAGTGCTGACACCAGATGCTTCCCACCAAATTATAGCTATCTGCCCTTTGATCTTTTAAACACAGCCTCTGTATTCTCCCAATTCCAGTGTGCTCCCTTCAAAAATTATTTCAGATGGGGTGAGTGGAAATTTCAAGCAAAGTACATTGGTGCAGTTTCACATTTCCTTTTTCAAGTTCTGCCAAAAATTTTACTTCTAGAATCTCTCATCCTCCTTATCTGTCCTTGATCCCACTTGGACCAGCTCTGCTACTTGGCATCTCTCTTTGGATTACACTGCACCCCTTCCTGTTCCTTTCTGGACCCCGACCTGTGAGCCCTACACTTAAAACATCTTCTAACACTGCTTCTCTGTCATCTTTAGCTGAGGGGGGGAAAAGGGATGACTGCTGTATCCACAAGCCAGCTTCAAAATCCAAGGGAAACAGAGGCAGGGAACTAGGCCTGCTGCAGAAAGTGTATTCCCCTGCCACATTCACCAAAGCAGGGAGAGCAATGGGAGGTGTGTGGGAAAATCTTCATTAAAAAGAGGAAAATCCCTCACCCCTACCCAAAGGCTGCACTGGCAAGAGATATAGATCATATGAATTCAATCAGCTTGCATTAATTACACAAAAAATGTCCCTCCAGGTACTTCAGCAGGAAACAGCAACCTTTCCCTAAAGAAGGTATGTCAGTGGATTATATATTGAAAATAATAATCCCTTTAAATCATTATTCTCTTTCGGCACTGGAAATTGCAGAGCACAAAAAAGAAAGATCTACAGCTGCTGTTCAGCAGGGGTGTAAGACAGCCTGAAATTGTGGGCAAGAAGGTAAGATTTGGCAATTCTTTACTCAGGAATAACTTCTGTATTCTTTGTCTTCTTTCTTGCTGAGAAAATGCTTAGTGATCTGCTGGGCTTTGAAAAAATTCCTTGTGATAACTCTGCACATACCAATGCAAACCAAAACCTTTGAAACAGTAAAAACTTAAACCAATGAAAGACATGCTATCAAGTGCACAGTTAACATAAATATCACCATCAACAGCATTTAAGTCCCAGATAGGCAAGGCACTGGTTTTTACTCTGCTTTTATGGAGACTGACTCTGCAACTGAAAAAGCCAGGTATTCTAATTTAGCAGTTTACCTGGGTGAGTTATATCTGGCAGTGTTTGTATCAGCTTGGGAAAAAAAAAATCAACAGAGAGGAGAAAGATTTAGCCACATTTTATGATGATCCAACCCATGTATCATATAAGCTGCTGAAAGCATAGGGAAGTGGCAGCACTCAAACCAGACTACACTCCAAGGCAGGGCCAGTTGAACAGCTCTGCTCCTACATTGTCCATTAAAACCAGCCTTCAGACCCTGGACAGGGGGGACAGGGATGACATCTGGCATTTGGGCAGAAAGTCCTAAGCAGCTGCCCTGCTGCTGACAGCCACATCTGAAGGGTTTTGAGAGCCAAAGGCTAGAAATTCAGAGAAGCTTTACTGCCATGGGAAACTGTTGCTGAGCTATCAGATATACACAAGTCTCAAATAAGTAACTAGTGTTGTGTTACACTTGCTCATCTTAAAATAACTCTGAATTTGTTGGGAAAGTCCATGGACCTCTGGTGCTATGGGTGACAGCTAAGTCTTACTTAAATAGAAAGAGTTTTTCAATAGTGGACAGTAGCAAAAAAAAAAGAGTGAGTCACAACCTTATCCCCACTTTCAATCCTTATTTTCTTCTCCAAACACTTGCAAACAGTTTGCCCTGTCCTACTGTTCTGCCAGTGCTCATGGCTGCATGATTCAAACAACAAAGAAAAGACTGTTTATTTACTTTTTAACTCTTCCTTATATCTGAGGTCTTCCTCATCAACTTCCTTATCACCACTTAGTTACCCCCCATGTGTCCTTTGTTCCACAGCAGACACCCACAGAAGTGATACCATTACAGACAGCTTCAAAAAATAAATCACCACAACTTTGAAAGCCACAGACAAGTCTGGGTTATTAGCAGAGAGATTAAGAGCACTGTGCTGATGTAATTAGACAAAATGCATACTTTTGCTTGACAGCTTTTTGTAGCCACACCATCTCACCGTCTTTGTAACTAGGTTTATTTTGGCTGCACTAGTAAGAGCCTTGGAAAATAATCCAGGGGAAGCAGCAGGGTGACATCTGTCTCACTGTCAGCAGACACAACACCTGCATACCCAGCAAGTATTCCATCCAGCAGGTGTTGGTGCTAAGTGTTGTTTCATCTCTGGTTAGCCTTGGGTGGATTTTAACCCACTCCTCGTCTAAACGGCTGTTATTTCCTCAAGCCTGTTGTCTTCTGCCTGACACGTGAGAACCTTGTCACAGGATACTGAAAAACAGAACCTCACTACAATGCCATAAAGAAAACCCAGAGGAGAAACACATTCAATGCAACCTCCCAACAGCACAAGCAGGGGAAAACAGGATAAGATCACTTTTCTAAGAATCACTCACCATTTTCAGACTTCTGCAGGGAGTACTTGTACTGGACATTTACAGAACTACCAGATCCCATGTTCTCCAACCAACGCTCCAACGTTGCAGAATGGCCCAATGTCACCAAAACCACAAAAGAGATGCAGGGAAGACCATTTGATCAGAATCAAAACAGCTGCAACATTTTCCACAGTGCCAAGAATCTATAATTAAACATATTAATGCTTAACATCAATGATCAGATGGCTTCTCTTATGCCCAAGTACATTTTCCACTACCAGGTTTCTGCAGCTACTCCCAGACATTTGGATGAATATTTCTTTTTCATTGCTTCACATTTCCAGTGAGTTTTATAAACAGGAATCAGCTCAGCACCTTCAGCTACTTGCATAAAAATAGGTACTGTGATTGTTTGGCAAACATATAAAAAGCTTTTCAATACTGATCAAGAACTATTAAAAATCATTAAAAAGCAGTATGTGCAGACAAATGTTCTGTAGTGCAGACAAATATTCATGTAGTATCCCGTAAAGGATAACTCATTTTGAGTGGATTATGAGGGATGAACATAAAACCTGATATTTAATCTAACCACAGCTAGCAGGAAGGCAAGTCTAAAGTAACAATTAGCTATCAGAAGAAAACAACCAGCTTTGTTAAACACTGCTTGCCTTCATTCTCATGCATCTGCTTGAGTGTTGGAGTTTATTATGCCATCAATTGCCAGTATAAAAGGACAGACATCCAGACTTTAGTAAGCTTACTGCTGTGGAAGCTCTGGTCAGGGTAAACAGATCCTAATGCAAGATTAGGTCAACCTCTGAAGTCTCTCACTTTGAGGGTAACCAGAATGCAAATCTATAGACATTTTTCCTCTGGAAATAAAGTCACGTAGTACTGCCAAAGCAGCCCCAGGCTGTATCACTGAAGAATTCAACAGATTTTTATTTTCCCCTGAAATTCAGGGAGGACAGAGATGAGAAATGGAGGGAAAGAAATTAACGCTTGTAAAAATGTTAAGACTGTTGTTGTCAGAAGAACACAGCTCAAAGTATTTTGAAGGGCCAGGACAGAGTCACTACAGAGGCACCACTGTGCAGGAGAAGGAAAAGTCCTCCTTTCCTCACTTCTTGCAATCCTTTTGCCTCCTTCAATCTCTTTCCACCTAACACACGCCTTTCCTCTCAAAATAGCTCAGATCCGCACAAACGCTCATTGAAGGAGCACGTCCGGTGTTGTGTAAGGTGAGTGATCCATGTTGGCTCAGGAAGGTGAGCCCTGCTCAGCCACCCTGCAGCACGGGGAGGTTCTAAAGCACAGCAAAGGCTGCAACTCTCTCCTCCTTGTCCAGGATGCCCAGCTGTACAATGGCATCCTCACACTGCCACGAGTGAACGACACAACCAGGCACACTGCAATGCTCTCAGCAAAATACCTACACTCCCGTTTTATTCTAACAGTGTCATTTCATATCAATGTCACAACTTGCCTGAAATCACTGCCAAGTGACACCCAGTTTTACCTAGTGCCTTACCTTCTTTGTGCTCAAACAATGCAGGTACTCTGACAGCTTTCCAGATTATTAACTGCTTCAAGAGACAATTGCACACAAAACTCAAAATAGCTTGTTTGTAACTTTCTGTACCAGAGAAATCAGAGTTCAGGAAGAAGTTCAGAACTTCTGGCCTATACCAACAAAAATTTCACTTAATAACACAGATCTGAGGATTTCAACCAGTTTTAGCTTTCCAGAGAAGCAATGATAAAAATTATCAATTCTGCATTGGCCCCTTTCCCAAGAACTAGAACACTTCTAGGTTACTTTTAAAACAATGGAGAACAAACTTGAAGCAAACACTCAAGTACGGTGTTCAGTACTTTGCCTGCTGAGGATGCATTCAGGTGCACCACCTGCCTGCTTTAATAAAATGGGACCTTGGATTTGAAGTCACCTTTGGCAACAGTTTTTCTCTTATTTCCTTCTATCTCTGCAAAACAAACAGACATTTATTATTTGGACAGCCCTACTTTAAACACATTTTCGCCATCCATAGCGAGGGATAGCCTAGTGTTAGTGTGCCCTAATTATCATATCATAAAAAGGCTTATCAACAGGTCACTCCCAAGCAGTTGCTGGAGCCAAGAACTTCTTCATTTGTTGCCCTCAGATTTTTGTCAGAGCCGTAACTTGAGCAAAGGAGCGCACGGGAGTAAATCAGGCTCCAATGGAATCACATCTGTTCTAAGGCTGGAAGGACTGAGGAAGAAATAGAACCAGTCCAACTGCTCACTACCTTGGATCCTTCCTCATCCACTCAACAGTGACACACACCCTTCCCTTCCTAAATTCCTGCACCTAAGAAATGGAAGAGGAGCAGGGACCCATCAAGGCACAGCCTCAAAGACTGGATGAACTGAGCAGCAGCACCACTTCAGGTACAGATTGTATTAACTTCCAGGTGAGAAACATGTTCCATCCAGGAAACAGCCAGCTACCAAGCACTCCTTCCTCATCTTGCTCTTGGCTGCCACTCCTCTCCTGCAGAAGTACTTCCTTCTCTCTGGTGCAATCAGGAGGCCACTGCAACAGGTTTTCCTCATATCTCCATCGCACGGGGCTGTCCCTGGTACGCTCCATGGCACAGAGCACCTGCCAGCGAACACCCACACTCTAAAACCAGGTGACAAAAGCCACTACACACACACTTAAACCACCACTAAAAAGGCATGGATTTGACAGCCCCACATGGACACAGACAACCAGTGGAACACCAAGTCCAAGGCCTCAGGAGGAGGCCACACACGCATAGAGAAGACACTACACCATTCCCTGACCACAAGAGGTAATGTTTCAAAGGCAGGAGAGAGACATAGCAACCAGAATCCATATACTTCCCAAGCCACTGGGTAACACAGTTCTTGCAACTCTTCAAACATGGTGGACTTGCTCAATAACACTATCTGGTACCCCATGAAATTCAGGCAAGGAAACCTTGCACAAGGCCACTTGAGTCAATCACCCCAAAACACAAACAAAAAAAGCCTAGGTACATTTCCTGGCTTAGCCTAATTATTTAAACTTCTCCAAACCCAAAGCAATGGACAGCATTCTGAATCAAATCCAACACACCGGGAACTTGTGCACCTCATAGATCTTTGTAGAATGTGGTGCTCATCCCACAGGACCTGCCAGAAATAAATGAGCTAATGTGAAGCCTGCTCCTAGGAAAGATGACATTTCATGTATCATGAACAGGATGCCCACTAACCTGACAGTTTTACAGACATTCCAGCAAGGAAGGGAACAGGTGAACAGAAAATGGAAGGCAACAGGAGGACATAACAGATTAGAAAGTTTACTAGAGAAAAACCTAAAAAGTAATGTTGGAGGGAAACAAATTTTAAGTTCTGCTAAGAGAAAAGCAAGAGTTTAAGAGCTACAGATTATTTAAAAATCAATTAAATACTTCTCCCAAGGATAAAAGTGCTAGCTGGCATTAGGAAAAGTGTTGATCCTATCTTGCCTCAGAGTAAATATCTATGTATGGCCCACGTGCCCATCAGACCCAGCACCACTCGTAGCTGCAAGCAAGATGGTGAAGTGTGTTTTATTTCAAGTGCACAACCACACAGTTACTGTAGTGCCAAAAAAGGGGATTTACAGAGACCAAACTCCCAAATGCAGTTTTATACACCGTGGCACACAAAAGGATATTTTACCTTAAGCTATTTCTGAAAACAACACCCTGTTCCAAAGAATTAAAGAAAAAGACGCAACTTACCTTGCCAAGTCCTAATTTATAGATTTGTTGAGATAAACACAACTGAAGCTCTCTACTTGGTAAATTTTGGTTGTATTCAGTACCCAAAAAATCGATGCTTTCTGATGCTATATTTTTAGTTACAAATGCAAAATCTCCTCCTCAGAATCCAAGTAGTAAAGTAAGGTGTTCCCTTGGGCAGGCAGCACAACAGGCCACGTCTCTGTGCACGTGCAACCCAGAGTTGGTGCAGACACTTTTATTTACTGCCCAGCTATGAAGAGACTTAAGAATCTCTATCACATGACACTTAATAAAGGCTACAGATCAAAACTGGATTAGGATTACTCAAGGGATTATGAATGAGAAATACAGCATGTTGCCCTCTCTCATCCTAGGAGTCAGCTCTTACACACTTGCAAGCTGCCCTCTGCTAAACGAAAGCTTCTGGAGGAAAAATAATTCAAGGTTTCACCCCTTATTTGTGTTGGGCTGAAAAAATATTTGGTGCTTTGTAGCTAGGGAATCTCTAATGCAAAAAGGAAGGGATGTGGAAAAAACAAGGATAATTTATCTTGTTTTATTACTTCAAAATTCCAGGGCTTGAGAAGGCAGGAAAATCACTACTCTTCTCAGTCTTTAAAAAGTGTACACACAGATGAAATCTCACACAGAAATATGACCAGCAAGCTATTCATATACCTATAAATGATCCTTTTTTTTAAAAAAAAAGCAATGTCAACAAAGACCAGGCAACAAATACTTTCAGGATATTTTGGTCCAGTATTTCTTGCCTCAAACGCCCACCAAACATCCAAAACTACAAAAAAAACCCAATCACTGCTACATTTTAATGTTTCCAGCATGAAGATGGTTTTGTTTAAAGTCTTAACAATAGCATTTCTGCATTTTTATCAAACTTGAGTTCTTATCACAAGTACCTTAGCTACTCGCAGGTTAAATTATCTAAGTTGCAAGATATATCACTCAGCAGTTGATCACTAGCTATAGTTTTAGCTTGTCATTGAACTAAAACCAGGAAGTTATATATCCTTTGGGTTAGCAGAAAAACATTCAAGGTGGCAGAAAGCCTTTATTCTTTTGGCAGTCAGCCTCTTGGAGTGTTGGTTACCACAGAAAATGGAAGGTTTTCAAGAAAGTCATTTATGAGGGAAAAAAATAATCTACATTCCTCATTTGTTTAAACCTCATAACCCCAAATAGCTGCCAAGCCACAAACACAATAGAAGCCAATTGCTTCTTGAATCTTCCTAGGTACTAACAATTTAGACATTCCAGATTGTTTGTACACATGGAAACAAACATTGGGCCAAATTTATATACCAGAGCATCTGGGCACACCCCTGCTGGAGGATCATCAGCCTAATGCTGCAGAGGTCAGGATGACTACACAAAGCCACACCTGTAAGGATCCTGTAGCTGTGGGCAGCAGTTATTTAAAGAAAACCTGGTGCGATCACAAATCAGTACCTACTCTGTGAACTAAAGCAATGGCATTTTCTGGAATCTCAAAGATAGTGAGCATTTTTAAATCTTGCTCCAGGAACTCTTCAGCTTTATCATCTGGCTGCTGTACATCACTGTGTAAACTGGGTCAAGGCACAGCTTGCAACACTTTTATCCAGGCAAGAGGAGAGGATGCAGGTAAGTAGGTTATGAGGCTCAGCACAAGGAGATAAAGGGCCCTCAGCTCCAGAAGGTGCTCTCAGAGCAGTTTGCATAACCAGTGCACACCCACCACAGCCAGCACAGCATGGATCTGCAAATGGGGCTCTCACCTTCACACAGGTGACATTGTCCAGTGAAGAAGGGCGCTTTCCAGCTTTACTTGAAGGCATCCACTGACCTTGACTCTTCAAATCCCTCAGTATTTCTGGAGTACACTTCAGTGTCTAAACTCAATAGACAGTCACAGCACAACCTGACAAAAGCCCCACTGCTCTGCACTGTAAAACAAGATGTTAACTTTTACTGCAAGGTAACTTGATCTGAATGCACAAAACCAAATGCAACCTTTTTTTAACCTCACTGCTACCCCCCAACACAACCTCCTCTCATCTACCAAGGATAAAAGTGCATTATCACAATTCCTGAAACAGCTCCTGATTAATTAAATAATTATAAATTAAATGCATGTGTCTACAGCTCTGTAATGCAGCTGACAGCTGCATCTGCCCCTGCTAGGCCCAGGACCAACAACTCCTCAAAGCTGAGGGAAAAGGATGATGACTTAGAAGTAACCCCACAAGCCTCCATACATCAAGCTATCAGCTGAATATTTTTATTTAATTATTTCAGACATACAGGCTATGTAATTTACAAAACATATTTATTAGTCAACACAGAAATACATTGCAGTTGCACAACTCGTACCAAAAATAATACAAGCCATTTTTATCCATCAACATCTAAAAGAGCATCAATGAAATTACAAGAAACTACAAACTTTCATTACAGGTCATTAACAGGACCACCTGCAACACTTAAAAGAGTTAACAAACCACTGTTTCCTGAATGGTTCATATCCTTCATGAACCAAAGCCACTGTATTGCTCCCAGGACTGATTTTAAAAGCATATGTTAGTCTTGCACAGCTTCAGCTTCTCACTCAGTGCGTTGGACTGGAAAAACAAGCAAGAGAGCACAGGTTTGTCCAGAGTTAAGTGAAAAACAAGTTCTACACAATCGCTCGAATTATTCTTGCTAAAATTATATCTGACAGAACTGCTAGAAATATAACAATAGTATTTTTTAAAACCTCTTTAAACTGGAATACAGCTTCTTCTGCTCTTGCCAAGGCCATGCAACCAGTTTTTTGGCATAGAAATGCTCATATCTCTCTGAAGCTGTCTCATGAGGCAGCTTGTGAGCTCAAGAACTTGAACTTATTCTGTACATTCACAGGACAAAGCCCCCAAAGGATGCTGCTCACATGCAGTCACTGGTGAGCAGCCATTACCAACCAAGTTTGATTTTTCTTGGTGCTAAGTGCACCATCCCCTCCTGCTGGGATTCAGTTCCCTCTGGCAGGACTTCTTGTTATCACCCACCTGTCAACAAGCAAGTCCCATAGTGGGGCTGGTAAAAACAGGCAAAACATTCCCAGAGGCAACCTCTACCTTTAGGTTGCAGCTTCCATCCCTTCCTCTCTGATCAAAACTCTAAGATAGTCTCCAAGAATTTCACAAGGAGAGTCAGTATTTAACTCCCTCTAAAACAACAAGGGAAGGCATTTATCCAAGGGCAATAAACAAGCAGCATCAGGAATTCAGACTGGGTCAGAGTGCCACTGCAATGCTTTGTCCCTCAGTGACTCTGCAGCTGAAACGGTTGTGTAAGTACAGATGCCACTTACACCTCTGCTACCTGCACCTTGTCACTCCCCAGCTCTCATCCACGTCTGGTACCGATCTGGAAGCGCAGCGCTCATGACTGTGGTGTACACTGTGTTACTGGCAGGGAAAGAGCAGCAGAGCAAGTGAGTGACATCCCAAAGGCAGGGAAGGAAATCCATCTAGCTAGCAAGGCAGCCAGACAAGTACTTATGGAAACAAATATTCTGCTTAGGTACAGAAGGATTAGGAAAAGAGACTGATTAAATTAAAGACTGTTGGCACTAATTTTTAGTGTTCTTGCCTCAACGCAGCACAACAGAGGAACTGTATTAAACAATTCATACTGTATCTGTGTCACAGCTGAGATGAAACTTTTCCTTTCCCCATTACTTCATATCTACAAGGCAGAGGAGAGGTAGAGGAAGCCGTTGCCAAGCTCCAATGACAATGACTGACACACAATATGACTGAGCTCCAAGTAAAAGTAAACCATAACACGGTCACTTGCAAAAGTGCAATTTCTAGAACAGCATGGAAGAATGGTGTACTGAAATACATCTTTTGGAAATCCAGTAAACAGTATCTAAAAGTTTTATCCCACTTCCTTTCTTGCCAATTAATCAGATCTCTATCAGAACATGCAGAAAAAGCTACTGTCAGTGCCCAGAATCTCCAAAACTGGGCAAAGGAGTCCATGTGACATCCAGCTGCTCCTCCAAAGGAGTAATTTGTTTCACTACTCTAAAGCCATTTCCCATCACCAGACTGAGCCCAAACAAGTGCAGTTCCCTAACTGAAGTGGGAGACCCAAAAGGAACAATGTTGTGGAAGTACAAGTAGAGGGTCACAAGCACAAATCTAAGCTGGGAAACCACAAGACTCAGACACATAAGGAAGATCCTGAAGAAGTTTGTGGTGTACTTTCAAGTGGCCTGAGGCACAGCAGGAGGCACAGATCAACATCTCTCAATCTAATACTTACTTGTTTAAGACTGGCTTCACTGACAACACCTGTACAGAAAGTTGGAAGAGTTATCATTTGGGCACATCAAGACAGAGGTAAATGGCTATTTAGAAATAGCAGTAGAATGAAGTTATGAAAGGATAATATAAACTCAAGGACTTCCTGCATTTTTTAAACATCATACCATTTTACAAAAGTACTTTCAAAACCCTCTGAAAGACATTCCAACTACCAAAGGTCATAATGTCTAACACTAAGTGCCTGTGCTTTAAATAAGAAACTGCACCAAGTTTATGGGATTCACCTCCCACACTTTCCACCTGAATTGATCAACTGTTACAAAATGCCTAAATAGGAGTCCAGAAGCATTTTGAACGACTTTCAGTCTCTTCAACCCCCCTAGAGACAGCTGTGCAGTAAACCATGTTCCCCACAATAAAACACAGTTTTTTACATGCCTGATAAAAGAACACTTCTGCTTTGTCAAAGAACTTAAGAGCAACTCACAACACAGAATTTGAGAAATACCTTAAAGAGTGTATCAAAGTTGATGTTGCGCTGTCCAGTAGCATTGAGAGCTTTGATGGCTGCAGTTCTGTGGGAAAGCAACACATTATCAATTAAACACACTTGTCTGCTCCAAAGGCTACAAAGCACTAACACAAACACCTTACTAAAGGCCTTGACACTGAAATGCCTGCTTTGGTCTAAAACAACCCCAAGCTGTGTGATTGGATCTCATCTCAGTGTTGAAGTTCCTGTTACTATTCCATTGAGTACATACCAAGAAGGTACCTGCCCCATCTCTTTCTGCACACTACACAGCCTAAAAATCCCATGTAAGCACCTTCCTAGTGCCATCCAATACCTTTGACACTGTCAATCTAAGTCATTTATCTTCTACTAAACTTTGCTTTCTGAGCAAGTTTTTGGCCTATGCATTATATTTGCCATTTCTCATTACACTAATCACTGTCTCACACCCTTTCATCCGTGAGTACTGCTGTACATCATATGTACTTCCTTCAGAGTGGCTTTACAGGAACTGAATGAGCTGCCTGCACAAGGAGCAAGCACCTGCCCATACCTCTAGCCACTTTAGAAATACGTGCTCTCCCCCCACAGAGCTTCCAACTAATTTACCTGCGATCATCAAAAGGAGGAGGGGTAGTCCAGTGATCATAGTTTGTCTCCACACGGAACCACCTGCAACAAGCACGTCAGCAAACAAAAGGTGACTCAGTAGGTTATGCATAAAGTCCAACAATCAGTACCCCTATATTGCCAAAAGGAAACAACTCCCACAAAAGGCAACTCCCTCCGCTTCTGCAAGCCCAAGGGCCCCATGCTGGTAGCTGTAACAGCCTTTACCATGAACTATGGAATGCAGGAATGGGGTGGATGACCTCTTATCTCCTGCTGCAACCATGACCAAGAGGTGCCCCAGATCTCAAGGAAGTTGTGCCACTAACCCAGTCACTCAGAAGGGAACAGGAGAAGCAAAAACCAAGTAGTTTTTTCCTACTTACGCTCCACTTAAGGGATCAAGAGGCCAGAGATCTGCTGGCCCTCTTCTATTCCTTGTTATGACCATGCCTTCTTTGGGTGAGATGCCTCCCACAATATAGTAAACCTCAGCAATGATGGGAATGGCAGCCAGTCTGAGAACAGCAGACTGGAAGTCCTGTGCTTGGCTCAGGGTCTAACACAAAAAGGAGATGACAATGAAGTTAAGCACAAAAACAAACACTGGAACACCTTCAGAAGATAAAGGTCCAGCTTTTCTGAAAATAGTAATTGACTCTGAAGTGCTACTTGAGAATCTTAATATAACAACATAACAAATAGCATAAAATAACCCCCGGCACAGGTATTCACCATCTAGGAGTACAGCTGTGTTAAGTGGCTATGACACAAGTCACAGCTAGTTGAAACACTCCCTAGGAAGGAAGCCTTGGCACAGTTTCTCCAGGACCTTTGGCACTGGAGGTTTCCCTCCAAAAGGACTGGAATGGCCTCATTAGTGAGTACAGGGTCCACACTTAGTTTCTCCTGAGAAATTAATTTGCTTATCAAGCTGCTAAGTCTTCCATGCCACTGATTTTAATTTACTAGATGTTTAAGGACAAATGTGGTATAATTGTGAAATGCAAGATCCACTCAGTGCACTTACATCTCGCACAAGCCAGCTGACTGGGTAATTCCTATTGAGGAAAGCAGCTATAGCATTTTCCCACCATCTACCACCATCTGGGGAGAAAAAAAAAATTAGTATACATGCAATTTATGTACAGACAGGGTAGGTGCCTATCAGCACTAAGTATCAACATTTTTACAGGAGAAACACCAGCAAGGAGCACACCCTTCAGGTGAAATATATATAGACAACATAATTCCAACTGACAGTCAGCCACAGCAGCTGGATTAACACCCTGCTTTCCAGAAACCATCTCAGACCTGTCATGACAGGAGTGATAATCAGCTCATTACTCACCTTCTGAAATATTAGAACAGGAATAATTTCACAGAAACAATAAAACAGCTAAAAAAAGAGGTACTCAGTGGTTTTGTTACTGGGAATAATAAGCAAAGTGCAAAAACCAGAAGGCCAAGTTTGTTACTATTTAAACACACTTTGCAGAGCACAAAAAAATAAAAAAATCAGTCTGCTTGTCACTTGATGAACCCTGATCCTGATTTAGTCATCCTGCTTCCCCAAGAGCCACATGCTCACTTCCCTCAATTTGTAGTTCAGTTGGAATGAACTGAAAACAGCTTTCACTTCAGAAAAACCAGCAAGCAGTCAGCAGCAACCCATGGACAGAACTGCAGCACGTGCAGAGTGAACAGCGGATGTGGAGAGACATAGGACTTTGGTACACATGCTTTCCTCAACCAGGCCTGTCAAGAGACTCCAACACCTAACACTTGTCTTTAAGCTGAACTAAAAGCAGTTTGCCCCAGTATCAGACCAGGACACCCCAGTTTTGAAAGCATTAAGTAACTCTCTGGAATCAGAAGCAGTGTGTGTGTAAACTATGAAAAGAATTCAGTGAATCCAACAAGGCAGCATTAGCAAAGCAAACAGGAAGCAAGAGGTTTGCTACTCAGAGATAATGTTCTGGTGGAACACATACAGTGAATATTGTTTGCATAGCTAAGGAGGTGAAGTACAGGTTGTTCAAGATTAAAAAGAAAAATGCTTATCGCCATCACAAGGGAAAAATAAATGTTGGTTCTGAGAAGACATTATTGCCAGTTCTAACAGTCACCTAAAAGAACAAAGCAGTATCAGCTTCTTAAAAGCAATACAGGGAAAAGAAATGGACAAGACAACTTCCCAAGCTTTGAGCTGGACACAGCTGTCATTACTTGTGAAACTGAAGGAAACGCTGACGAACAGGGCAGTGACCTTCCCCTGCCTTTCCCACTGCTACAAGCTTTAGTTCTCAGTACTGGCATCTCTCAACTCTGCTCTACTACTGATCTTGCTTAACTGCCTTTCTGGTGTCTCCTGGCATTCCCTCAAGGCATGTTGCCTTTCCCCTAGATCTTCCCCCTCTTTCCAACTGCCTTATGACGCCAGACAACCATGGAATACAGCACAACCAGGAAAGGAGCCATTTCTTTGCTGTCCAAACGGCATTTTGCTATCTCAGCCCCATCTCTGCCACCTCCAATGGTTCCCTTGACCAGACCACACCTTTTACAGCATTTCCAAGGCTTTCTCCTATCCTTTGACACTTTCAGCTCAGGTGGCACTGCTGACAAATATCTTCTCCTACACAGCAGCCAAAACCAAGCATGTGTGCTTTCACTCCCTGAGGGCAAGTCAAGGCATTCCACCTCATATCCTTCTTGGCAACCTCTACCTCATTGCTCCCTCTGGGAGAAAGACCAGGGCAGGCAACAATCCACAACAACAACACACAACACATCTGCTGTGGAAGACACTCCCTTTACCTCGTTCATCTCCGGAGATGGTGAACTTGTGTGGACTCTGCCCAGTCCATAAGCCTACGTAACCAAGAAATGTGGTGCCTTGGTATGCAACCTGAAACCAGGAAGGAGAGCAGCTGAGCATTCCAGAACACAGTTGGAACCTGCAGCCTGTACTTCTTTCTACAGCTTTCATACCTACATTACTATAGTACACTGCACCTTCAGTTACAGGAAAACTTGCCAAGTAAATTAGAGAGGGACTCTGAGGCCTCAAACTCGCAGCATTTCAATTGTTTGTGATCAACTGACAGCTACAAGATTTCTGCTCAGGTTAAACTGCCAAGCAACCAACAAGAATTTTTCTGTTTACAACATCAGACTCACAAAACTTCACTTGCAACTAATTCTTTTTTGGAAATATTTGTCTAAAGACACTTATTGGTCACAGAAATTCACAAGGTCTAAAGAAAAAGAAAGTGCCTTAGAATTGATTCCTACCAAAACTGATCTCTTTGCCATATTCCCTAATACCTCTTTTCTGTTTTAGCATCTTGACATTTCCTTCTTTCAGCATCTCTTACAAATAATATCTCCAGTACCAGTTTAAACTGTTTGACTTTTTCCAGTCCATCACCATAAACTGGATGCTCAGTAAGGGAAGAAAATCAGCATTCATCCCACACTGCTGGAGCATAACTGTGCTGCTCTAACAATCCAGTATATTTGGAATGGGAACCCCATTCTTACATTAAACCCCCCATCTAAGCAGCTATGGGGTGTCCCATTCTTCACAGAACACCACCCAGCCATGCCAACCCCAGACCATACCTGCCCACCTTTGATGAACTGCACATCCAGTGTGATCTTGCTCAATATATCGACAAAATCATAATCCAGGTTCCGACCATGGTAAATGTTGCCTTTGTCATCCTGAGCCACAATGCTGGTACAGAACCTGCAAACAGAACAGGGCAGGGAATGACTGAAGGCACAGCTCTGGCACTGCTTGCAATATGCCAGCTGCAGGAGCCCAACCTTACAGGAGTAACTGAGTTGATGCTCTGCTAATTGTTTAATTACTGTTACCATACAAAGAGGAGTCCAATACCAGTCCACAACAGGTCATAAATTACAGGGCAAGCAGAAAGTAGCACTTCCACTTGGGAAAAACAATTATTTCATTTCACTTTTGTAAGCCATAATGAGAAAAGCTAACATCTGAAAGCATCTATAAAGTGTCACACTTCCTGCAGTTAATTCTGGTTGTTTCATTTCCATTTGGACTGTCTATAATTTTCATCACAAGAGGTTAAGTTCAAATTAAGTCCCAGCAGTAAAACTGAAGAAAATTGGTTTGTGTATCAGCCATTTCAATAACAGACTATTCTCTTGAACTGGAAGAGTGCTCTAACTCCTTGTGTAACAAGTTCAGTTTCGTTAGAACAGTTTTTTTGGTGGAGTATATTGCATTAGCAGGGAATTAACTTATTTTCTCTGTTGGTTCTGAGTTGGTCATTTCAGTGATGCATAACTCTGCCTCTCAAGAATATAAAAGTAAAGAATTGTTCATATAAGTAGGCTATTCCCAGTTGACAGAGGTTTTCTAGTATCCAAGCCAAGAAACTGAGTTTCAGCAGCCTCACCAGGGCAAAGTATCCTCAGTGAAACACTAAAAGAGCCAGCAGTTAAATATATCATATGCAATATTAGTCCTTACTAAAAAAAATTATAAACTGAGTACTACATATTAAGAAAAAAAAAATCAAAATGCAAACAAGGAACCATATGCTTTGATATTTGCTAAAACATATACAGAGAAATATTTTAGACTCCTCAGAGGCAACACCAAGTGTTGATTATTCTCCTGCACCATGTTTCCAGGGCAAAAAGAGACAACGAAACTCAGTATTTTTTCACTGAGATTTTGTTTACTGCCATAAATATACTACAGTCATTTTCCACTGTTCAAATCAGGAAGCGATATTACACAGCCATTGTGAACTTTCATCCAGAAAGTAGTTTAATAGTAACTTTATCTCAGATAAAGCAGAGAGCAACTAATTATTTTAGCCTATTTTTCGGCAATTTTTAAGCCACAGAGAATATGACATCACCTTCAAACATAAATGGTCTCTACTTTTGGATGAACATATCTTACCAGCAAAAATTATTTTTGTATTTTAATATGTTTATAAATATGTACATGCACAAAACTGACAAATATTGGTTGTACTTCCCGATAGAAAACATGAGCGTTTCTAGTTCCATTCAGCATTCCATCTGCCAAAAAGGAATGAAACCTTCCGGCTGAACAGATGGTCTCAGAACCAACAGTGCAAGTAACCCACCACGTGCCTTCGCCCACGCTGGACTGAAGCTCTACGCTCACCTGTACGAGACCATGTAAGTACTCAACACTTACGCAGTGGATTCATAGGCGAAGTTCAGCAGGACTCCATCTCCGATATTGATTCCCAGTGCTCTGCACATCCCCATAATCTCTCCCGCGAAGGGCTGCGGCATGAAAAGCTCCAGTTCGGCTGCTATGGGCTGGATGACCTGGTGAACCCATTTGGGTACGCTCTCGCTGCAAGACACACGCGAGGGGTGAGCCGAGAGCGGCTCTCACCGGGCACCCCGGCGCTGCTCTGTCACTTGAGCCCTCCCGCCGCTGCCCCGCTCGTCCCCCCTCACGCACTCGATGACCCGCCGGACGGCGGCGCGCAGGAAGGCGGGCTCGAAGTGCCGCAGCACGGGCAGCCAGCGCTGCTCGGCCGGGCTGTCCAGGCTCACGTTGCAGCGCAGGGGGGCCGCCGCCCCTGCCGCCCCGCACAGCAGCGCCAGCAGCGCCCACAGCCCGCAGCCCATGGCGCAGCACGGAGCGATGCAGCGGCGCCCCGGGGCAGCCCGGCTCCCCCCGCGCCGCAGGGCCCGCCCCGAGGCGTCACGGCCCGCCCGCCCGGAGCCTGCGAGCCCGCTGCGGCCCGTGGGACCGAGCGAACACAGCAGCAGGTGCGCGGTGCCGGGTAAGGGGTGCATTGCCCCGGCACTGCTGCTGCTGGGCCACTTGAATCAAATCTGATCCAACACTGTCGCTTCCACACCGAGAGCAGAGGGGACAAAGCCGCGCTGGGCAGAGCTGTCAGCATGCTGGCTGACACAGCAAGGCTGTAAACAAGGGGGAAACAGGAAGAGACTAGACCGTTGTCCTCAACCGCGGGGGCAAAAAATTGCCACTCTTTTCAGTGTCAGAGGTTAGTAGTTTCTGGACGCATGCACAAGAAAAGAAACGGCTCAGCAGAAAAAACGCCCCCACCAGTACAACTGTGGTTTACAGATTGTACTTTCCTTCTCCTCCCCCTACCTTTGGCTCCAGCCCCTGCTCCACACTCCATCCCAACAGCACTTCGCCTCCCAGCTACACCTGCTTCTCTACCTGCGAGCTCACTGCACTCCCTTCTGAGTACCAAACCCTGCCCTTCCCTCACCAGGAACATACAATTTGAATAAAACGGAGCTGAAAAAAAAACCAAAACAAAACAAACAACCCTACTCTGTCCCTTCTCGCCCTTAAGCCTCTCTAAGGTTTTTTGCTCTAGGAAGCAGCGTGACAACAAACAAAACAAAATCCATACAAGAAAGAAAAGTTATTACAAATACATATTTAACAAATACCTAAGCTAAGTGAACTCCTACATGGGATATGAACATGAATCTGGCTTCCTAAAAAGAAAGGACAAAAGCACCCCACCAAATGCATTTCCATTGTAATGGACATGTGGCACCTGTTTCTGCACCACAAAGAATTCCATTTCTAACAGACTTTGAAAAAGGATGGTATAAATAACTAACTCAAATTATAAATACTTAATCAACTCCATTAAAACAGGTGTCTGGGGAAGGTACAAAGAACCCATTAATGGTCCCAACAAAGGCCAAGGCTAAAGCACAAGTTCAACCTTAGACAAAGAATCCAGACACCCACAAGATTTTTGCATGTACTTGCCAAGAGACACTAGCAAGCCCCACCAAAAGGCACACCACAACAGGAAAACATTCCTTTTTTCTCTGGTATGTGATGTTACTTTTGTACTTAAATGGTGACAAAAAACCCCATCTCCCAATACACTACTTATATTTTTCTTTTCTTAGTAAGCCATAATGAGCTCTTCTTCCCCACAATGCTTGAATTAATTTTACCTGTATCACAGATGAATTTGGTATTAAATTGGTCAAAGCCAACTGCTCAGACAACAGCTCACTCCATCAATACAGTCACTCCCCTAAGACAGGCACAGGCACTACATCCACATGTTTTATAGACTAACCAGAATATTATTTTTTCTTTCTGTTGCTTAGTCATTAATTGCCTCAAGTAGAATTTTTACCATACAGTTGTGTATTTTAATACTTACACATACAAAACCCACTGTAAGTAAATTACATGAAATAAAAAGATAATTGCCTTCTTCCCTAGAATGCTTTAAAAACAATACCAAATCCTCCAAGGATTAAGGCCTGTGTCCTATTGATGCAGTGTCCATCAGCTTGCAAGAGTTCCATTTCCAAACAGATCAGAGCTAAATCTGTAAGGCACCACAGTCCTCCTTTCCCTCAGGGTGATGGTAGATGCAAATCAGTATCTCCCAGGCGACTTCTTCAAGGGTGATGAAGCTCTCTCCAGCATTTATTTCAGCAGCTGTTTTCTCTTTTTCAGAAGTGCATCTCTAAGAGCGAGCTAACCACAAAATAAGAGGGGAATATTCAGGTAAGAAGCATAACTGAGAAAGCACCACTACCACATCAGAACTCTTTTCAATTTCTTTAACCTCTGATAAAAACACTAGGAGCTCATCAGCTTAAACTGGGAGCAGTGCAAATGCTACCAATTAGAGTGGCAGAAACACTGCGGTTATGTACCTAAACTTCACAGTACAATTCAAGAGCTGGGCATTACCAAATCCTACACAATGAAGACTAGAACAAACTACTGACTCACTTCAAACAGAGGAGATCAAGAAAGTTAGAGTTCACCTGAGTGGTAAGTAAAATTGGTGTTTGCTGAAGGAGTATAACAAAATGGCTTTTCAAGGGGGAAGGAGGAATTTTTACAAGTGCCATTATCACCCTAAAGAGATATTACTGTACATTAACATGTTTTAAGCTAGTAAAGGAGCTAAGCTCTGTACTACAGCAAGCAGGCCATCTTAACTTACAACGAAAAAGTGCAGCAGAATGCAGCACCATACAACTAAGATCCTCCAACCCACTCAAAACACTTATGGTTAACAGACTGGCACTGTAGCATAACTTTTGTGGGAAAAAAAGTATGAATAAATGCTGTTTAGCCATTCCATTTGAATTTAAAACATTAATAAGGACACAATGCTTCAAGATGATTTTTTAAAATAACTGCACCAAGTATAACTGTAAACAGCAGCTTTTTTTCAAGTGCCTGGATTGTTCATGTGCAGCCTATTGTGTGTGTTTTGAGAGCTGATTTCAATGTTGTCAGCTTTAATTGAGGTGAGGCAGAATGCTGCCAAATAAACATGTACAGAGGACACTTACTAGTACTAGTCCACATCCTCCTGATCAACAGAAAAGCTTCAGATATTCTCTACTGAGTCTACTAATAGTTCCTGTGTTGCCCTTCCTACAGCAAGAAATTGCAAGCAAATATCATTTGGATAAGGCATATGATCCTGGAAACAACTCAAAGTTCAAGCAGCATGTAAGCACTCACACAACACACCACCTGGGAACAAAAAATAACTGGACCATTGGATTATTCTACAAGTTTCTTGAAGGCATTTGGATGAGTTGAGTTTATTACAGCTTGTAAAACCCTAGACTGGCAGGGGCTTCACCACTGAGAGCAGCATTAGTGTCAAACTACTGTTCAATTCAAGTAATCGCTTTCTAAACAGCGGCTACAAGTAGCTAATAAACAGCATTTGCATCTATTCCTCAGAAACATTTGTGACAAGCTATTAGGTGACCTCCATGCCAGGACAGACAAGTCTGTGATAGGTCAGACTATGGAGAGTGAACCACAACCTCTGGGGCAGGACACAGGCAAGCCATGCCACAGGCTTTGAGTTACAGCAGCAACACCTCTGCAGAGGGTAGGCAGCACCACACCTGTACCACAAATTACTGCTCACACTGCCCCATCCATCTCCAACATGAAACATTACCTGTTTCTCCCTAAAGGAACGCTTGTTCTTGGTCCGGACACTATGGCTGTATCTCATCATCATGAAGTTCTTGTTCTTTTGCTTTTCTTTGTTGGAAGAGCTGGCAAATGGGTTAATCTTTGTTTTCTTTTTCACAAATTCCTTTCTGTCTGTTTTTCCAGCCTAGAATACAGTGTGATAGATCAACAGGGGGTTATTTTCCTTCACCTACTTATCAACATCACCTGCCTGATGGTAACAGGTTCCATGGCAGTAACAGCAAATCTGAGTTCATCATGACTGTGTTCATACATGCCTTCTCCCATACAGGCTGTATTTGTTAAGTCAAAGTGATAATTTGGTCTGTTTGCTTTTTCATGGTCACACGTGACCAGAAGGAGACTGTTACAGCCAAGACGCAACAGCAAAGAACCAAACAAATCACTTCTCAAAATCCACATGGCAGCTGGGCACCTACCTTAGATATGCAGCCTCAGCATTTCTTCCTGCACAAGACCAACCCAAACCCAGAAGGACAGGATACAGGACACACCAGTTTCTCACCTTTGCTGTTGCCAATCTGGTCTCCTTGTCCGACTTGGGCTTCTTATGCAGATGTTCAATATCTCTGAGTGAAAGCAACTCCCCCCTACACAGAAATCCAATAAATGTCAGCACACAAAACTTCAGCTGGCAAGGGAAAAAAACATGTCCTCTTCACCCTTTGTCTCTTACCCATCCTAGGCCACTGTCTCACCAACAGTTTAGACACAAATACTTCTTGTTCCCTTCAAGCTGCTCCTCATGCTTGGGATATCCATTACACAAGTCACCCACTTATTTTTCAAGTCCTTTTCCCACCAAGTTTAAGAAACACTGGAGCTACAACCAGGCAGCTACTGCTGCAAAACACCCCCTCTCACACCTGTTGGCCTGAACAAGTCAAACAGTCTCAGACCTTCCACAAGCTCCTCATGACGTTTTTCCCAGGTATAAGCAAAGCCCCAGCCCAGGATCCATTCTAGGCTCTGGCTGTCACCAGGGAGCACTGATGAACAGCAGAGCTCTGCATCCTGCTGCAATGACAAGCTGCATCAGGAGAGGATAGGTAAAAAACCCCAAAAATCAAACCACTCAACAGCCCATATCCTACCTGCCCTCCTCCTCCTCTTCATCATCTATTTCAATATATTTGCGCTTGGCAGCTTTGCCAGGTGCAGAATTAATTTCTTTGGAAAGCTGGGCAAGACGTATTTTCTTGAAGTCTTCCTGAGTTAGCAGCCTGCTTGTACTGACTGCTGCAGCTTTGGCTTTCCGTTCCTCTATGGGCATGCTTTTCACATTTTCTGCCTTTGGAAAAGAAAATGGTACAAAAGAATCAGAGCATCGCACCCCACCCCTGTGCTACAATCCATGATCCTTGCCTCCCAAATACACAACATACAATGGCAATACTGTTGGGAGATGCTACAACCAGATATTAGGCCTTTTGCTTGTCTCATATCCAACATCTAGTGTCTGAATGGAGTGCATGCACATCAGATTTTGGGAGTACAAGCTCTCAGCTGATGATCACAGCTCTGAAGGCATTGAGCCCTGAGATATAACTCCTCTTTCTCCCCTCCCACCCTAACAGCACATTAACTGCAGCAACAGCACCTCAGCCTCACTGCTTCAGGACATCTCACTCTGAAGGCCAGGTTAGGTATTTAAAAGCAGTACATGAGGGTGAAGAGCAAGAGGATCTGGCCTACAATTAACAAAACTCTATGTATTTGGCATAGAAGAGACTTTCAACTCACTACTTGTTGCTGCTGCTCCTCATCGGAGGAGTGATGCACATCAATCCATTCTCCATTGTCATTATCCTCCTCCTCACTCAGACTGGCACTTTCCCAGCCATCTGCTCACAGAATAAGTACAGGGCTGTTAATACAAATTCATCTTCACTACCCAGATAGGCAATAATTGATGCTTGGATCACCTGCTCTTGCTGCCATGTATTTCACTTAGCTCCTAACTGCATTTTGCCCTGGGACATGATCAACACTACGCTCTGCAACGCTCAGTTGTCATCTCCAGGGCAAGATCCTAAAAACGAGGTGCATTTGGGACAGGCTGAAGCACCGCAGGAGTTAACATACACTGATTACCCTCATCAGCAATCGTGTTCCCCACTCCCAGCCACCTAAACCAGCCCAACAAGAGAAGCACTGTGGTTTATAGCTGGGTTAGTTACGAGTCTAAGCACTGCTCTTCACTGCCGTGCTGGCTGCTGTGCTGAAGTTAGCAGCTGCAGCAGCCAAGCCCAGTATTACAGTGATCACTGCACAGCCTGTCCCATCAGGGCCTACATTCCTCCAGCACAGCACCTGCAGCATCTTCAAGGCACTCAGACTTCATTTGCCAAACTGCCTTGCTTTTAAAGGCTCTTCCATCTCTTTTCTGACTCAGGCAGGGGTTCCAGGGTGTGTAAAGCATTTACACAGGAACTGAATTCAATAAGCCATATATTATATCCAACTACTATTTTGGTGTTCTACAATATTCAAAAGGTTTAATTTAGGAGAAGCTGAACACAGTTCACAGCTGTACTGTCTGTCCCTCTGCTTCCCATCTCAGTGTGTACCATAAAAACCAAACAGTACCAAACCTCACTGACAAACTGCACTTACTCAAGGACAGACATGTGCAAGCCAAGGCACAGCAGGAAATGAAATGCACTAACACCAGGTTCCATGTCCGCATAAAACCTTAGTGACTGTGATGCCCAAACCAGAATTTTTGAAGAAACAAGGCCAACCTTCCTCTTGGGTTCCTCCCTTTTCCTTTTGATCCGCAACCTCCAGTACTTCTGCTCCTGGAATGTAGTCTTTGGCATCCAGTTCTCCATATTCATGAATCCTGGCTTCCACCGAGGCCTCAGTAGGCTTACCCTGTACATTAACAAAACACACATTGAGCAGGCTGCTATTGTAATATCCACCAGTCCAGGAAGATACCTGGAAGAATACGAAGGTGTGCCTCCAAAGACCTTTCCTTACTTCATGTGGCAGAGTTTAATGACTCAGGTTGAATAAGTCTCAGAAAACAGCTGAACTTCAGGAGCATGACCTAACCATGAGTTAGAGGAATGTGAACTAATGAATTGTGGATAGCACACCACATGCAAAGGCAGCAGGCAGAGGAACAGCACAGACTCGACTCCACCTTCTCAAGAGGATACTGAGACAAATTATTTTTGCGCATATCAGTTTTTACTGAATGCAAAACATATGAAACACTTACTCTGAACTTCTTCTGCAGCATCTCTGGATTCAGAGAGCGGAACAGATGTATCAGAGTTCTTGCAGACATCATCACATCTGCCAAGAAAAGGAGAGAGTCAGGAAAAAACCAGAACTTTGAGCAAACCAAGAGTCCACACAGATCTCCAGCTGTGGGGAGATCTTACAGCTGACTCGCATCTTCTCTCAGCTTATGATTCCCTCTGATTTCTCTGGTACAGAACACAGCACTTCCTCAGGGCTAACTCTTAACAATCCCTCCCCTTGCTTTGGTTCTGTCAATTAGCTCCCCTGCCATAACTACCCTTGTCTGTTTTGTCTCCCGTGGCAACACACTGCAAAATGGAGAGATGTAACCCAAACACTCAAAGTGGTCTCAGCCTGTAAAAAAACAATTAGGACAGCACTTCCATGAAGGCTATAACTGAAGACCACATAACACAGGAAAAAATGAGTTTAAAGTGGTATCCATGTAATATTTACTTTTATTTTTATGTGTCTTGTACTGAACAAGGTCTTGGAGCAGATCTTCAGTCATGGCTAAGGGACACCTTGCTGTGATTTCTTTTATTGCGTTGATTCTGAAAATAGGGAAAATGAATTATTTTCTCAACATCAGTTAGGAGAAAGTGCCACTTCACAGACTGAACTGCCTGACATTTGAAGAACCTTATACACCATTTATACAACATACAGTCCAAGAGGAGAAAACCATCAGAAAAAACTCCCAGCAAAAATACAGAACATTGAAGCTAACGCACTTTTAACTCAATCAGCTTCTTGAAAACACAGCAAAAGTAACAGGAATAAGTAGCAAGTTATTTTTTTTTTTAAAGTATTTTAACACATTTGAAGTTGGACATGACTCATACAATTCTGTACCCACCCTACAGTCATGACCTCCCCAGAATTCTTGTCTGTGACAAAGTTGTTGGCAATGGTCATCAACACTGACTGGATAATCTGGAAATTTTAAAAAAAACCACATATGAAATAAAAACTTAACACAATTAGATGTTATTCACAGACATCCTTTTTCATAGAAATTCACAACAGAACATGTCAGTACAACCCACAAGTATTTTCTAAACATAAATTTTCTTGCATAAAGTAAAACAATCTTTCTTTTCCCCCACTATGAAACAATGTCTCAGAACTTGCAAAAATTACTGCAATTACCATAAGCTTTTCCAACCAATCTGACCAATTCCCCTTCCCCATACATACACTCAATTGCATTTCCATGCTGCCCTGCTGCTCATTTAATACCCATCACAGGTAGAACACTGACCTCAGGTGGTACCAGCTGATGTGAAGCCTGTGCAGCAAACAGAAGAATCTTTGTCACTTCTGGAAGAAAAGAAGGAAGAAGATGCCAAAACATATTGCTGCAGCTTGCTCCAGCCAATAAACACATCCCTTAAAACTTTAAAACTCAACAAGCTGCTCAGTCAGGCCCAAAACCATTCTGCCTGAACTCCCTTGGGACAACTGTTTCTCCTCTCCCACCAAGCATCAGGAACTCCTGTGGCCTCCACCTAGCCACAACAGCCAGCTGAAACAAAAGGAAATGCTCCAGAACTGCAGTCAAACCCCAGTAAAAGGCAGCCACCATAAGGAAACAATGCTTAGCTTAGCTAGTCAGGGTTAGGGACTCAGGACACAGCCTCCATAGAAACCCAAAGCACTTGGCACTTCCAGCAGTCAGGGACTTGCACTTTCTTTGTCCACACTGGACTACTCCCACTTCCCAGCAAACCACTGCTACCTGCCCATTTCCACTGCCACTTCTGTCAAATGCCTGTACATGAGACATGAAGGATCACCAGTACCTGGAGTAGCTACTTACCCCTCTGATGGGGCTGGAGGAACCTCTGAACAAAGGGGTAGAAATTAAAAAGAAAAAGCTGCAAGGCAAATGGCAACATATTATCTTCTTGTCTTAGAACTTGAAATCACCTTCATAAGCTTGTACAGGGTAAAACCATCTCATTCTAATGTGCTCCCCAAGTGCCTCAGATTTTACAGCAAAATGTTGTCTCCTACATTGAATTGAATGTCTGTGGGACAAGGAAATGAACAGCACCAAGATAAATACAGCTGCAGTCTTTTAGCACCTAGCCCTTACCATTTAAATCCTTATATGCTCTGAAACTGCCCAACTTGGACTGGATTAGTCTTCACTTAATCCAGTGCAAATACTTTACTACGGGGTAGTCTGCACAAAACCCTCCAAGTGCAGGAGCAGCCCGTTTCCCTCTTGTTCAGCACCACCTGACTGACAGCTCTGAGGTCAGCATGAGCAGCTTCCCAGGATGGTATTGAAGCACCAAGTTCTCAGCTCTTTAGGTTCAGCTCCTCTGTTCCAGACCAATAGCTTGTTCTAGGAGTGCTCATTTAGCACCACAAAGTCTGTGTCACTGTGCCATTCCACGAGGCCTACTGGCAACTCTCTGACCATCCCTACACACTCTTGGAGATACAGAAAAATTAAATCTTGCTTTCCAGAGGCACAAGGCCAGAGCATGCCCTCAACCAAACCAAGCTGGCTACCAACAGACCACCCTAAAATTATCCAAGTACATACCTCATGTATTCCAACAAGCCTAGATATTAGGTCCATGAGCATCATCTTCACTTCAAATCGCTCCTTGCAGTTCTCCAGCTGCTTCAGCAGTTTTTCAGCAAAGTCTGGAAGGAGCAAAAATGGTTTTGCACAAGACTGAACGAGCACAACACAACTCAAATGGGATTATAGTCAGAAGAGGCAGTTGAATTTTTTTGTGTTTCGAAGGCCCAGTACCCTTTCACAGAAGAAATTCAAGGTGACCCAAGCGCTTATTCCAATGGGTTATTTTACTTCTCATATGCCTAAAAGGCCTCCTGTGCACAGGTTCAGCAGAGGGAACCAGCAGATGTTCTCCAACACCGTAAGTGCTGGGTCGGCACTGAAAACTGAATGTTTAGTTGCATTTTAGAGTGACCTGAGAAAATTACATCCCCAGAGGTTCACTGGAACAGATAACAACCAAATCAAGTGCTGTTAAATTACACTAAGATAATTCACTGCACACTCACCTTGGGGATCATGAATCAAATGAATGGCAGAGAAGTTGAACACCTCTGGCTTGTTCTTCTTTTTCTGCTTCTGCATGGAAACAAGGGTAAAAAACATTTCTCTTTTTGAGAATGTGAGTAAAGTCCTAAAGTTCCAAGGCTGCTGTCAAAAGATTGCTGCCTCCTGAAGAAGATTTTAAAAACTAACTCCATTTTCAACCACACAACACTATGTGCCATCTCCAGCTAAACAAGCAGGGCAACAACAGGACTTCTGTCCTAGAAGGATTGACCCAAGGTGATGGGAAGTCAGCCCTCTCCTCACCTTGAGGACCTTCATGGCTTTCTCCAGCTTCTTCTTGCGCTTGGTGGTTTTCTTGTTGGTCGCATAGCGCATCATCAGATCCCTGGCTGTGGGGCCATCATCCTTGGGGAAGGAACACAACACTCAGGTAACCCAGGCTTCAAATGGCAAGCACAAAAACAAACTGCCAATATTTTTGAATACCACACACTCTGAAAATTATCCCCCTTCCTAAGTGTCAGAACACATAGGTACCAGCATCTAAAAAGAAAAGAGCTCTTAGCATTTCTCTTTTAACAGACAGCAAAGACATCCTGGGGCCAGATGTCAAACACTGAAATGGTTTGTGAACCACAGAAACATCTGGACAGAGCTAGACAGGACAGTGAGTAGCACCAAGGCAGACAAACTGGCAAGCCAAGTCACCAAGAAGGCAGAACCAATAAGGGGTCTGAAAACCAGAGAAGGGAAATATTTGCTCACAACACCCACCTCAGACTCTGACTCACTGCCCTGTTTCTCATCCTCATCTTTCCCAAGGAAGAACTTCAAACCAGCAACTAACACCTGAAAAGTAAAGTGAGATCATGTGGGACAAGCTGACAATTTACAGCCACCCAACACCCACACATTAAGCTGTACAAAGACTTAGCCATTTTTTTTACCAGGCATGGATCTGATCAGAAAATAAACCAAGCTATAGCACGAGAGCCACAAGTGTTTTACAAACCCAGACCATTTTAGCTGCCCATCATCGCTCACAGGCAATCAGAACCAAAGAGTACCTGAATTGCCACAATGCCAAATTCAAAACTGCCCATTGTCTTTTTATCATCCTGCAAAATGATTTCAAAATGTAGTTGCTCCATGTCAGCACTGTCAGGAGGCCCTACAGAGCTGAGAGCCAAGGTGATGCTCAGAACTCTCAGCTTGCATTAATTCACATTGTTTTGTTGGTTAGGTTTTTAGTTTTGGTTGGCTGACTGTTATTGAATGGAACCACTTTTAGACTTTCACAGGTTAAGACCTTGTCTCAAGCCACAGGAGAAGTTTTTAAAGCCTCCAGAGCCAATGCAGAAGGCCCAGTATTCAGTCAGGCCCCAGGCAGGACAGCAGCTCTCCTCAGTTAACCACAGGCTCACAATGCTGACATTAAGGAGCTGATATCCTGACAGTCTGTTCTGAAGAGCAGTGAAAAGAACATCCACACTCTGGGTACCAGGCTACACTTGTTACAAGATATGCTGCCAAGCTCCATCTCCTCTCATGAGGATTATTTTCAGAATTAAAGAAGAAACAGACAAATCAGTGAAGCTTGTTTGCTATAACAGCATGTTAAGCTATATCTACATGAAGAAGGTAGCCAAGGTAACATCCAGTCTATCAGTGATTTCTGTTCTCACCTTGGTCACTTTGGAAAAGCAGGCAGTTGTGATGACATTGACTGTTTTGGCATCATTCCTGGAAAAAAACAAACCACATCTTATTTCAAGTCTGGCAATTTCACCTTCTCAGAAAATTAGTTCTCAGCAAATACACAACTCATTTCACACAAGACAATTTCTTCTCAGCTAAATTCCTTGGTACAAGTTACAACTCCACTGGGCTACAATTAGGAAATCTATTTAAGCCACTGTCCCCTGCATTGTTTTGTACCACGTGCCACAAAAGATGCCCATGTTCCCCACAATAAATAGCAAACTGACACAAGCCTGCCAGACCCACCAAATATTCCTCCTGTAGAGCTCTATCATCACATCCAGAGATATCTTGGCAGCAGTGGGATTGCTGTCTCTCAACATAGTGTACATGAAGTTCTGCAGTGCCTACAGAACAAGTTGAAAACATGTCTTTAGAGGTTTTCTACAACAGCAGAAGCTCAGTTGAAAGCACACAGGAAAGCCAAAGCACCCACCGTGTTCACTTTATTGTTCTTGTGTTTAGCATTGACGTTCTTGATGTCCGTCACAATGTGAGTGTACAAGGTCTGCAGGTGGAGAGATGACAGGGAGTAACACACACACAGAAACACACACCTGGGCCCAAGCACTGACATAACCCAGCTGATCACCTCTGACAACATCACTGATTTACAGCAGGAAAAAAAAACAGGAAAGCATCCTGTGGAGACTCATGCATTTGAAAATCACACTGAATTCACAGTACAGCAAGGCAGGACAATGAATAGCATCAAATATTGCTTCAGATCCTGTCCCTGCCTCAGTCAGGCCTGTTCTGACAGACAGGTTTTTCACCTGCAGAGATAAACAAACTGCTCAATGCTAAACAGGATGAGCCTACAACCTGCACCAGCGAGGTGTTTACAGCAGTAGAACTCAGTTACTAGTCCAACACAGAGCTGGAGCCCTGCCTCCAGCACTGACTGCTCAAACAGCTGAGCCATTTTAAACTCTACCTTCCCAATCTAGCAGAGAAGAGCTGCCTATTCTGGCATTACCCCGGCAAGTTGGTCAAAATCCACTGGAGATGCAGGTTTTTGTCAGCACACCTTACCTTCCGCAGCAGTTTATCGTGGCACCGCAGCAGTTGAAAGAAGAGCTCCAGCAAACTCGTGGGATTTATTAGGTTCTTGTTTCTCAACAGCATCAGAGCCTTACAGAAGGTCTGCAAGAGAACCCAAATTTCACATCCCTCTTCAGCCTCTCTGTATTAACGAGCAAAGCACAAGCGCTCAGCTCACACCAAGGGCAGGGTGAGCCCAAGGCGGTCTCACCATGCGCAGGTCGGGGTCCAGGACCGTGTGGTGGTAGGAGAGCAGCTCCTTCAGCTGCTGCGGGAAGCTGGCCATGTGCTCAGGGTAGCAGTGGGCAACCTGCGAGGGACAGGGCAAGAGAAGGCTCTAGAGCACACCCGCGCCTCCCTCACAGGCCTGGCAAGGGGCACCAAGCTCGAAGTTTAATTGTTTCTCGTCAGTAACAATCACTGAGGCACAGGCTGCCACAGCCGCTGGCGCAGGGCTGGGGCCCGGGGGCTCACCTGCGCCAGGAACATGAGCAACTCGGCCAGCTCCTTACTGGGCTTGTCCGGCTGGAAGGTGAAGATCTCCACATGGGACTGGTAGTGGCGGTACTGCTGCAGGAACTGCACACACAGCAACAGAGGCAGCTGAGCAACACTCGCCCGCACCCCGCGCCACTCCCAGCCCCAACCACCCCCCGGTCCGCACCTCCTCGGTGTAGGAGGTGGGGTCGCGCTTGATGAGGTTCTGAAGCTGCGGCAGGTTGCTAGGCAGTTTGTTGCCCTGGCGGCCCGACATGGCTGCGGGCACCGGTACCGGGAGCGCAGCACACGAGGGCTCAGCTGGCCGTCGCCATCTTAGCCCGCCCTCGACGGCCGCCGCCGAGGGACAAACCTGTGCGGGACGCGCGCCCGGTCAAAGCGCCGCCTGGCGGCGCAGCGGTCAGCGGGGCACAGCGGCTCCGGGGCGGCCCCGCGGGGTTAAGCACGGCCCGGGGCGCAGCTGCCCTGCCGCAGCACCTCGGCCTTGCCGCTCCAGCACAGCCCTGGCTCTCCTGCCTTCCCAGCTACTTGGAGAGAGAATGCTCCGCAGTACATCCCAAAGGGTCACTATAGAAGGTAATTCTCAGTGAGGAGAAAGGATTAATTCGCGTTTAGTCTTCTTTAAGTTTAGCTTTTGACTGAGTGAATAGAAAGCTGACCTCGTCTTTTGCATGGCTTATACTTCCTTTAGGCATCTACTTGTTTACACTGTAGAAAAGTGTCATTCCTTCATGCAGTTTACTGAGCAAACAGTAGTAAATAAAGCTCATCCAATTAATGCTCTTAGGTCCAGCCAGACAGCATCTATCAGAATAGCACCAAGGCTTAAACAAGGTACAGTCCAAAAACATGAACACAACTTCCCATTTAAGTCTCCACTGCTTCTCTCACTGAAACTCTGTTGGTCAGAATCTCAAAGCCAGCTGCACCCACCTAAGCACATACGTGCCAGAATGGACCAGCTTAAGTGAGTTTGGGCTTTCCTGTACCTTTTAAAGCAAGAAAAACACATCTCCTTCAACATACCTATACAACTGGCAAAAAAAAAAAAAAAGTCTAGCATTACTTGGAGACTAAAATGACTGTAAAGGTAAACAAAAGAAAAAAAACCTGTTAATGTGCACAGAACAACAACAAACCCACCAACACCTAAGCAGTTAAATCAACACATTTCCCTTACCAGCTATTCATTTGGTTCACTAGCACCCAGACCTGTTTAGCCTCTACTTTCAGACAGCTTGACTTCACTGAGCTCCAGCACAGCCCTCAAGTGACCCAGCCAGGGAACCCACTTGACACCACACACTCCATGGGCTAGCCCTATCTCAGCACCTGTAGCTCAAAGTTTTGCAAAACCAAAACACCACAGGCACAGTTCAACCTAAAGAGCAGAAAAAGAACTCAGCCTCATGCTACACTCCAACACAATTAGCCACTGACTGAGTACAGAATAACATTTGCAGTTGAAGTGAGGAACAGGCACTGTTTAAAAAAGGCACAAGCAAAGCAACTGTATCGACACTCCAGAGTAAAACATAAATATTCATTATCTCTGCAGGAGCAAGACTATTACTTGGATTTCAACAAAGGCAGTTAATAAGGTTAGACAAAGAAACCAATTTAGTTTCATTACTAACACATAGAGCACAAATAAAAATCATCCTCCTAAACAACATTTACTCATTTAATATTAGAAGACATATTATAAAACAACCAGCACATAAGAGAATATTCCCTATAGTGCTTTGAACAAAAAAAATCCCAACTTTACAGGCCTTCTACCAAAGTTTTTTTACTGAGGAAGCCATGAAGCTCAAATACCTACAAAAATTAACATCCAATTGTTGTACAAAATTAATTTACAAAACTAAGCTTAGTAATTAATTTGACTTTCAACCAGCATCCTAAAAAAAATCCAAAAGCAAAGTTTTTATTAAGCAAACATACCAAAAGCTGCCTCATCACCACTCCCAAACAAGGACATAGGGAGCCTGGTGTGAGCATTTATACACCAAGCCTGTTATCTCCTACACACTGATTGGCTGGTTTCCATTGCTAATTGGGCCAGGAATGCTTAAATTCACCTGGAAAAGACCAGTTGCTTCTGCTTTGGGGATGGTGGGGTTATGTTAATGAGTCTGATTGCTAATATTAAGGAAAACCCTCTCAGTTTGTCTTTTTCTCTTGCTTTGTGAGCTAAGTAGCTCATTTTATGTATATTAGCTTAACTCTTTTAAGCAAGGATTTTATGAGCTGTGCTGGTGGCTGTGGTATGGAATATAAAGAAAGTTTTGTTGCTTGCATGTTTTTTTTAGGTCCATATGTGTTTATAAAGCTTTATTTTTTTTTCTTTCGTGAGGATAAGAAGCTGACAAAGGGGTTTTTTACATTTAAGTAGAAGAGAAGAGCTGGCTTTTTTCTTTACGACAGCCTTTTTTCTTTCTATTCGAAGTTTCTAAACATGGGTACGTCTGTTGTTTGGATTACAGAGAAGAAGTTGGGAGTTTTTGCTTCATTGTTAATTAATTGTTTTCTAATATGGAATTATTGCCTTTTGTAGGGACTTTTTCTGTGACAGTGTATAAGAAGGTTTTCCTTTTGCTGCATAGTTGATACATGGGTTAAACATGCTCTAAAAAAGCAAAACAGAGTCAACACACTCAAACTTGAAAGAATGGGTTTTGTTTTTAAGGTAGATGAGGCTCTATTAAAAAGAAATAAAAGGGCAATCTGTTACTGAGGCACTAAGGTGTTCCTGTGCATTGTATTTTTATGTTTTTTCAATCAGTTAAGTAGTGGATGGGGTAGAGTTGCATGTGATGTTAGCTTGGGAATTTGGAGATGGGCAGCTCTTGGCTCTCTTATGCTGCAATTAGCTTCAGCTTTTTATCCCATCAAGAGCTGTAGAGCTGGAGTTTTTACAGTGCCTGGGAGGCTTTACTTGAACACATTTAATGTGTTTGATTGCCAACATTTTATTTAAACTCTGTGTCAGTTCTTGGCCCTTAATGGCTGTAGGGAATTTGTCTTCCTGGACTTAGTATTTTTCAATCTGTAATTGAGAACAGGGGCAATGCTCTTTTCCTTAAAAAAAAAGTCAAATCTGTAAGTCCAACAGAAACATTTATTTTTGGGTCATGATTCATAAATTATTTGCAGATTTGAGCCATAGGAGCTGTATTGTTCTGCTCAAGGGAGTAGGGGGCTGTTCCTGTAATGGCTTGAGAAATGCACAGTCACTTGCAGCTCCAGGGGGGAAAAGCAGTCCAGCTGATGTGAGGTATTTGTGTGGAACCAGAGGCTTTTCAGCCTCAGCTTTGCTTGCTGTGGCATTCCTTTGCCCGCAGCACAAATGTTTTTCTCTGAGGGGAGGAATTGTTGCACATCATTATTTAAAGGTCAAACCCAGCACCCAGTGTGTAGCAGGAACTGAATAGGAAAGGTTTGTTTGAAATGACAAATTGGCTTCCTAAAGGTTGCTTGAGTACCCCAAAATATTAGTTTTGAAAGAAGACTTTTTAATGTCTTAATGAGGACTAAAGAGGTGGCATGGAAAAGAACTCTGATTTCTCCCTCTCAGGCATTACTTCATAGCTGTGGTCTAATAACTTGTAACATCACAGCATTCTGAGGCTGGGGAATGGTTTTGAAGATGAAAATGTTTTTGAGACACATTTTGGTGAGTTATACATACCTACTGCAATACTTAGGCTGCCAAGAGGCCCTTTACTCTTGGTGTTTCTTTGAGTTGGCTTATTTTTGCATGAAGAGGGGGAAATGGTGTTTTTGCAAGTTTGTTTTTCATAACTCTGATATAACATCAGAATAATTTGTGTCAATCCTTTTTTATATCTTTGCCCTTCAAAATTTGGCCCCACAAGATTTTTTTCTTTAGGACAAATACCTGGCACATGAAAGAATATCGCCCCGAATACCTATATTAGAAGTACTCTATTCAGGGGTGATGAAAACATCAGATCTGTGGATTGTACTTTCAAGAGTTAATTTAGGTGATGTTTGGATTTTGAGACTCAGATCCTGCACTGACTGGGAATCAAAGCAGCTCAGTGATGCAGAGCTGATCCTAAAATGATAAACCAGTTCAGCCTCAATCTGTCAGAGGTTCTGCAAGTGCATGGAAGTATTTCTATTCTGGTATTTTGGGAGACTTTGCCTGTAAATATAAACAGTTATTTAGGGAGAGTTTGATTAATTGTGAAAGAGAAAAGAATATTATTATAGGTTTGGTTTCCTTTTATGCTTTCTTATTGAATTTAATACAACACACAGCTTGATTGCAGAAAAAAGTTTATTGAATGTTTGACTAACAAAACTACATTGTGGGAATAAGCTTTTTGCTGTTTCATCACTCCAATTTGGAACCCTGAATGAGGGTTCTGCTCTAGCAATTTATGTGGCATTCACAGAATTTTTTGAGGTTTTAAATGCAAGACGAGAAACAAGTGAAGAAATTTGAGCCTACTTGATTTTTTTTTCTTTTCACCACTTGAACCAGGAGCAGGGGTGGAAGAAGGCAGCAGTATCAGTAAAGCAGTGGGGAAAGTGAAATGCCCAACCTCTCCCAGAAGAGTTGAGTATTCCTGGCACAGTTGAGGGCTTGGCAACTTTGCAAAATACTTCAGGGTAGCTGCATCTTTTGATCTTCTCTGAATTAAAAAGAACTCGAAGCTTGCAGACGTCCAACTGCTAGAAGGGTCCCTCATCTTTTCTCTCAACTATGGTTTTATAACTCTCTTCTGGGGGCATAAATGCTGCTAATGTCATCAAAGGCCTTGTGTGAAGGTTCTGCAGAGGTCACTTGAGATTGCTCAGGAAAGGAAGGGCACAGACACTCCTGCTGATGTCTGGGGGAGGCAGGCAGGAGACTGAAAAGGACAGCTTCCCCAGAGGTGTAAATCAGTGTAGTCCCCTTGTTTTCAGGGGAATGACTGCCCTATATGTGCTGGGGATCTGCTCTATATGGTCTGAGACACAGCATGGCATTGCAGGTGCATGCCAGGGGCACGAGAAGGGACACTGAAAGCCAGGAGCTGCTCTTGGGAGATGGCACGAGTCTGAGGTTGGAAATGGGAAGAGACAAGTTGGGTTACTGCAGGAGCCAGCATTTGGAGTGCTGCCATGCAGGTGCTGTGGTGTTCTACACACATTTGGGATAGGAACGGGGCTGCTCCGAGGCTCTGGCACAGCAGAGGGCCAAGCTACTGGGCGAAGCAGGAGTCTGGGGTCAGAGCTGCTGGCACCTGCATCACCTCCCCGTGGTACAGCAGGGGCACAGGGGAGCTGTAGCACTCGTTCCTGTCGTAGGTGTAGCAGGTCTGAGGCTCCTCGCAGGAGTTGCCCTGTTGGGCCTGGTGGATGGCCCCACCCAGATCAATTTCTATGGGTTCACAGTTTTTGCAGCTGGAAGAGATGGAAAGTAGAATAAGTGTGAGGAGTCAGGTGAAAACATGTCCCTGCTGAACCCCAAATATTTTTTGCTTATCTGCATGTAGAGCCAGGGGAGTGCTGTCCCCTTTTCTAGGTGTTCCAGGGGAACATCTGGTCCTCTGGCATCTTTTAGAGCTGCTGTGGGTTAAGTCTTGGCAAGGGAAGTTAGGAAATAAAACTACTTACAGTTCACTCAAGCGGTAGACAAAAGTGGTCCTGAGTGGGGACAAGGGGTCGGAGATGTTCTCCCGAGCCTTCAGGGGAACTCTGCAAAGGTGGGAAGAGAGTCACTTGCATGAAAACTACATCTTAAACAGAGTTTTCTCTCTTGTGAGCAATTCTAAACTCTCATCTTCTTCAAGTTATTCACATTCTGACCTTTCTCCAAATCAAACCCCAGGAACAGGAGATCTTGGTCCTCTGCACCCTCAAAGGCAACAACCCTCCCTGAGAGGACTGCAGCAATTGATATAAGTGCCACTTGCAAGGTGACAGAGCTGAGAGGGTTAATTTTTGTGAAATTCTGAGCTAGCAGATCCTTGAGGCTGATGGACAAGGATGTTTAATTAGTGGTTCTCCTGTTGTGAGCTCTAGAGCAGTCCTGCAGCTCTGGGCCTGAAGCTGGTCCTTGTTTCCCAGGGACACACACACTTCTGTTAGGTCTGTGTGAGTGGAGGGTGTGGTATTCACATGCCCTCTGAACAGCAAGAAGCAGAGAAAAGAATGATCAAAACAATTCTTGTCTCATTTGCTGCTCCTGTGTTTTTGAACAGGTGGAATGTGTTGGAAGATTATTTACCTGAATGTGATTGCTTGATTGGATTCTGGTGGACATTGTTTATGTTAATTAGCCTATAAGGTCTAAGCTGTGTTGACTGTCTGGTCAGCAGACAGTCAGGAGTTCTTCAGTTTAGTATAGTTCTTGTTAGTGTAATACAGTGTAAAATAGTTATGCTATAATATAGTATAATAAAGTAATTAATTAGGCTTCTGATATCATGGAGTCAGATGCATTATTCTTCCTGCTCAGGGTCACTTTGTAAATACTATAGGAGAGGACAGGACAAAGTCCTGCTGTTGAACTGAGCTCTGTCTCAGAGGAGACAGTTTAGGCATGAACTGATAGCTGATCAGTTTAGGCCTATACTGACAGTTTAGGCATTAACTCTTTTCCCAGGCTTTCTGTCAGGTCAGAAAGTCAATCCAGTGTCATGGGCCAAATCTGCTTTCAGGTTAGATCAACTTTTGACAGGTCATTATCTACTTCCCCAGCCTATTTTGTGAAGTTACTACTGGTCTGCCTAAAACATGGAGGTGTTTTTTGTATCTGAAAGGACAAACACCAGAGAGGTTCATGTGAGGCAGAAAAGAACTTAGCAAAGTGAAATACCACAGAAAGCAGCCCACATGAAAAGCTGGTCACTTTACCAGTGCTGGAACATAAGAAACAATGCAAAGAAAACTGGTATAACACTGCATCTCCTGCTCACTATCACAATGAAATACTTGGCTGCCACTTACATGATGCGGATGTTCCTTTCCAGGACTTCTTCCTCAGGATTTTCTTTGGAGGGGACAAACTTTGAGGTCACTGTTACGCACTGGCACTTATTATTGACCAGCACGTATTCCTCATCGTTGGGACCCACTGGATAACCTGCAAGCACAGGATAGGCAATCCCAGAATCAATAGCCAAATCCTTGAAAGCTGCTCTAACAGATAGCCAAGGGATGAAAATGCCAGCAATGCACCATTACAGCACCTGGATTGGTTTAAGTTGAGGTAGCAGCAGGTACAAATGAATTTCTTAGCAAAGATAGTTCAGCTGTCTTCCTGCTCAGCTCAGTGTGTTGCTGTATGTAGGGGTGGTGGGACTGGGAAGGACAAGATTAGAGACCTGGACACTGTGCCTGGTGAGGAACAAACATGAGGGGCTTGCTTGTAAAATGGGAAGAAAGTCCCAGCCACAGCTGGTGACTGAAGTGCTCTTTTACTAGGAACTGGTTATGCAATTCTTCTGTCATGCACCAGGGCTGCTCGAGCAGTCCAAACCCCCGTTTGGATCTGATCTCTAAATAAATGTCTCTGACCTTGCCAATGTGGCAGATGTCAGTTTTTTTTTGAGTGGGATCTTGTCCTTCAGGTTCCTGGGGGAACAGCTGCCAAAAAGCACAGGAGGACCCAGCAAGGAGCAGCCCCCTGACGTGGCAGGGAAAGGCAGGTGGTTCTGATGATGCTTGTGGTTTGCAGGGAAAACTCCAGTCCTGATTTACCCCTCCACACTGCTGCTTCTAGCATGCTAGATATGAAACTCAGTCAAAGCAGGCTGAAATATGCCACGTGTCACTCAGAGGCTTTTGGGATGTTCCTGATGTTGCATCATTCTTGCTAGAGCACCTTCAGCCTGCTTAGAAGTACCAGACCCAGTGATTTTTGTCACATGGGGACAGTGTGTTTTGGGCTCAGATGGATCTCAGTTCTTGCCTGCTCTGCTTGTCCCTTGGTTTTATCAGAGAGAGAAAGAAGAATTAAGCAGAAAAAAAGCTGAGTTAAACATGTCTGTAAAGGATTTTGGAATTACTTGGACTTAAAAGCCTTGGTCCTTCCTTCCCCTGTAATATTCTGGTCTCATCTGCTTCCATTCCAGGATTTCTGAGATGGTTACAGGCACCCTAAATGTGAAAAAGGTACCAACACTGTGTAAAATGATATTTCAGTGACCCTAGAATTGACCTGCTCGTTACAAGTGCTGTTTCTGTGGCCTTTGGCAGCAGTGTACCTGCTGGATAAGATTCTCTATGAAGTTCCCAGCTTGGGAAGGAAATCACTTCCCTAGCTTCTTCTCTGCCAACTCATCATTCCACATGAGCTCTTCTCTCTGATGCAGAAGCCTCCCAGAAAAGCCTCTCTAGTCCCTGGGTCCTTGTCTTGGCCTCTCTTTTGGCTCAAGGGACATCTCTGGCTTTTTGTCCATCACACAGCTCTTCCTCTGCTGTCTGTGCTGCATTCCACTTAACATTGTGTGCAGTTCTTTCCAAACCCTTCATCCAAAGCCAATGTTCAAGTCAGATCCTATTGGTTTTTGGGTTGTCCCAAAACCTCTCAGAGCAGGCTTTAATTCTAAAATTAGATTAACACAATCTTATGCCTATGCAGGTTTTTCTGACTGCTCTAAAAATACTGCCCTGATTTAATTCTTGGCTTCGCTGTTAAAGTTACTGGTGCTCCATCTATTATTCATTTAAGATTACAATGCTAAAAAAAATATTATTTCATCTGCAGTATCTCCATGTGTCACCCAGTGAAGTCTCTTGGGGAGAAGGTGTTTAAATGCAAAATTTGCTAATGCTGTTCTAAATGTCCTCAGATGGGATTTCCTGGCTCCTGAGTTACTGCACTGAGCTGTTCCCTCCCTCCTCAATACCTATGTGACTGTGTTTTGGACAAAATTTCTCAGCATCCAGTACTGCACTGTCCTGTGATACATTGTGAAGCCCAACAGAATTGCCTGGGGTAAGCAATAAGATATCCTCTTCCAAAAGCTGCAGGAAATGCAGGGATGCAGCTGTCCATGCTGTTGGGATGGTTATCCCTGAGCACTGATCCTGCAGGTCAGATCCACCATGTGCAGCAGGATGGATTCACACTGTCCAGAGACCTGAGACCCACACTGAGTGTGCTGGGAGGACAGGCTGAGCTCAGTTGAAATCAAGAGTTTCCAAGAAATTCAGTGGAGTTACATGATAAGGTACAGCTTTATCAGAATAAGTTGGCTGTAGCTGTATGGCAGGATTACCAGGAAGGTTTTGGAAGCCTTTAGATCTAGCAGCTAAGCTCCCTAGGACTCCAGAAAAACAAGCATGCACATTTGCAGTTTATTGCTTCAGGAACCTGATAGAAAAAATGCCTAATTATCATGTCTTAAATTTGGAGCTAGTCATCACTTTATCCTCCAGGCAGCAATTAAAACCCCACTGCTCTCATGCAGAAAAACCCTGAGGAGTCCAAGCACCACTGAAGCACAGCTGCTTGAGTGGGCTTTGAGGTTTGACTCCTGACTGTTAGAATAATTCAGAGTAAATGACACAAAACCTGCCATTGATGTCTTAATCCCAGTTTTCCATTTTTTCATTGCTCACCTACCTGCCACAAGGATGATCCCCAGGGAGCCAGCCAAGGCAACACACAGCGACCAAGTGCTCTTCATCTTGCCTTCCCTTCTTTTGAAGAGTGTCAGTGGAGAGCCTGACTCTGCCTATAAGGGTGTGTGCAAATCGGTTTCCTAAAATAAACAGCCTGGCCAACACTGGAAAATGTGGCTGGGGACTGAAACCAGGTGTGCTAATGCACCAAGACCTCTGGCTTTCAGAGGGGAAGGGAGCAGGGGGTTGCACTTTGTGCTTTTTTCTGTTCTTCACCAACATGCAACAGAGCTGCTGAGTACAAGGACATCCTGCCATCAGGGCTGGTGGAAGGTAAGAAAGTCCAAGGGTCACAGCTCTGGCTTCTAATTTTGAGAAATCAGACTTAAAAATCCCTTGAGACCTATTAAAAAACCATTTTAAAAGGCTTCAAAATCTAAGTTCTGTTTGGACCAGCTGTGTGCAAACCTGAATTAAGGGCTGGACCTGCCCCCAGAGAGCCTGCAGTCAAAGCAGGAAAGGTGACAGGGCAGGGCTGAAAGAGGTACAGGCACTGCAGCTCTGCCCACTGCATTGAGGAGTTCATCTTCTTGTGAATGGAAAAGGGACTCCATGGGATTCGTGGTTTACAAGTGCTCCTGAGTCAGGTGCCAGGAAAACCCTGGGGTATTGGGCATACAGACTTTTCCTGAAGGAGGGTGGTACTGGAGAGAGGGCCTGGGATTTTATTTTTTTTTTTTTTTGTCCCAGATTTGGCATCAATTGTGTAACTTCTGAAGAGCAAATGTAGCCCATAATGGCCAGAGCTGTCTCTGTAGCATTTGCATGTGTCTTGTACAGAAAAAGCCACTTTTTAAGGGAAACCCAAGCTTAGCAAGGGCCTGGTTGCTCTTGCTAGGCTTCTTCAAGAGGCTGAACTCTTCTGGCAATGCTGCCAAGCATCCTAGTTCCTGTCACCTTGCAGGATGTCTCCCTTTTTCCAGACCCTGCTGGCTGGGTCCCTAAGGCCAGAACTGTTCCAAGTCCCTGGTCATGTGCCCTGAGCTTTTTCCCCAGGCACAAACCCCTAACCCTGCAGCTGATGCAATGAGCTTTCAGGTTACATCAGCAGAGCTCATGTGCAAGGGGAGTGTGGGACTTGGGGAGGGGGAGGAAAGATGGGTCACAGCCAACCCCTTACAGGGCACTGGGTTCTTCCACAGTTCTTTACAAACCTTGTGTTCTCGTTAAGGATCTGTCTGTAGCTGAGAAAAGATGTGGGGTTGTTTCCTTTCCCCATCCCAGAAAGCATTGCTGACACTTTTATGCAGCCCTTTCTCCAAGATGTTCCCTGTGCCCCATTTTTGACAGGAGGTAAAAAATATACCTGGCTCACCACTGCTGGTAGGGATGTCTGAAGTACTGTTTGTTTGGGTCACTCTTTTTTGTAAGAATTTTGTTAGAATTTTACAAAAAGGGAGGATGCCAGCACCAGATAAACAACATGCAAGGGAGGCTGGTGCTGATCTGTTTTGCCTAGCTGCAAAAACAAAAATATGGCACTGGGAACATGCAAGGAGAGTATTTTCAAATGTCAAGGCAGAGACTGAGCAGAATTCTGTGTCTTTCTGTTCACTTTGGTGGTTTTCCCTGGCTGCTGGTGCTCTGCGTATCTGGATTTCGGTTGCTAAATCTACACGTGTGTGTACAGTCCCTTGGTCTGGATATGATGACTCGAGAGCTATTTTCAGTCCCTTCAGCCACCTGCATGTCTCTGGGGATTTCTAGCTACACCTTGAGAGTAAGGCTTATGTTCAGGACTGTTACTTGCATGGATTACCCCTGTTCCCCTGTTTTACTGGATGCCTTCTGGAAATTTTATCTGGGTGAGCACATGTTTGGCAATGGGCTGTATGGGGAGTTGGACTCCCAGCCTCCCTGCAGGGCAAAAGCTAGAGGTGGAATAATTGAGAATTGGGAAAGAAATGGGAACCAGCCCTGTGGTTTCAGTCTCCATTGAGATGTCCTTCCAGTTGCCTTGGACATGCTGAACTAGGATTTTCCAGGTAAGAAGCTGGGCAGGTGCCCAAGCGAAGTGGGGTGAAATTGTTGTTGCTCTGCTGGGGGAGTTGAAAACAGCACCAAGACTCGGGGCCTCTCTCTCCACATAACACTCTATCCATGAGCAGTCTGCCCTGGGCTTCTGTTTGCTCCTCCTTTCTCGCTTGGAAGCCAACAGAATGGTGCATCTAAACTGACCAGCAGCAGTCCCTGATTGGTGTCTTGGTAGCAGTGATCCCATGCTGCTCACAGCAAACTGGTTTGGCTTAAGCAGCTCCTGGTTGACTGGATCAGCTAACTCATGCTGGAGATCATCTCCAGCTTCACCAGAAGTGGCTGATGTTTTCACTAAGTCCTGGAAAAGGTTTGAATAGACACAAATTGTTTCCTGTTCTTGGAAATGAACTTTGGGTTGGGAGATTTGTCAATTGCATTTAAATCCAAGAGAGTCCAAGCAGAAGTTAGCATGCTGATTTTTGAAAGGGCAGACTTGAAAAAAATTAGGACACTTAAGATGGCAACTCAAGGTCAGGGACATGAGAAAGGCCTGGGTTTCTCTAAGCCACAGCTGCAAAAGTTACCTGGAATTTTAGCCTAGCAGGATCTGGCTGCAGATGTCTCTATATGGATTCACACAAAGAGCCAGCAGGACTGAGCAGCCACCTGACAAGGCTGCTCCTTGTCCCCAAGCACAGTTGTATGTAGTGGCCAAGTATCAAGTGAGGATTTCCACGGAGGTATAGCCAACAAATATAATGGATGTTGTGTTTCCAGACCCAAGTTACTCTTGTTGCTCTTTCTTCTACAGGCCTGTATCCAGGGAGGCGATTGCTGAAAACTGGCAGGGACTGATTTGGAAAAGTGGTCTGAGGCAAAAACTGTTTGTTCCAGAAAGTTTTGATCCAGAGGTGACGTGAAGAGACTGAGTGTGTCAGAAAGTTAAAATTAAGACCTGTTTGCCAACAGATCAATCAGGATCCAAATGAATCACCAACAAGTGAGTAAAGCATCCCACTCTGTTTCAGCTAATTTGAATATCTGCTTGACCTGGGTTTTTTTCTACAAAAAGGTGGACATGAGCATTTATAAATACACCTGCATGTGTTCCGTGGTGAGAAAAAAGCCCCTGCACTTGTATGCAGAACTGCTCTTGCTGGGACGTGTGCATGCCTGATTTATTGGGCTCTGGATTTCTCAGCTTGGACTACACTGATTCCTGTGTGTCATTACTCCGTTCTTGTGGCAGAGCTGCCTGCAGTTCATAAAAACAGACCGCTTCCCTGTGGCTCAGTATTAGTGTCATTTTCCCTTGGGAAGGGTGGGAGGCTGGGCTGGTGCTCTGCCATGGCTGACACACACACACAAATATAAGATGACTATGCACAGGCAAGTAAGTACAGACTACATTAAAATCCCGCCTAGTGAGGGGTCCCCCGATGTTGAAAAATCAGAATTGCTGCTTTTCTGGGACACACGGATCTCTTGGCATAAGGGGACAGAGCCAAGGAGTGCAGAGGTAATGAAGCAGCAGCTGCCGAGGTGTGCAGCCTGAAGCTGCCTGTATCCCTGTGCGATTCGGTGATGGGAAAGGCTCGGAGAGGTCACGTCTAAACCTCGGAGGTGTCCGGGGAGGTTTGCCAAGACTTCTGCTTCTCTCCGAGTTTGATCTGGTCGTAGGGAACTGAGTACCAAGGTTTGATTGCAAGGGCACAGGTGTCAGGTGTGCTTTCTATCTGTTTTTTTCCTCGTTGCCGTAAGATTACCGCACAGAGAGCAGCTGTACTGGCTGGCTTTTTTTTTTTTTTTTTTTTTTTTTTTTTTTTTTCCTCCACGTGGCATCATTGCTTGCCGAGCGCTGCCCCGGCTGCAGCGCCGCCTCCCCGCGGGCTGCCCGAGCATCCGCCGCATCCCCCGCGTCCCGGGGGCGTGACCACGCTCCGGGCCTGGAACGGGAAGGGCTCGGCAGCGAGCGGAAGGGACGCAGCGGAAGGGGAAGCCTCGGTGGCGGTAGCAGCCATGCGGACCCGGCGCGGCACCGTCCTGCGGCCGCGGGCCGAGCCCGCCGAGCCCCCCGATGACCCCGCCGAGGTGCCCGGAGGCCGCGCCGGCCCCGAGGAGCTGGCGGACGATGTGGAGCGATTCCACGAGGAGCAGTTCCGCGCCGTGATGGCCGCCCTGGACAGCGGCGAAGAGGCCGGGGACAGCGAGGAAGAGGAGGAGGAGGAGGAGGTGCTGGGTCTGCAGCTGCCCGACGACAGCGAGGAGGAGGAGGAGGAGGATGAGGAGGATGAGGAGGACGAGTTGCAGGATCGGAATCCCTTTGTGGAGTACAGCGCAGAGGAGGATGAGGATGGAGAAGATGAGGAAGGTGAGGAAGATGAAAATGATATTGAGGATGGAGAAGAGGAAGGAGGTGAGGAAGATAAAAATGGTGTTGAGGATGAAGAGGGGGACCTGTCTATGGAAAGTGACTTGGAGGAGCGCCATCCCGAGGCCAAGCTCCCCCATGAGCTCTCCTGGGGTCAGCGCAAGCAGCTCTACTATGACACGGACTATGGGAATGATGCCCAGGCCAAGGGCAAGCGGACCCAGCAAGAAATCGATGCTGAGGAGGAGGAAGAGGAGCAGGAGGCTCAAGTCATCCAGAGACGGTTGGTGCGGGATTTGGGGGAGGATGATTATGGTCTGGACATGATCCAGGGCTACCTGGCTAAGCAGCAGAAAACCCATGATAGCAAGGGGCAGAAAATTGATAAGGATCTGCAGGCCCTTTCCAAGAAGGAGCAGCTGAAGCTGCTGAAGCAGGAGTCCCCAGAGCTCCTGCAGCTGATGGAGGACTTTGAGGTGAAGCTCATGGAGATCAAAGATGAGTTGCACCCTCTGCTGCAAATGGTCAGAGATGGCACTATCCCCCAGGGGAAGGGCAGCCGCTATTTGCAGACCAAGTATCATCTCTACCTGAATTACTGTGCCAATATCAGTTTCTGTCTGGTTCTCAAGTCCAAGAGGATGCCAGTTCATAGTCACCCAGTCATCGAACGGCTGGTGGAGTACAGAAATCTCATCAATGACCTAGCTGTCATAGACCAAAAGCTTTCCCCACAGGTCCGTATGCTTTTGAGGAACTACTATGACAAGAAGGAAGAGAAGCTACGGAAGGAAAACAAGTTTTCAGTGTTTCTCACCATGAATGGCAACAAAACCAAACCAAAACGTGCCCCTGCACCTGTTAATGGCCAGGCTGCTGCTGAGTCATCGGATGAGTCGGAGCTGGATGAGGAGGCTGCCCTAAAATACTACAGGATGATGGAGGAGAAGCTGGAACTCAAGAGGAAGAGAACTGGAGACGAAGATGTGCCTGAAGAAGCAGAGGTGTCGGAAGGAGAGGATCCCAGTAAAAAGAGAGGGGTGACCTATCAGATGATCAAGAACAAAGGCCTCACGCCCAAGAGGCGGAAGATCGACCGTAACCCCCGGGTCAAGCATCGGGAGAAATTCCGGCGAGCCAAAATCCGCCGCAAGGGCCAGGTCCGCGAGGTGCGCAGGGAGCTGCACAGATACGCCGGGGAACTGTCTGGCATTCGCGCCGGGGTGAAGAAGAGCAGGAAGCTAAAGTGATAGTCAGCTTTTTGTCAGAGCTGCGAGTAGCAGTACTGAATCCAATAAAAATTTTATACACGATGTTGTGGGGTTTATTCTTAAGGAAACTGGGGGTGTGGTGGTGTTTGGTTTTTCAGAGGGGGCTTTCTAGAAGGTGCCATCTCCAAGTGGCACAGGGCCCTTTCCACACCTCGTCCATGTCTGGAGATATTTTCCTCTGATGCTCTTGAGTTTCCCTAAACAGGAAGCCTTGAGAGATTGCAGGGAGTGTATCGGGCCAAGGGAATTAAATGGGCCGTGTGGGACTGGTGGGGAGATGGGATTGAATGGATGGACCTCTTGAGGGTGGGCTGAGAAAGGGGTTCAGCAGCTGTCACTGGCCTGCTCTGTTTTGCTGTCTAGGTCTGGTCCATCCTGTTCTGAGTTGCAGAGACATGGTTAATAGTAGTTAATTTTTGTTCTGCTTAACACCCTTGTTAGCTCTTAAATATTTAAAAAGTATGGGTATTCTTTTAAATTACGTAGTCCCAATTGGTTTGAAATACTGTTTCCCTTCCTAAATTCAGTGAGAAGCAAAGCAAGGACTTGTCTGCGTTTTATAACAATATATGTGATACCCGTATTAACTTCCCCTATGATAAATGTTAAATGTCTGCTGCTACAGGACTAAGCATTGCTGCAGGACCACCTTACAAATGGGTAAAGGTGTTAAGTCTTTGGTGGGCAGGTAAATTTTGAGGGTGTTGTGATTACTGCTGTGCCTTTTGGTGTGGGTAAGTGCATTTTAACGCCACACTGAAGTCCTTGCCAGGAGCTGACTGTGAGTGGTCAGTTCCAGTCTGGGCCGTGAAAGAGGAGTGAGTGATAATTTTTCTGAAGTTTAGCAAAAACTGTCTCAGAACCTGGACCTGTGTCTGGGACAGGTTTCAGGGAGCCCATGCCTTGGTTTGTGTACCATACCATCTGAAAGGTATTAGTTTTCCATATGAAACTATTTTAGGAGAATAATTGCTTTATTTAGTACTGTGATTGCATGTCATGGTGGGTATTTTGTGTGTGTGATGGGCTTGGGGGAAGCCAGAACATGAGTGTGTGCTCTTGATCCAGTGATAGGCCAAGCTCTGTGATACAAGCATGTAGGTGCTCTGCTTGTGCTCTGAAACTGAAATGTGCTTTTGTGGGATTCCTGTGTAAATCTTAACACCCCAGGCCTGTTTCTGCCATGAACACACTGTTCACTGCTGGCTGGAGAATATTTTGGTAATTTTCCAGGCTGCTTGTTGAAGGGAGAAGTAGAAACACAATAAGCTTAAGCTGGACAGATGGGAGCAGTCCTGTCTTGGGTGCACTGAACAGGTCTCCTTAGATCTGTGCTTACTCACCTGGCCTTACTATGAGCAACAGTGTTGGCTGCTCCTTCCCAGGGAGAAGGGACTCAGCTTTGCTGAGGAGGGAAGCAGAATTTCCTCACCTTTAACTCCCCACTGGGATCATGATTGGAGACTGCTGCTGATGATGCTGAGCTATGCCCTGGAGGCTCTGCCAAAAGGTCAGCTTAGGTGCTTTTTCTGGGGAGGGATGGTATTGTGTAACAGGCGTCACACAAGGTGTGGAAAATAGCCAGCAGAGATGCTCCCTGATCCCATTACCACAGAACCTGCTTGTGCACGTTTCATGCTTGATGCAAAAATGAAGGGCTAACGGTTGTTCATGGGTCTGGCTTTGTGCTTCCATGGAAAGGTCTGAGAAAAATTCTGGTGACTTCTGCCTGAGCAGTAAATAAGGGAAACAACAAATTGCTGTGCCATTACAGACAGGTTCCCCAGAAGCCCTGGGATTAGGCTGAAGGCCGGAGAGAAGGCTGCGTGTCAGCAGCCCAACCCTGCCTGCCAGCAGATGGCAGCTCCTGGGTTGATGAAGATTAACCAGGCTTTATGTCCACTTGATTAGTTCAGAGACTGGACAAAGCCATAAGCATAATTCCCATATGCTTTTACGTATGGCTGATCATGAGAATGGTGTGATGATTAATGCTGAGGGGGAGGGGATGACCCTGTACAGTGTCTCTAGGAGATACTTAAAGTTTTGTGCTGAAGAGAAATTCCTGGTGCTGAACAGGTTTTGAAAATCCCTGAGAAAATGGACACGTGAAATCAGGCAAGGACCACAGGTGATCAGGAGAGGAAGCAAAGAGTGGATCTAAGTCCTGGTCAATGCTTTTTCCCCTTTCCAGTACTGCTTCCGGAGAAGATGCTGACACTGCCAAGAAATGCTTCAGCCATGAGATGGTACTTGTCCTTACCAGGGTCCTGCTTGGAGAGGACTGGCAGCCTCAGCAGCACCTAAAGCAGGTGGGACTCACCTCAGGTAACAGCTTTGTCTCATGTCTGACACCTTCAGAGCCTCACCTGCCCTGGGTCCTTTCCACTCGCTTGCTTGGAGCACAGTAATGCAAAGGACAGTCAGTCCTGCCACACCTGCACATGAATGATTCATATTTAAACTGACACAGGCGAAGTGTAGAAAGCTTCAAGGTATGAGGTATTCTTTTGTTTTCCTGCACCTGGAAGACATAATCCTTGGGAGGTGATGAGCATCCAGAGTAAGCTGGCTGTCTTTGGAAGGTCGGGCAGAAAAGTACAGTGGCAGAGAGGGGGATAATGCTTTCTGCATCACAACCTGAAATTTGTTTATACAGGGCAAAGAAAGTATATTGAATAACTCACATGGGAATATGTTTGCTGCTGCCTTAGATTTTGTCAAGGTTTTCCCAGCTGTGTGGGTTTTCCTAGCTGTGTTCCATAATATTCCATCACACACAGTCTGGGTATTGTTTTACTCTTTTTAGCATGTAGAAATTCAAACATTCAGCTGTGTGATTTGTGATGTGGATTAAAGCATCTGTTCAATTACTTGCAACATGTTGCATGAATTGGGGCAGGGCTGAAAACTTAGTCTCCATGAATCAGTAGCCTTTACGGCTTTGCTTTTGCAATTTTAATGTGAGATTTAAAAAGAAAGCAGCAACGTGTTTCAGCTTAACCCAAGTGCACAGAAGGCAGGGTGTTCTTTAAAAACTGGCAGATTTAGGTGCTTCCTGCCGGCTGACAGCACCACCGTCCACATTAATTGCCCTGTCTTCAGAAAGACTGTCCCAAGCGAAATTCGCAGTAGTACGCTGTATGTGGCAGTTTTAATATTAAAGAATATACTTGGACTTTGTCTCCTTTTGTCCCAGGATCTCAAAACACTGCTGTCCATGAGCTCTCACGCCGCGGAAAGCCAAGGGGCGGCAGGAGATGGTGCCTCGGCTTCGCTTCACGGGTAAGAGCCCCTGCACCATCACAGGGTGGCGGCAGTCGGGGCAGCCGTCACCTGCCGTGCTCTCCCGTGCCGGGGCCAGCCCCGTGGGCGGAGGCTGGGGCGGCCGCGGCGCTTCCCGGCCGGGGCGGGGCGGGGGCTGGGGCGGCGATGGCGGAGGCGGAGCGGGCAGCGCTGCCGCCGGCGGCGGCGGAAAGTTCCCGGGACGGGGCCGAAGCGGAGCTGTCCCCCGGCATGGAGCGGCGGCCCGAGCCCGAGGAGGCGGCGGCAGCGGCGGAGGAGGAGGAGGAGGCGCGCCCTGCCTCGCCGCCGTTCTTCCTCCTCTACCCCGGCCATGGAGGCGGCGCCGCGGCCGCGCCGCCCGGGCTGTGGAGACCCCCGGCGCCCCGCGGCGGGGCCGCGCTGCCCGTGCTGGTGCTGAGCTACCCGGGGCCGGACGGAGCCCGTGAGTACCGCGGGCTGCTCCCGGGCCGGGAGCCTCCCTCGAGGCGGGGGGTGGGCGGCGGGCCGGGGGTCCCTGTGCGCCGCTCCCCTCCCGGAGCGTCCCTGCCCCGAGCGCTCCGTACGGGCGGCGCGCAGCTCTGGCAGCCCCCGGCGCGCCCGGGCTCGGGGCGGCCGCCCCAAAGCTGCCCCTGCCCCCCGGGGGAACGCCGCTGCTCCCGGCGGCGGGAAGGGCGGCGGGGCTCGGAAGGAGGCGGCTGGGGAGGTGGCATGTGAGCCGTGCTGGCCCCGCAGCAACACCAGCCCCACAGAGAGCCCTTTGAGGAGCATCGGTGCCGCCCTTGGAAATCCAACAGGCTGTCTTGAACACGCTGGGTGTAGTTTAGGGGCTGGGGAACACCCTTTCGGGTTTCCTCCTGGTGTTGGTGCGGAAGGTAAATCCATGGCGAGGGCACTGCGCGCTTGAGACCTGAAGAGGCCGAAGTGCATCACTGTGTGGGGCGTGTGGGGTGGCAAATAGCGTTCTCCTTTTCAAGATTCTTTATGATGTTCTCGTGGTGTATTTGTGGAAGCTGGAGTACTCTGAAGTACTTGGGTGTGTTTTAAAATTAAATAGCAAGTAACGCATGGGTGCGTACAGAAGAGATCTTCTCTTTTCCATCCATCCTAAAAATAACCAGCAGTTTCATCCTCTGGGCTGCTGCCAGAGTGTGTGTGACTGAGCTTTTGGCCTTTGCTTTGTCACCTCCTGTCCCAGGTGAGCATTCACTCCCTCAGGAGCCGATTTGTTTGGAGCGGGTATCTGGTTTTTTTACTCCTTTGGAAGCTGATGTACTTGAAGGCATTACTCAGCAGAGCTAGAACCAGTGAGGTAAGAAGTCCATGTCTGTAATGCCAAGAGGAGGTGAAATGCCCTGACTTTGCTCTGAGCTCTGTGAAGGACTGTCTGTGGCTGCCAACTTATGTCCAAAGTCCCTCTATGTTAAATTGTTGTTTGGAGTGACAGGCCCCTTTCAAAACCTTCAGTTTTATTTGTAATTTTTCTCTAATCAGGAGTTCTTTACCCATAGTAAACCCTATGCTTGTATGCAAAGGCTTGAGCTACTTCTGATAGACAAGAAGACTTACAGAAAAATATTTCATCTTAGCTGTTCAGACTTAGTGACAAGCTCTTGTCCGGACATGGGGAAACTGAAGCATTGAGATTAGCAGATTTGTGCACAGGGACTTGGTGGAGAAGCTCAGTGGTTGAGCAATGCTTTATCCTGTGTCAGCCTTATTCTGCAGTGATTGTTCATGTAAGCTTTGTGAGAAGCCTTTACAAGACGCATATAAAACTTCCCTTGTTTTTGTAAGCCGTGGAGGTGGAGCTGCCTGTGCAGTGTTGAGTGTCACAGCTTGCTCAGGGGCTGACTGGTGCAGTGATGGCAGTGTCTGGAGGGAGCAGCAATCGGTATCTATTTGCATGGTGTCTTGGACTCTGTCTTCTGGGACAAACTCTGTCAGTAAATCACTTTTCCCCAGCATCTCTTTTTTTCTTTTTTTTTTCTTTTTTTTTCCAGTTCTCACATTTCTAAGAGCATTTTTCATTTGTTCCCACAAAGAAGCAGGAGCAGTTCTGCAAAGTCTTAGGTGTTACAGGGAGGCAGTGGCCACTATACCATAAAGTCAGTATTTCACAGTATTTTGAAAATTTATTTCAAGTATTTTTTTCCTGTTACAACTCAATCCTTGAACTATTCTGTTGTATTGTCATCTGATTCCAAACATCAGGTGAAGGCTCCAGAGCTGCTTAGGGGAGGAGACTGCAAAAGCTCTTCATGGCAGCAGCACCTACTTACTTGTTACAGGTGGTTCCGGACAGAAGGAGCAAGATGATGTACTTAAACATGCTGACCTGCAGCAAAACCTTAGAACAGAATAACAGGAACTTGATTAGGAAGTCCTTAAGAAACCCTAAACCCAACCCCAGACCTTTCCTTGTTCTCACTGAAAGCCTACCCAATACCATGGTAGGTGAAGTAGACTTTTCCTTCCCTTTCCTTCAATTATGGGAGTTACTTCAATCCGTAAATAATGTCTCTGTGTTTCATAGCAGGTAAAGAAAAATTTGTTTGTCATTCCTTCATTAAGAAATGGTTAATGATTTTTGGGTTGTTAAACCTTTTTTTGCCCATTCCTGTTTGGGCTTGTAGGGTTTGGAGTAGCTGGTATTTGAGGTAATGTGCATATCTGTCCTGGCAGAGGAGTCAGAAACAGACGATGCTGTGTTGCTAATTTTATCTTTTTAGATTACATTCCACGTCAGAGATGGCTTTGTCCTTTTTGCTTTGCAATCTCTACACAGCGAAGGGAAAAACTTTCTCCTCATGATGGAAGCATGGGTTGCTCACAGGCTCTGGAAATAAAAGTGCACCCAAAGATGCTCCCTGGAGTCCTGAGGGTGGCTTGGCAATTTGTTTGGGTTTCTTTGTGTGGATTATTCCAGTTCATTCAGCTTTGAAACTCCAAATACTTTGCAGTACAGCTGACCTCCCAAATACTGGTGGCTGACGGAGTGCTTGGTGTTCAGGTGGTTGGTCTTAAAATTCCAATGCAGTCAGTATGTGATTCTTTAATCTTAAAAACGTTTTGGCAGACCCCTGCTGTGTTTTGCAATCTAGCCAAAGCCTCTAAGGGCTTGTGCCAAAGTGTAGCTCACAGGAGGGTTTGTAGGACCAGCCAAGGCTGCCTGACTGGTTTGAGATGCAGAAAGTGGTTCATCCTGCACAGCCTCCTCTGCATTTATCCGTGATTTGTGTTTTCCTGTGTCCATGACCATCCTGGAACCCTGATGGAGCCTTATCAGGCACCCTTGAGTTGCCTGGTAGTTGTATGAAAGGTTTTATGGAAACATTGTATTTGATACCTTTCTTTCTTCATGAGATGCTTTGTTGCTTTTAATCACTTTGGGGCACAGGATGGGTATAGGGGAAGGTTTGCCTTGTGGTTTTCAGGTGGTGATAAAAGATAACAAGTCATAAGTTAAACAGTTCCTGTTTGGGGTTTTTTTTGTTATCTTTTTTTTTCATTTTTGGAAATAAGTCAAAGGTAAAGAACATTTTCCTAGTACTTTAAATATCTCTGTGGAGTACTTGCAGCAGGACCATTGCATAAAGGAGCCTGAAAATAGAACTCAGCTGGAAGGGAATTACTGGCTTCTGTTCTTTCTGCATGTTAAAAGCAAACCAATGGAAGTTGAATGTTTCCTGATTTTTTAGCAGACCTTCCCTGTGATCCTGATGTGTGGGGCACTTGCCTGTGCTGAGTTCAGCTGAAGACCCGTGTTGTGAAATGGGAGTTCAGGGTTACACCCAGTGCTGTTGATATCTCTGATTGCTTTGAAAACAAAGAAATTAAACTGTCTGTATGTGAGAGCTGTTGGATAATAGCTTCTGGTGCTTTGTTGATTCTAAAGGGTTTGTTTTGAGCGTGTGCCGTTTGTTTAGACCCTGTCCAAGGGTTAGCCAGGGCCAGCAGCTGTTCTCTAGCAGTTGGTACATAGCCACTGTCACTGCGTTTAGCATTTGGGGTGGTGTGATGTGGATGCTACAGCTAGAGGCTGTGACTGCTGAAAGGGCGTATAAATACACGAGTTAAGATGCTGTCAGCACGCTTTATGGACTCTTCCCTTGGGGGGAAGAAACAATAGTAATTCTTGTTTTCTGTGAAATAATTGCCCTTTGCATCTCTGTCAGAACTGGCTGCCTGGTGCTTGCTTGGGTTTGGCCTAATGGGGAAAGAGTTGCTGAGTCAAAATGTGCTGCACTAAGCAGGAAGTTTTCACCAAAAGTAACTGCTTCCTCTTGCCAGTCAGAAATAGCAGCTCTTAATCCTCTTGCCCAGTTTTGAGGCTTGTACATGATGGTTTTTTTCTGAAAGCTGTCTGCATTGGCATGCTGAATTCTTTATCCAGCAATCTGTTTTGGTGTTTCACATCCCCAAGAAACAGATGTACATCCCTCTGAGTATTTGTTAGGGGAAAAAAAAGCAGACAGTAATCAAGGTCCCATACATTGGGCACATGTTCTTACCAATATATTGCTCTGGTGACAGCCTTCTCCAAGGCTGACTGTCCATCCATTTCAGATGGATGTTACACATGTGCTCTCCTCAAATGTATTGGAGGCACACAGGAATGAAGTTGGATAAGTTCATTTATTGGTGGCTGACAGCATTGTTGAAGTGTGTGGTGACACTATAGCGACCTTAGGAATGAGAAGCCTGTCTGGTGACTTGGGACCTCTTCCAGAGCCAGGACCCTGTGGGTTGGGGGCATAGGCAAGGTTCAGCCAGTCAGGAAGGTAATGCAGTGCTGTTATTATAAAATACTGTTATTATATTATTGTTGAGAACTTGAAAGCCCATTTGTCTTCCTGCTGAGAGACAATATTTCTTTGTCAGCATCACCTGAACAGCACAGTTTTCAGGGGGGATTTTTAAAGCATAAGATTGGGTCACAGTGTTTGTGGGATTCACCTTTATTGTCCTTCCATGTGCACATGCCCTGCTGGAAGAGCTTCATCCTCAGTCACTGGAGCGCTTAGAGCCAGATAATTTTTTCCTTCCTGTTACCCTGAGACAATAAATCCATCCTAACATTTTTTGTACATGGGAAATTCTAGCTCCAAGGTGCCTCCTGAGAAGATGGCACAGCAAATAAAACGCAAACTGCGCCTCGCACACCTCCCGTGAAAACAAAGGTGCCGATTGAATTCCTGTAGTGGCATGCAGGAATGCCAGCGGAATACAAATGTGCCTTTGTATTGCGGGGCCGATGGATGGGGGTGCGGCCGCGCTCCGCTCGCTCCCCAGCGGGCTGGCACAGCCCGGCGAGGAGCTGCTGTGCCGAGGAGCGCCTGACTGCCGGCCCCGCATCGGCAGCGTCTCGGCAGCATCCTGGGAATCGCAGGCGATCACATGAGCCTGGCTTTCCAGCTCCGTTCATTAGTCAGCCATTTTGGTCGCCACCCTGCTCCCTGCGCACAGCCAATCCCGGCGGCACTCGCTGCCCGGGCTGCGCTGGGAGAGGGGAGCCGCGCTCGGAGCTCGGCACACCGGGACACTGCCTCTGCGCTCGTCCTTTGTTTTTTTCTGGGGTCATCACCAGAGGAAGACACTATTTTTTCTTCTGCTGCCTCTTTTATTATTTTTAAATATTTTTTTACTTGTTTTTCCCTGCTGCCTGTGGTGGAGAAGCCGGATTTTCTGTGGATGCTGAGGATCAATAGCCTCTAGCATAGCTAGAGACGACGGCAGTCGGTGGCAAGGAGGGAGGCAGAGCTAAGCGGGAAGGAGCAGCGTTTTTACCTTGCTTGATCTATGAAAAGGCCAGAGCAGCCTCTGTGATCCTGAGCAATCTGTCCTTTAATCGCAAGGTATTTCTGATTTTCTTCTTCAGAAAGGTTTTGTTTTTAGTCCTTATTTTGCCCCCGTTGTTGTTGTACCAGCTGAGTCATCATGTCTGCTCTGACGCCTCAAAGCGACATGCCAACCCCCACCACAGACAAGATCACTCAGGCTGCCATGGAGACCATCTATCTTTGCAAATTCCGCGTGTCGATGGATGGAGAGTGGCTGTGCTTGCGCGAGCTGGATGACATCTCGCTGACACCCGACCCCGAGCCTACCCACGAAGGTACGGTCCGGCCGTGCCCCGGGAGCCCCGGGCCGGCTTTGTTCCGGCGCTGCCCCGCTTGGGAGGGGGCGTCTCCGGCACCACATGCTCGTGTCCTGCCTGCGGAGCCTGGACAGCCGTGGGCACTCCAGAAAGCCAAACTGCTGCTTCAGATTGCCCTCCGAATTTGTAACCCAGCCCTTTAAGGCAGATTGGTGATGAAGTCTCTTTTTAGCTGTATCAGGTTTGTGTATGTCAGGAAGGAAGAAAACCGTGATGTGTGCTCGGTGAGACCATTTAATCATGATTTTGCCCTTAAAGCACTGCTGGTAGCTCTGGTAGTGAGCAGCCAGCTGGTACCGGGGGAGCAGAGTGGCAGCCCCGCAGCGTGTGCCTGGTCCTGGGGAGTTTTTGGAAAGCCCCAGCGATGCCCACTGTCAGGTGGCGATGCCATCACAGTGCCCCAGCTCGCCTCTGATGAGCGTGCTGCTGTTTGTAATGGCTTGGAAGCCTGAAACGTGGGGATGTAGCACATCTTGCTTTCCCCTGGAAAAAGATTCTGGGTTGATAAACAGTTTAATAGCAGGATGAGGATTAAATGCTCTGAATACTAAAAGCATGAGAGGACATCTATGCAGTGCCCTGCCAATAAACAAGTGGGGAAGGAGAGGTGATGAGTTTCTGCAGGTGCCCAGGTTCTGAGTGTGCTTTTTGGATGCACCTTTTGGTTTTAGAGCAAGGAGGCCCCAGCTTCTTGTGCCTGACCCTTTTCCAGTAACTCCTGAAATGCCACTCCAGCAAGCAGTGTGGCTTGGCCCGTTTGATGCTGCCTGGTAAAGTCAGCAGTGTCTTATATTGTCTTGCTGAATGAGACAAGTGAAATTGTGGTGGGGATTTAAGCTTTAAAATAAATTTGCACGGGATAATTTAATTTCCATTTGACAGCTGCCTTCAGTGACAGTAGCCCTTGGGTTTGGATTTGGCTTGCCAAGTACTTAGTCACGCAGTGGGATACCAGACAGAGGTTTCAAAAGGAGAAATTTAGCATTCTCTCTGAAGCACATCCCAGGGGTTCAGGGAGGTGAGTACTGGGTGAACAGGAATTCCGTTGTCTTCCAGTTCCCGTGTTCTTGTGTGTTACACTGAGACCTTCCTTGGTCTTGCTCCAGTGTTTTTCAAGGTGTAATTACAGTCACTCTTCGGTGAATACCAGAAGGGGGTTAGCGAACAGCATTTGCTTATTTCTTTACTGTATTATTTAATTCACATGTCAAAAATAAATGCAAAACAGCAGCACTGTAACAACCTTCCTGGTAAATTAAAGTTGCTGCTTGGTTGTTTGGGAGGTGTATTTGGATCCAAGCTGTATTTTGAACAGAGAAGGTCAGGAAGAGCACTGACAATAGGAAAGCTGACACAGCTGTATGCCAGTGTTGGGTCTGATGCTACTGCATCAGCACTGCTGCTGTGTCTGCAGGGTGTGCACAGGTCAGGGGCACAGGAGCGTGGGCTCATGTCCCTGGGAGTGTCCCCCTAAAAAAAACCTGACGTGCAAAGGTAGGCATTATGAAGAAGGAAAAAAAAAAAAGTTGTAGAATTCTTCCAAAGGCAGAACAAAGGAGGACAACTCTTTCCTTGGAAATCAAGACATGTAAAATGTGTGTTGCAGTAAGTACCGATTCCAACAGCTTGTTGGATTAAGATTTGCAGCCTTCCATTTGCTGTCCCTCAGCTCTTGCTGCTTCTGGAGAGTTTTTTCCCTGGCCTCTCTTCACCCTGTGATCTGCTGTGCCCCCAGCCCTTGAGCAGCCATCCTGCCTTCAGAGCCAGTCACAGCAGTTCCAGTCCTGCAGAGAGCTGGAGCTTGAGAACAGCTAAGCAGACTTTTCAAATTAAAAGCAAGCAGCAGATACTGAGTTGTTTGCAACTGTGTATATTCCGTATAACTTGTAGCATGGCCACTCAATTTAACAATAAAAGCAATTAATGCGCTTTTTCAGTTGATTGAAGCAATTCTGTGTGCATATGAAAATAAGCAGTTCTGCTGCTTACTGTAAATCTGGTTGGATTAGAGAAAGAACTCATTTTTTTAAATAGGCTGGGATCTTAATAAGACTCTCAGAACCTTACTGTCCTCTGCAGGCCCCTTAAAATTAAATGTGGCATTGGTGGTTGTTAACTTTGTTTGCTTGCAGTGTGTGTGATAGTCTTGGAGGCAGCTTTGGGGATGGAGATAAAAAGCACCTGGATTGTGTTTGTTTTGAATGTTGAACAGAGTGTGTGTATGGATGGCATTGAACACTAGTCTCAGTTTTGGGGAGAAGTTACACAAAATGGCCTTTTTGGGCTATTGTTACTGGATGTTGAATTTCTATCTTGAATGATCATGAGGAGCTTCACAATAGAGCTGTGGAAATCTTTGTCCTCATGGGATCACCTTGTAATAGCATCCAGGAGGAATATGTGTGCTAACTTGAGAGCACTTTGAGGAATTACAGTATTCCTCATCTTATTAATCCTCCTCTGTTTGCACTAAGAGGAGCAATGGGAACTAGCATTTATAACATGTGAAGATGAAATTCTCTTTTCTATAGGGCAGAAGCTAAGGTCAGATTTTTTCTTCTTTTTTGATCAGTAATTAAAACGTTTTAGTTTCTGACATGTGCTTGTGTAGAATGCCCTGACAAAGAGTTGTGGAGCACTTCAGATGCAGAAAGCAGATGTCCTTCTTAAAGCCTCCTGCCCATTAATCTGTTGCACTGATTATTGCGTCATTAGTCAGATTTTACGGTTTTTCTCCATTTTCTATCCAAGTGTTTCTCCGTGCTTCTTTGCGTACCTCAAAATGATTTAGGGAAGCAGCAAAACCCTACTGGTTATGCTTTTGTTTTGCAAACTGGCAACAGTTAACTTGGGTTTAGGGTTTCTCTGGTAGTATGGAATAGGAACAGAAAAGTCATGGGAGAGTTAGAATTTTTCAGTGCTATGGGTCTTTCCCATTACAAAGCAAATCTGAATTGTACTCAGAGTGGCAGGGACCTTTCATGTGTGGACAAAAATCTACATGACATGACTGTATTTGCAAAAAGCCTGTGGTGATAGAAACCCCTAAACAGATGAGAAGTTTGAAGGAGCTGGAGACCTGATTTAATAGAACAAATGTGAAGTCAGTAAATGCAAGTTAAATGAATTACAGTGTGTTTGTGGTTATAAATCTTGGCAATAGCAGTTAGGTCATGTAATCCAGACTTCAATGCAGGAATTACTCTTAAGAGTTGTTTTCTTTGCTCTTTTAAGCTGTCTCAGTCTAAATGAAGTCAGAGCTGAGGAGCTTGTGGTAGGGTTAAATCCCTCAGAAGTGGAGAGTCACAAGTGCTGCAGAGAAACCACTTGGTAGTCAGCTGAACTGGGAAGTGAAAGATGGGGACAAAAATCCAAGGTTTTGGGTTCTTATTTTCTTGCTGTAAACTGTCAAGGACTAAAATAGGATAAGAAATTTCCTGTAGCAGTTAGTCATGTGTTTCCCTCTGAAAACAGGCTGGTTGTGCAGAAACTTTCCATAGAGCTGCACACAGTTGCAGCATAGAGAAATTGGGTAATTATTTGATGGTAATGATGTGGGGATGGGAGTAAGACTTAAGGTGGGATTAAACTGTGACTTCATGTGATGCCCATGGCTGTTTATTTGTCCCCTAAGTGTAATAGAGAGTGGGCTGGGAGTTTCCAAATTGTCTGTGCTTCTTTATTTCTTTCTATTTCCTTCTGGTTTCTTGCAGATCTTTGACTGCTATCTTCTTCTGTATGCAAGGCTCTCTGTATATGTGTGTATTTAGAGATGGATTTTTTATGCAGGGAGTTTTAAAAGAAATGTTTTTTTGTCCTGAGTAGGTGGTTCCTGTCATTCCAGGCTGCAGATGCTGGAACCCTTTGCTGATCCCTTTTCTTTGTCAACAGTTAGTGATCCATCATGTTGGCAAACCTAACCTGAAACAATTAGTTATGTAGCTCCCATAACATGAACAGCATCTACCTAATTTTCTTCCTTGGCATCTTTAGTTGCTATTAAATGTATTCCTAAGGTAAGGATATCAGAATGCAATTGAAGTGTAGTAATGCTACCAGAGGTTCCCCTTTCATAATAAAGGAATATTTGTCCAAGACTTTCCCAGCAGCAGGGCTGACCTGGCAGCATCACTCAAGACTTTGTGTATTGAGCTCAGTTTTCATTTCCCAAAACTGATGCCTTGGGGTTTTTTTAGGTTATTTTACTGATAGCTCAGCTTCTCCTTATGAGTCTGTATAAAATTTCTGAATTTAAAAATAATTTTTGAAGTCCTGACCTATTTAAAAACTTTTGACCTTTTCTTCCTGATGGAACAAACTCTTCCCTGTGAGGGTGATGAGGCCCTGGCACAGAGAAGCTGTGGCTGCCCCATCCCAGGAAGTGTCCAAGGCCAGGGGGGCTTAGAGAAACCTGGAATAGGGGAAGATGTCCCTTTCAACTGAAGGCAGTCTGTGATTCTGTGATTCTCTTTCATCTCTCTTTGGAGGAACTTGATTTCCAGATGCTGTGTGTGAGATGATGTTCATTGGTTCAGAAAGGCTTAGACTCCCAGCTCTATTTTAGCCTAATAACTTCAGCCTTTAATAACAAAGTAAATGTTGAGCAGCAGTGTGAAATAATTTTCATGGTGTTCCATTCTCCCAGGATTTGTTAGAAGCTTTCTTTGGCTTGGGAAAGTATCCCTACTCCTTCAGTGGGATGCTGCTGCTGTGTCAGCCAAGGGAGTGACTGCAAACCCCTCTGTTGTCCAAATAACAGATAGGATTTTCATGATTAATACATTAGGGACAAGTTCTCCACTCCCTTTCTGAAGAACTGGTTTGAGTGTTCATTCCAATGGGATATTCAGTTCCAAAATGCTAATCTTCCTGGGAATCTGATTGGAATGAGCTAGTCGTGTTATGGAGACGTAAAAGCCTTGGTCATCCTGTTTCCTAAACTTGGTACATTCCCAGTTAAATACTTCCCATCATAATCAGAAGTATTGAGTTTTTCACACCCCATAAGGACCATGGAAACTATAGAGTTTTAGGTCTTTGTAATTCTCCTGTGGGAAGATGTTTTCCCTCCCCCACTGTTGCTTGGTGGAATTTCCAGACAAGTGGGGAAATGTACAAGGTAAAAGGGGAAATGAACTCTATGCAAAGTGCAGCTGGAGGCATGGAGAATGAATGAAGACAGAAAAGAAACTACTGATGAAGTGTGTGCTTTTGCCTCTAAACCTATGCAAATGCCATAGTACCAGTAGAAATTCGTGCAGTTCCTGCTAGTGGGAAGATAGGATTATGGCTTGTAGGGATAGAAGAGAAGAAAGTATTTGTGACTCCTTTGGATTTTTCTCTGGGAGCTTTACGTGGGTTACTTGCTAAGGGTTAAAAATAAATGAGAAAGATGAAATGAAGCCTTTCAGTTGTCTCAGTGCCTGTTACCCAGGTACTGGTAAATCTGGTTTTGGTTGTATGTTTTACCCTGTTTATGCTTTGGGTTAAGAAAAACATCCAACCTCTCAATATTAGGTAAAGACCTTGCAGTGGTGGTGTGTGGCTTCCCTTACTGTGTGCAGGTAGGGATTCCGGGATGATCAACACCAGGATCTGAGTCCCGGGGTCCCGGGAGGTGTCAGGGACAGCTGAGATTCGGTCTCCTGGCCCTTCACGTGGGGGAGAGGGTTTCCTCCGTGGGTGGTGCTTGTTGCTGGTGCAGTGTTGCTCAGCCCCGGGGGGGTGTTGGGACAAGTCTCCCTAGCAGTGGCAGGTGAGGGGCCCGCCGGGCAGCGCTGCTGCGGCAGCACCCCGGCAGTGCGGGGCTCAGCTCCGGGGCCACTGGAGCTCCCGGGTGTTGCTGCAGCTCCGGGGCAGGAGGCGGGCGGCGTGTGGGAGGGAGGAGGGCCCGGCAGCCTGTGGACTTTGCTCAGATCGCCGGCACAGTTGGCCGGGGAAGGAAGCCGGAGCCCTTGCCGTGCTCTGGACGTTCTGCCGATGGCGGGGTAGCGCTGGGAGCGCGGGTACGTAAGTAGGGAGTGAGCAGTGCTCAGGGTCCGGGGCATTTGTCTGGCTCGGCTCGCTGGGTTTGGAACAGGGACCTAGTGGGTGTGCTGAAACCAGTTCTCCCTGCCCCGCCTGCTCCTCTCCCAGGATACCTCCCTGGCCCCGCCAAGGAGAGAGGTGCTCCCCTGAGTCCTTAAGGGACAATCATCAGCCTGGGACCCGTGTAGGGCTCGGCTGGGTCACCTCTGTGGGATCTGTCATTCAGAATTTAACCTCTGCCGAACCTTTAAAATGCCCTCAGTGTGTGTTTTCCCTGAATGTGCCTGCTTCCCACGTGTGGCTGTGTCCCTGCCAGCAGCTCTTCTTGGGGCTGGATGGGAGGAAATTGAAGCGAAAGCTGACATTGCATAAATATCACAAGTTTAGTGCTTTTATCTTATAATAAAGTAATGCTTTTGTTGCTTTTCATTTTAAGATGTGCTTCACAAAAATGTTGCTTGTGTTAATGCAGAAACAAAACTTCTGCAGCTTTTCTGAAGCCTGCTGGTCTGACTCTGGGAGAAAAATGCTTTGCTCTATTGCTTTGTGCAGACTAATGAACCTTTTTGACTTGCAGATCTCTTGCCACTATGAATTAAGTCTTGTATGATGCAAATCTCCCTTTCAGTTATGCTTTTCTTACACCTTGATTTTGAATCTTTCCTTTAGATCACAGCTTGCATGACGTTTTTCTTTCTTTTCCTTTCCTTTTGCTGTTTGCAAAGACTCTTGGGAGGATTTGACAGATGTGGTGGAGCAATTGCGCGATGATTCCGAAGGTGCGTTCCACACCCACATCTCACAGCTCTTGTTTGTGCTAATCGTTGGCTTCTGCACTATTATTTTGAGCCTGAGTGCAAAATGCAATTGGTTTCCCTTTCCAGTGCCAGTAGCTGTGGCTTTCCTGCATTTTCTTGGTGTTGCTTAAATAAATGTTTGCGGGTTTTTTTACTGTTTTGACTTGAAGTGGAGGTAGAAGTAGATCAACAAGGGCTGTTTGCCTTCTCCTAAATGCTTTCAGAGGCAGTAGTTTCCTGAGCCTGGCAGAAGCACAGCCTAAAAGGTTGCAGCAACATATGGAAGCTGAATTTGAAAAATTATTTCAGAAATCACTCTGAAGCTTTAGATTTTCTGCAGTATTTCTGTCTAGATTCTTCAGATTTTCTGGCAGTATTTGCCAAGGCTTGGCAAAAATTATTCTAAAACTTGCATTGCAAATTTTTTTAAAACTTGTGAAGTACTAAAAGACAAACTTATTTATAGCACTTCTTCCTTGGTTTTTAAGAAACTGTGCAAAAGTGAAATAGTTGAATCCCCAGTGTAGCAAGTGGTTAATCAGTTTGGTACATTGATGATTAAATACAGCTGCTCCTGCACAGGATTCAGGTGTTTGCAGCACAAAAGGCTGATATGTTGTCATGCACTGAGCACACTGGTCCTTGCTGCTCATCTTCCACCCTGGTGCCTTTAACTGCTGTGCTGGTCCTGGGCCCGGGTGCTGCCCGCAGCCTCCTCAGCCACAGGCTGGCACAACAGCCCGTGCTGCTTCCCAGAGAAGGGCATTTTCCAAGGCAGGCTTTAAGGGAAAAAAGAGGGGCTTGAGACTTCTTTTTTTCATAAAATATTGTCCAAGTTGTTTGGCATTTGTTTTGTCAGGTGAGAGGTATTTCTCTGTCACACAGAAGCAGCCGTGTTAAATTTCAGCTTACTTTAAGTTGTTGTTCTTGGTGTAAGATGGAGAACCATGATGAAATGCTAATGAATTGGCATTGCTTGCAGTGGGTTTGTTCACTTCTCCAGTGTCTCATCATTCCCTGCCTTTGATCCAAGTTTTAGCTTCATTTTAGTTGCTTCCTTCTTTTAGAGTAAATATGAGGAGTGATAAAATTTATTGTCACCAAATGAGAAGTACTAAGACCAGTCAGAGCTTAACCCTTTGAGATCCTGTATGGCATTGACTCTTTCTTGACTTTCAGGTTCCTGGGTGCAGATTGTACCATTTAAACAAATTACAGGATTCTTGAATACTTTTGGAAACATCTTTGTGGAAGCAGCTGGTTAGGAAAGATGTCTGTTCTGTAGAAGCTGCAATATTTAAATAACAAAATGTCCTAAGAGGACATTGCTTTATTTAAAACCCAAATCCTGTGAAAAGGCCAAGTTCAAGGGCTGGGGATTTACTTTTTAAGGTTTATGACGTGGGCTGTGTAGGAAAGCCCAGGCAGAGGTTTTGCAGTTAAAGGCAGAAGGAAGTTGGAGAAGGTACTAGCTGAGATGGAGCACACCAGGATCACACTTGTCCCAGCTTAAAGCCAGCCTGACAGCTTTACTGTGTACAAGTCAGCCTTGCCTGCCTACCCTGCCTTCTTTAAAGGTGTGCGTGGTGCAGTACATAGGGCAAGAGTATCAATTACTTAGCATTTAACATTTGGAATAAATCTTAGGGATTTTATCCAGTTCACACTATATAAGCTATCTGCTTTGCAAGTTGAGAGTCTTGGATAAACTGCACATGCAGAGCACAATTGCTCAGAGCATACTAAGGAAGCAGAAAACTTGGATTAGTGTGATACGGTGAAAATATTTTTCTATTTAAATTAGCCAATAACTACGGCCAAAGGAGCATTTTCTTTGTTGCTCTCTTGTACAGTTCCTTTAATTCTGCATTAGGGATGGGTTTGCCCCCAAGCAGAGTCACTGTGGGTGCCTTGCATCAGAGCAGCAGCCTTGGCCAGTGAGGAAATATGATGAGGGAGGATGAGGAGGAGGTCTCTGTGTTGGCAGTCCTGTGCCTGACTCGTTCCCGAGTCTCCACTCCCAGTGATTGTGACTGTTAGCTACACTGCAGGTCAGGAAATGGATTGGAAATCCAGAGCAGCTCACGGGCTCAGGGTACCTCCAGAGCAGCCAGACCCATCACCTTCAGGCAGCAGTAGTCCTGAAAGGCAGGAAAAACACCTCACAGAGTTGAGTCTTTCTTCAGCCCAGTGCTGCTCTGAGCATTGCACTCCTAAATGAGTCCTTGGAAGGTCTCTAAACTATGGAGATAAATTTAGAGAAGGAGACTTCTGGTGCTACTTCACTCTGAAGAAGGGGAATGAGAGAAGCTGTCCTGAGCTGCTTTTGGAGAGACTGAACAAATGAGCTGTGCTATCAGGTTTGGATGCTGGTGCTGCCCCAGTTCTTCCTCTCCCTCTGCTGGATTTTCCCAGCCCACAGCGACGTGCACTTGCATGTGGGTGTCTTAGCTGGGCTCTTGGCTCCCTTTCTGGCTGGTGGGTGCTGACAGGGTGCCTCTTGCTTAGATCTGTAGTCTGAGGTGTCCTCAGCTCAGGTCTCTGCTGCCAGGAGTAGTGGCAGCTTGGTTCAAGGGTCTCTGGCTGTTGGCAGCAGCCCTGGATAAGTGGGGGATTTACAGGGATGAAACTGCCTGCACCTGACACCTGGAGCTCAAAACTTGGGTGTGAGTAGCAGCCTAAAGGTCTGGATGTTTATAATGTGCAAGAGGAAGAATATAATCCTGGGACATCTGTGAGTTTTGGGGTTTAGTATGACCTGTCAGGAGCCATGAAGATCAGCTCCTCACTGGTGAAAACCAGTGGCAGTGTTAAAACCAAGAGAGGGGGAGTGGGAGTTGGCTCCATATTACATCTAAGTTTAAAAAGTAGTCTTGAGGAAGAGAGATGCAAGTTGGGATAGAGATACATGTTGCTGGATTAAGTGTGAGGGGGTCCAAGGTGATCTTTAGATGGAAGAACAAACCAGAATAAAGCCCAGATGGAGGATTCTTACCAGTTTGTAGCTGGGGATGCGAGTTGGAACAAGTGATGGTCAGAGACACGTTGTCAAGGTGCAAAGCACAGGATGCGCACCAGGCTCCAAGTGTGTCTTTTGAAAATAGGGAGCTCCTGTAGTTATTTGAAGTATTAAAGCACCCTCAGTATGATACGTTGTCTATTCCCTTGCCATTGTGGCTTTGGCCCTAAACTGCTAGTTGATGTTGATTTTTCTCCACAAAAGGCCTCCTGGGAAACTCTCTGCCCCAAAAATGCCTTCAGAGCTGAGGAGAAACAAGAGCAAGGTGGGGTGTTTACTGTAACAAAACCAGCTGTTGTTGCTCAGCAGCAGTTTCCTTGCTTTGTTGCAGACCCGAATTACCTCATGGCTAACGAGCGCATGAACCTGATGAACATGGCCAAGCTGAGCATCAAGGGGCTGATCGAGTCCGCGCTGAACCTGGGCCGCACGCTGGACTCGGACTACGCCCCCCTGCAGCAGTTCTTCGTGGTGATGGAGCACTGCCTCAAGCACGGCCTCAAAGGTAACCGGGCTGGGCAGCAGCAGAGCTCTGCAGCCTGCAGGGGGCACAGGGGAGGCTGCCACGGGCACTGCTGTCACCGCAGGGCACTGGGCAGGCCAACCAAGGCACAGAACCTGCTGCAGGGGGAAGCTGAGCTGTGGCAGGTGCTTGCCCTGTTGAAAACAGCAGTTCAGTTGTCTTGGCTATAACTCAGTGCTCAGGGACTCAGTTGGCTTTTGGCAGGCTTGTGACTCCCTTTTCTGCACCTCCTCGTGCTTTAGCAATGCATCCCCTTGCTGGAAGAGGAACTGCAACCCTAGAGCTCCTTTCTCAACAGCTCTGTCTAAACGGAGGGTTGGGCTGTGTGCAGCTCACGGCTGGAAGCTGCTTTAAAGGAGAGCATGTGCCTGACTGTGAAATCCTGACTCACAGCTCAAATGGCCAAGTACAGACTGGCCTTCAGGTGCTCTCATTGGTGGTAGTAGCTGGAGATTGGAAGCAGAAGGGTGTGGAAATGGGTGGTCTTTAGGGCCCTTCGCACCCAAACCATCCTGAGATTCCAGGATAGCAAGCGCCTGCCCAGCAGCAGCCCCAGATTTGGCTGATTTGGCAGGATTTGGCTAATTTGTTCTCTTGTTTGAGAATGTGTTATATCAGCACAGGTCTAACAGGCTCATTTTTTATTTCTTTTTGTTTTTTAGCCAAAAAGACTTTTCTTGGGCAAAATAAGTCATTTTGGGGACCTCTAGAATTAGTAGAAAAACTTGTTCCTGAGGCTGCAGAGATTACAGCAAGTGTTAAGGATCTCCCAGGGCTGAAGTAAGTACACTCCTTTATTGCACGAGTGCATAATACGGGTTTATTGTGAGAGGGATTCTGAAGAAGAGACTGAAGGGTGAATAGAACCTTCAAAAATACATCTGTTACCTTCTGCAGGTAAAAATGGATCATTGCCATCTTAATTTTCATCAAGGATCTGCAGCAGGAGAGCACAGGATACAGTCTTGCTCTGTTAAGAGTGTGGCAACTTATGGGCAGCAGTGCATTTACTGCTTGTGCCTCAGGCATGGGAACAGCCTTTATTGAGCATTTATGAAGTCAGACTCAAGAGGAAGGGAATTAACAGGAAGGTTATAACAGTTTAAATAGTTTTGAGGCTGATGTAGGTAATTCTTCTTGTAAATAAATGCAGGTGAAGTGTTTGTGAGAGGAAAGCTTAGGCACCAAGCTGGAGAAGATAAGTAGTTTGTGTTCAAGAGGGGACGCAAAAAACCACAGCAAGCATATGTTACTTGTAAAGGTTTTGTAGGAATTTCATCACATTCAGGCTTGCCTGTTTCATGGTAAGAGAAACTAAGAAGCTTTTAGCTTGGAATAGAAAAAATGGGTAAGGAAGCTTTTGTGTGAGGATCAGGAGTAAGGATGGATTCATCTTTGCTGAAAGAATAGGTGGATAAATTCAATAAATTGCTTTCAGGGTAGCATTTAGTCATGTTCATACAGACAAGTACTTTTCCTGGAGGTGTGTGCAGGACTCCTGCAGCAGCTGACAGGAGCAGTGCTGTGCCAGAGCTGCTGGTACCTCTTCCTGTTGTAGAGCCTTGGAATAGGAAATGAATGGAAGCCAAGAACAGTTTTAGGGGGCATTTCTAAACCTTGTACTCACAGTGACCCTTGGCAAGTGGCAGGCCCTGTTAGTGAGTCAGGGTGGGCAGTACTGGCCATGGCTTCCTTGGGCTGTTGATGCTGGTGCCTGGTGAGGTCAGACATCCAGGTCAGCGTGTTGGAGCCATGTGCTCCCCGTGGCTGGGAGAAAAGAGGGGAAGGGCTGGCACTCGAGCCCCTGGCAGCCTGTGAGGGTGTTCAGGGGCAAAGCACCTGAGGAGAACAGAACTGAGTTGGTTTTTCTGAGCTGTCTGCCCACATTCCCATCCAGCCTGACCCACCCAAGGAGTGGTGTTGGCAGCTGTGCTGGTTTGTGTATGTTCCTGTGACTTAGGCAGAACTGGTTGTGACTCAGAAGGTGATGAGCTGAAACAGCTGATCTGTCTGGCAGCATCCAGCAGGGATAAAGCCGGGGAAATCTTTTTAGTATGGCAACAAAAACATCCTGAGTTAAGAGACAGTGACAGCCTAATTGGTCTGCACCTATTTGTGCTTACATACCTAGTATTTCTCTGCACCAGTGCCAGCTCTGTCTTGGAAGTGCAGAAACTTGAGGTAGGGTGGGGTTATGAGAGCTGTTGGTGACTGTGCCTTGCAGGGTGTCTGGAAATGTTTGTTCCTGGCCTTTGCAGGACACCTGTGGGCAGAGGAAGAGCTTGGCTTCGCCTGGCTCTGATGCAGAAGAAACTTTCAGAGTACATGAAAGCCTTGATTAACAGAAAGGATCTTCTCAGGTGAGTGCTGGACCTCATTGTCTGCTCTCCTGTAAGACCCTGATCACCTTTCCCAGCTCACTCCTCTATATCTCTTGCCTTGCATCTCACAGTGAATTTTATGAGCCCAATGCACTGATGATGGAGGAGGAAGGTGCCATCATTGCTGGCCTCCTCGTAGGTCTGAATGTCATCGATGCCAACTTCTGCATGAAAGGAGAGGACCTGGACTCCCAGGTACTGCCTGTTCATGTAATGGGCTTGTTCTGCTCCTTTAAGCTGGAAAATTCATTAATATTGCATTGCTTACTGATGTAATGAACCCTTGCTGAAGTGCAGCAGGTGCTGATGTTCTAACTCTGAACTTCCACACCTGGCAACAGTGGGTTGGTCTTAGAAACCAAGTGTTTAATGCAAAATGCAAATTTTCCTTCTCCAGGTCGGGGTTATCGATTTCTCCATGTATTTGAAAGATGGGAATAGCACAAAAGGCAGTGAAGGGTAGGTACACACACAGTTGTCTTGCTGCTCCTCTCTTGGGAATGTGTGTTCAGGTGTTCCAGGCCTTGTTTCTTTTCTACAGAGATGGTCAGATAACTGCTATTTTGGACCAGAAGAACTATGTAGAAGAGCTCAACAGACATCTAAGGTAACACATGTTCTCTTGGCTCTTTATTATCTTGTAGAACAAAAGACAAAACAGGATTTTAAAAAGTGAATGAATTAATGTAGGGTTTTTTCTCTTCAACAGTGCTACAGTAAACAACCTACAGGCCAAGGTGGATGCCTTGGAGAAATCCAACACAAAGCTGACCGAGGAGGTAAATGTCATGGAAAACCACTGGATGCTTTGGCCTTTGGGAGTTAGGGATTAACCAGGGAGGAGGGGTTCCTTTCAGATGTCTGGTGTACAGAATGAGGGGTGTTAAATGATGGGACTGGAATAGCTGACGTGCCAAGGAATTTCACTGGCTGTCACTACTGAGCACAAGCTAGAAAATCAACTGTATGTTTATGAAATTTGCAATAAGTAATGGGAAAAAAGTCATTGTGAGGTGTCCAGTGGGTACATGAGGCATAGGTGCAGTCTGTGTTTTAACATGGGTCTGCAGCTCATTGCTGATGGCATAAGTGTCATTAAATGTTTTGGGGTCAGTTCCCTGGCAAGTGGGTGGCAGGAGGTCTTACCTGGTGCAATGAGTGCCTTTGTGTGTGCTACCTGCACAGTGGCGTGGTACCAGGGGTGAGTTGCAGTGGTGCCTGCAGTGTTTTTGGGGTTTGGCAGTGAAGTTGCAGCGTGGGCAGAGCGGGGCTGCGGTGACAGCACACGTGCTGTGCCAGGCAGGGGGCAGGTGATGAGCTGTGTCACACACACAGCCCTGTGACGGGCCTGAGCCCTGCCGAGGACTCGCACTCACACCCGGGAGTTGTCTCTGGGTTTGCCACAGGATAGCATGGCTGATCCCTTGCAATGTCTCTGAGCTGCTCCCATGCGTGAGCCACAAAGCCAGGAGTTTCTCAAGTTCCTTTTGCCTTTGACCATATACTTACATTAATCTGTTGGTCTGAAGTGCTGTCATCCCTGGGAATTCCTCTGGGCCAGGTGTCCCATCCTTAAGGGTGCTGTGTGCTGTTCGTCCTCTGTTTCCAGCCAGATCTTCATCTGCTGGGGTCAAGAGTAAAAAACCAGTGAAGTATGTTTTTGGTGCATTAACTGTTGTGTTCTGTTCCCAGCTTGCAGTTGCCAACAACAGAATCATTACACTGCAGGAGGAGATGGAGCGGGTTAAGGAAGAAAGCTCCTACATCCTGGAGTCCAGCCGTAAGGTTGGTGTGTTTGTGTGAGGATGGTTGCTGAGCCCTGGGGCCAGCCCAGCCTGAATGCCTTGTTTGGAGCAGAGTTCATTTCCTTGCCTGTCTCACACAAACCCCACAGGGGATTAGAGGAATGGCACGTGGGTCCTGTGCAGAGGGAACTGATGGGCCCTGGCCACAGGGAGTCCTGCCTGGCCATAGGGATGGAGCAGGGAGCTCCCACAGCTTACAGCTCACTGGGCAAGGTGTCAGGGGACAGGAGGGAGGGGGACTTAGTGTCGGGTGTGGGGACAGGCAAATCAGGAAATAGGAGTTGTGCTGGTTTGTCCTGAATTGTTGCAGAATTCCAAGTGTTGGGGAAAAGCCAGTCATAAGGTCAAGCGAGGGCTGGCAGTACACAATACCAAGTGAACTGTGTCTGTTCCCTCAGGCCACCAAGGACAGAAGTGCTGACGGGCAGGCACTGACTGAGGCACGGAAGCAGCTGAAGGAGGAGACTCAGCTGCGCCTGGTGAGGAGCGGTGGGCTGGGGGCTGTGGGGGGTCACGGCCCTGCTGAGCTCTTGTTTGACACATGCGTGGGGAGAAAAATGCCTCACCTGACAGTATCAAGGAAATAACATCTGCTTCAGGAAAGAAAATCTTTCCTTAGACCCCTCCATCCTAAAGACTGCTCCATGCAGAATTCCCTGACTCTCTGCTGGCTGTGCTGCACACCTGGCTGTGATACTGGGCTGAAAGCAGGGGAGTTACTCCCCTTAAGGCACGTGTCTAATGTGAAGTTGTGGCAGCAGCACACTCATGTAGGGACTGCGTGGGCAGAAGGGAAGGGTGGATACCCCTGCGTCATGAGGGCAGCTCCTGGAAATGCCGAGGGCTCCTTGTGTTCCAGGATGTGGAGAAGGAGCTGGAGGCGCAGATCGGGATGCGGCAGGAGATGGAGCTGGCCATGAAGATGCTGGAGAAGGATGTCTGTGAAAAGCAGGATGCACTGGTGGCACTCAGACAGCAGCTGGATGATCTCAGGGCTCTAAAGCATGAACTGTCTTTCAAGCTGCAGGTAGGGAGCTAAGGAAATGCAGGAAATTCCAGATGAAAGTGAGAGCTGCTGTGCATTTATTCCTCCTGCCTGTTGGAAAGGTGCTGGGTGTGGAAGGGTCACAGGCTATGCAGTGCACTCCTGTCCTGCTGTGAGAACACGGGAACCTGGTGGAGGGTAAAGACGAACGCAGTTTCTTCTGAAGAAAAATCCATCGTGGTCCAGAAGTTTGTGTGTGACAGGGGAAAGCATCTTGGGTGGTTTTGTGGTGGGAAAAGCGCTGTGGGATCTTGTGTTCCAGAACGGTCTGGTGTGCCCCTGGTATAACTGCTGTGTGGTGACACAAGCAGACTCCAAACAGCAACACAACGTTCAGAATAGATCCCAAAATCAATTTGACAACAGGAGAGAGTTGCTTTTGCTGTCCTTGAGCCAAAGTCTTTGTTCAAAGCAGCTGAATTATATTAAGACACTGAGTATTAGCAGGCACTGCATCATGCCTTTTCCATATGCAGGAAGCTTCATGGATGGTGGCATTGCCCTGTTGTGGGGTCCAGATGGAGCTTGCACCTCTACAGCGAGATGTTTGTCCTTGCAGTACTGACCTGGCGTTTGCTTTTCCAGCACTTTTTACTGCCTCTTTGCCTTCTGCCCTGTTGTTTTGTGTGCCAAATGATTTATGGGGCTTTATCTGGGATTTACTACTCCTTACACCAACCCCCACTGCTCCTTTTCCCAGAGTTCAGACATGGGAGTGAAACAGAAGAGTGAATTAAACAGCCGCTTGGAAGAAAAAACAAATCAGATGGCTGCCACCATCAAACAGCTGGAACAAAGGTAAGACAGGAAACTTGAGCCATGATCCACTGGTATGTCCTGTAGTGTAGTGTCCCATGGATCCAGAATGGGCCAGGGGAGAGTCCCAGTGATCTGCTAGACAGAGCTGCCTGAGGGGAGCAGTGGGAGCAGCACCTCTGGGACTTGGTTAATGAGCAGTGCACTACACTCCACTGGGTGCTCTCATTTTAGGGTTTCTGTAGACAGAGTGGCTTTCTTTAGAAGTTTGTGTTTGAAAATGTTTCATGATACCTACTCAGCTAATTCATGTGTTCTTTTTCTCTTGCTGTTCTTATTTTTTCTGTTTTCTCATCATCCTCATTCTGACTTACTTATACAGTGAAAAGGATTTGGTGAAACAGGCAAAAACCTTAAATAGTGCAGCAAACAAACTGATCCAGAAGCATCATTAGACGTTTTTATGTCTGGCCACCTCACAGCTCTGACATCAGAACTCATTTATGAGGGGAGAACTTGAGAATTGCTAAAAGCAACTGTTAAAATGTTAATTGTCACCTAAAGTTGATTTGGAATTTGCCGAGTTTTTAAAATCAGTGAGTTTTTCTGCTGAGATTTAGTCGGGTATACCAGTCCCCAGCCCTGCCATTTGAACTGTGTTCCAGTACCAAGGAGCTGGCCACCGCGCGCCCCGGGAGCGGCAGGGGTGGCCGAGATGGCTGTGCCCAGCCCTGCCGTCACCGCCTGCGGCAGCACACACGCGCCGGGGCCGCTCAGCTCCTTCTCTGTGTTGCCCTTTTGTGAAGTAGATGAGAAATGCATCCCTGGAAGTTGTTGACAGTAGTTGTGTGCGTGCCCCAAGCCGTTCCCCGTTCTCTTCTGTTCCGTGGGCCCAGCCCCGAGTCCGAGCCTATCGGGCGCGCCGCTGGCCCGGCACCGGGAACACCGGCCCTCCCGTAACCAGCCTGCCTGGATTCTGCCTTAGGGACCTGGGGGGAGGGAGGGTGGGGACTTATCCTTATTCCTTTAAACTTCATGTGTCCAGAATTAGTAGCTATAGATGTCTTAGAGTAACACGATAGAGTGGTAAGTTCAGTGGAAACCTCCTTCTCTTTGCATTGCTTCTACCTCTGCCAGGAATCCCTCCAGACATACCCTGTGGTCCTTCCTGACCCAAGGAAATGGAGGAGAGGTGTTTTGGGAGGTCTCTCCCCTTCCCAGAAAGGGAAGTTACCAGTTTTATAAAAAGTAATCTGATCTTTGTTTAAAGGAAGCAAAAACACATTGAAAAAAGAAGGAACCCAGTGTGCAGCAGTGGGGAGTGGAGATGGAAATTTGGTCCTTGCTGTTTACTTGTCCAAGTAGTTGGTGGCTGAAAAGAGTTGCCTTTTACACTTCTTGCATTTTCTTGTGAGTTTGCCTTGCTCAAAACAAACAGAACTGCTAATGGAACAAGAGCTGAAGCTTGGAAATGCCTCTTAATAGGAAAATAATTGCCAGTTTAAAACCCTGATGCAAAATCTGAAATAAGTGTAGCTTGAACTATTATAAACTAACATTCTGTGGTCACTGAAGTCCCTGTGCTGGCCTCTCACAGGCTTTAGGTTTGGAAGTGCTCCTCAAGGTATTTTTTTCTTTTGGAAGGTTGGATTTGGGGAGTTTCTGTGTCGAATGAGGGGTTTTTTGCTCTGGTGAGATGCCTGTAGTAATTCTTTGGTGCCAGTCCTCCCTTTGACCTATGGGAGGGTGCTCCTTGGGGCAGTGGGTGGCAAATGTGACGAGCCCAGGAGGGAGCACCTCAGAGTGTTTAAAAACCCACGGGGCTCAGCCTGGTCCCCGTGGATGTGAGCGTGGGCCACTGTGGGGTTTCTTCCCCGGGCTCCCAGCACAGCCCTGCTGGGACCCTCCCTGCCATGCCCGAGCTGCATGCTTGAAGCTATAAACTCACCCCTCAGTAACCTGCTACTAGAAACTCATCCTAACTCCCTGGAGAAAAAGTAATCCCAAGGGAAAGGAGAAAGCTTTGATCAAGGTGTGAGAACAGCTGGTTAGGGCAGGCAGCCCCTGCCCCTTGGCACAGTTCTGCTGTGGGAACAGCGGGTTGGGTGGTGAGGTGTGTGCTGAAATCAGACAGATTTAAGCATCTGGCTGCTTCTGATGTCAGGCCCCAAGTGGAATGTGGCAGTGTACTGATGCCTGGGCCTTGAGCCAAAGTGTCCATCCATGGGAGAGACCAGGAACATGCACTAATTCTCAATAGAGTAGCTACAACCTATGTTGCAAGTTCCAATTACCTGTGCAAAGCTGAAATGTAACGTACATTAAACTCCAATTGGACTTAAAATTCTGTGTACTTGAGGTTTGCTTCGAATCTGGATAACAGTGATGTTTTCTGTTTCTCATCTAATGGCTGTAAACTGTAGTGATAGAATAAAAACTATTGAAAACAAGAGCTTCTGCCTGGTTCACCTACATTTTGCTTTGCTTTGAACTTTTTTCCTCCTTTCCATTGTTTTTACCATTCTCTTTTTTTGGCTTTACCTTTTCACTGGGTTTTTTATTTGTTGGTTAAACTCAGTCTTCCTCCCCACCATGGCTTTTGTTTTTTATCACAAGTTCATGTGGCTCAAATCCAGATTGCGACAGGCAGAGAAGGAGCGGCAGCTGGCCCTGCAGGACAACCGGCTCTTCAAGCAGGAGTTTGGGGACAAAATCAACAGCCTCCAGCTGGAAGTGGAAGAGCTCTCCAGGCAGCGGTGAAGAGACCCTTTTCCAACCTCTTTTCTGGGCTGTTGGTGCTGTGTCCAGGGGAGAGCAGGGGGATGGTGGCACAGGGAAGCAGCAGATGGAGAAGCGAGTGGGCCAAGTTTTGTCTTGGATGCTACGAGGTGTAACTCCAGGGAGGAAAGTCCTTGGTAAGAGCATCACTTGACAGTGGCACAGGCTGCCCAGACTAGTTGCAGGTGCCCTATCCCTGGAAGTGGTCAAGGCCAGGTTGGACAGGACTTGGAGCAATCTGATCCAGTGGAAGGTGTCCCTGCCCATGACACAGGGTGGAACAAGGTAGTCTGGAAGGTGCTTGGCAACTCAAACCTTCTGTGGTGCTTGGCAACTCAAACCTTCTATGATTCCATGATAATTGGAAATCCAAAACTAACATTACAATTTGCTGCTCCTGGGCAGGGATTGAGCAGCCATGTCTCTGGCTGGAGCCAACCCTGAAGGTGCTAGAGCAAGAGCAGTGATTGGTTGTCTTATCTGACACACAGTACTTTGATGTGGATTTTTTCCTTGTTAGACCTGCTCTTAGTTTTGCTGGAACTCAGAGACCTTGTCAAAAGCCATCACACCTTCCCCTGCAGCCTCGTCACTTGAGCAGTGACAGGGACACAAACCAATCTCTTTCCTTAAGAGCATCTCCTTGACCCATCTGTGGCCTGTTGCAAGGTCACTGGGATGAGCTCTGTAGGAGCATTGCTGGATACATGGAGGTTTTTGTCCCTTCTTCCCCTCCTGGCCCAGCTTTTTGTTTCTTTTCTTCAAAAGCTGATCTGACAAGCACAAAGAGGCTTTGGTCAGCAGTTGGTGCGAGGTCCTGGGTGTGCATGGGTGAGCTTAGGAGGACATGGGCAAATGGGTCTGATTTTGCATCAGTTGGATGCTAAATGATGCCAGAATTAGTTGGAGGTTTTTCATCCTGACATGTTATGGCTAAACACACTGCGAGACAACTTTGTATTCCAAGAGGCAGTTTTAGCTCTTGAGTTAGGGGTGTGAAGAAAGGGTCAAACAGCTCATCAGTAGTCAATGCCAAGTGTCCCCAAACTGTCCTTTATTCACAATTCCACCTGGCATTCCAGGAGCCACCTAGAACTGGAGCTAAGGCGGGAAAGAGACAGATGGTCTCACAGTCACCAGCGCAGCCAAGAAAGCAAAAAAGGCCCAAAGAATTGGCTCAGACAGGTAATGTGACTGGGGGTTTGGCTCGGGTTTGAGGTACAGTTTCCCTTGGCTTGTTTGCTGTTACTGAGCTTTCTCGGGCAGTAAATGGTTCTTGTTCATGTGCCACAACCAGAGGAGCTTTGGGAAGATTTTTATACACTCTGAACAGGCAGTTTGAATTGCAATGAGAACTGTGCAGTAACAGAGATGGCTTCTGCAGGTCCTTGTTTCTCTCTGGTCTGCTTGAATGGTGCAGGCCATTTTGGTTTTTTTGACCACTATTACACAATTTCAGTGAAGTGCTTTAGGCCTCATGGCTCAACTGTTGGGGAGAGGAGGAGGATTGTTTTCTTTGCTGGATGGGAAAGTGTCTCTGGTCAGCTTTGACAAAACCTCTTCAGCCCATCTTTGTTCTCAGCCTCTGCAAATAAGAACTGGTGCCTGTGGCTCCTGCCAGCAGGAGGTCATGGGACCCCTGCCCACCTCTGAGAGGCACAGTCTCTCTGCTCACAGCAGAGAGGAAGCACTGAGAGCTGCTCCCAGGGGAAACTGGGACCCAGATACCCCTCTGCACCAAGGAGGGGCAGAGCAGTATCCCAAAATAGCAGTGCCAGTTCTCCCCTTGCAGTGAGGCAGGAGGGAGACTGGAGTTCTCCTCTAGTGCAGCTGATGGGTGAGTGTTTCCTTTTGGCAGGATGGAAAGCTCAAAGTCCAGGAAGAAAATGCTAAACTGAAGCAGCCGCTGAGAGAGAACAGTGTCTTTCCACACAGGTAAGGAAGGAAACAAATGTCATCCCTGCCTCTCCCAAGTCCTGCTTTCCCTTCTCCAATTTCTGTGCCAACAGGGAGTTGGGAATAGTCCAACTTCCCTTTTTAAGAAGGATTTCCAACTTCATGCCCTTGGTTGAGTTCTCTGCTGCTTTTCCGAAACTCTCAAAGGGAAGGAAGAGGTTCTGTTGTTTGCCATCAGTGCTTTCAGATGGGAAAAGCTCTGTGTCTCTCCCATTACCTTTGATTTTTTTTTTCCCCATCTAAACCTGCTGTTTACTAATTTTTCTGACTCAAGACACCTTGGAACTCATGTGCAAAGTCTCTTTTGTGAGGGAAAGGAGAAGGGTCTTTGGACCTCCTAAAGCAAAGCTGTTTGGGAAAGAGAACTTCTTCAAGTGTGATTTTAAGAAGATGGCTGTGTTAAATTGTGGTTCAGATCACTTGTTTCCAAGCTGAATTATTACAGAGGAGGATTCTTGCTGCAGGATTTGAGTATTTGGTTTTAGGAGTTAAAAGGTGTTTCCAAAGCCCCTGGGCACAGCTCAGTGCTGAGGCTTTGGCTCGGGATGGAACAGCCCATTGGAAATGCTCTGACTCTCAGGGCTCTGCTGTGCCTTCAGGCACTCTCCATGGAGTTAATCAGTGAGTTAATCAATGAGTTCATCAGGAAAATATCCTCTTAAAATAGCACAAAGCACTTCAAATCTGCTTTGCCCGATATTAAAACCCTTCCAGGCCTGAGATGGCTTTTACCATGTTTGACCTGGAGTGTTTAAGCAGGTGAGGGTCAGGTTGATGGTGTACAGGCCTTGGGTGCTGTACTGCTGCCTTTCACAGCAGGGATAGGGATCACACCTGCATGCCTGTGTTTAAAGCCAAACTATTTTGCTCTAGCACCTCAGCAGTCTTCTCTGTGCTCATGCTCCCTCTGGTCTGCTCTCCTGAATGCATTTTGAAATTTTTTCTTCTGCTCTTCCCATTGAACCAGGAGTGCTGCTCAAAAATCCAGGGAGGAGTTTAAAAACGGGTTGAGGGAATTCCCTGATAGCACAGATGTTTTATTTAAAGAATCTGGTGAGGGAAGGCCTGCTCTAAGTGATGTTGTTGTTCCCTTGTAGGTCACCCAGCGGCACGCAGGAAGAGCAGGTGGGTGATTCTCCTTCTTGGTGGTTTTACTCTTTTCCCATAAATCAGCTGGACTAAAATCATCTCCTCCTCTATGTGCCTGGCAAAGCACAGCCAGACCCCCAGAGAGCCACTGGGATGCCTTGTGCTGTCTTGCCCACTGGGAATTTCTGCTGCTGCCAGCTTATTCCCAGTGAAAACCATGTTTAGTTCCCCCCGTTGCTGCCGAGCTCTGCCACAGGATCCATGTAAAGCAGAATGTCTTGGTTTTGGCTTGGGCTTTAGGAGCAGCTGTCAGGGCCTGGGCACGCCGAGATCTGCCAGCTCTGCCAGCAGGAGGACAGCCGGAGCCAAAGAAAGGTGAGTCCTGGGCTTCAGCTGCCATTTCCCCACCCCGTGACTGAGTTCCCTCTGCTTTCTGTTGTGGAATCACAGATTCCTGCTGGTGAGGTGTTCAAAGAAATGAGCCCTCGCAGGCCCCTCTGCCCTTAACAGAACTTTGTTAAATGCTGATGGGGGTGATGGCTCCCTGCTTCACCCTGTTCAGTGGTTTGGTTTTCCTCCCCATTAACAGCTTCTTCCCTTCTTCAGCTCAGTGTTTGTTCTTTCCTGAGTTGATCTGCCAAGACCTGGAGCTGTCCTTGACTGCTCTTTTTCCTGCATTCCAGAACATCTGCAAGAACTGTGGGGGCACCTTCTGTGAAGCCTGCTCAGTGCACGAGCTGCCCCTCCCGTCCAGCATCAACCCCGAGCGCGTCTGCAACCCCTGCCACCAGCGGCTCATCCAGCAGTATTCCAGCAGCCCCTTGTAGGGAACGGGTGGCACAGAGGTGACAAACAGCGCCTGTGGCTGACAGTGTCTCTGGAGTTGCTCAGGGGAATGTGAAGACTCTTGCCCATGTGCTTTTGGAGATCAGATGGGAAGCAGCTTCTTGGTGTTTAGAATCTCCTGTTACTAAGACAACAGTCTGAGCCCTTAAATCAGCCTGCGCTGTGGAGAATTCCGTCAGGAATGTCACATGGGGCAGCCCCAAGGTGTGCCTCAGCAGTCTCAGGGCTCTGGGAGCCCCTGCCCAAACCAGAGCTGTCATCTGCACGAAGTCGGAGTGTTCTCACCCTCACGTGTGTGGTGTGGGTGTGCTGCTGCTACTGAGCAAAGGCTCCCCAAAACCCAACAGGACTGTTGGTATTCCTCACGTCTGGCTGCACTTGAAATCCTGTTCCCTCTTTTCCTTTTGCCCTGGACAGGCTGGCTCATCCTGGGAACCCTGGGCAATGGTATGAGCAGGACAGGTGGGCACCAGTGAACACATCCTCCCTGCATTCCTTGGCTCAGGGCTCTCACCAGGGGCTTAGCCTGCACAGGGACACCCCAAACCAAGCTGTGAATGTTCTGTTCCTCCTCTGGGCTTTAGGGGCTGGGCCCAGTCCCCATCACACAGAGGTTTAGGGCCACTTGGGATCCACCTTTCCACCTTGCACACATGGAAATGTTGTTACAATAAACCCGGCAATTCACTTTTTGTTGGCTCAAAACTAAGTGGGAACGCTTTTCACCTGTTAGAAATTTCAATTGCATGTGGAGTTCAGAGAGGTTCTGTGGTTTGTGCCACAGCATTTTTTGTTACTGTTCCCTCAAGGGGTTTTGCTAGTCCAAAAAGCAGTGGTGGGTTTCTCATGTCACAGGAGTGTTTACTCCTTTTCCTGCTGGCACCTCCTGCAGTCTCTGAGGCCACACAATGTCCTGCGGCTTACAGAAGAGGGGTGCATTGGTGTGACAGAAGCACTGGGGTTTGGGCAGATGTTGTTAGGGGGTAGTGGTTAATTCCTTGGAGGGGATTTTCTAGTCACTAGATGGGCTGGAACCACAGGAAAAAGCCTCTTGGAGCTGAGGTACTGACATGGTTGGTACCGCTTTGGACCAGGAACACATCTCTCCTCGATCCTTTTAGCACTTGGCATGTTCAGCCACCCATCTTCTACTCTTGTCTGCTCTTCTGCCCCCTACCGCACCTTCCTGACCCATTTCCTTACTGATGTGGCAGGAGTTGTAAACAGTGTTGGAATACCAAAAGGCTGGAATTCAGTTGAATTCCTGCATTCTTTGAAGGGGTGAGACATAGGAGGTGGATGGAGAAAACACTGAATTTAGTGTCAGTGGTTTTGGGTACTTACTCTACGCATGCAGCAGTGTGAACTCCTGCGCCCAACCCCAGTGGGACTCATCCCCAGAGGAGAAAATAAGACCCAGGCAATGCAGAGGGAGCATTAAACTGGAAATGGAGGATTAAACTCCGTGGAGCAGGGAGGGGGCTGAGCCCCTCCAGAGCACAGCACTGGTGGCTGCCATAGTACTGGCCTTTTGGAAGGTGGCAGCAGGACTGTGCTGGCTGCCAGCTCTCTCTGTGCTCAGGTACTCTGTGTGAGGCCAGGGTGTGCTCACACCTGGACCTTGGGAATGGGGGAACAGGTTTTCTGATGTTAATTTTGTTCCACACAATAAAGAATCTTGATCATTCATATCCTGCCTCCTGAGTGGGCTTTCCATCCCATTCCTCTTGGGCTGGAGGTATGAAAGGATTCAGAGCAACAGCATGCACCTGTGTGAGGTCTTAGATCACTCAGCTGTTAATTGGCAATCCTGGTGTTTTATTAATGCAGCCTGATGCACCTGGAGGCCTGAGCTGCTCCACCCTGGAGCCTTGGCCATTCCTGCTGGTGCTGTGCACAGCCCACTCCCCACAGCCGGTCACATTTATTACAAGCTCTTACACAAGGCTGAACTAATCCTAGCTTGTCCTCCTCGCTGAGTGGTGACACTTGGACCTGATCTTCACGCACATTTCCACGGAATGTGTTTGCCTGGCCTAAAAACAAGGAAGAGGAAAAATAAAACTCACTCCCTTGCAGTGGCTTACTGTTTTTCTTTTTTTTCTGCAATGCCCACTGCATTTTATGCCCAGTTAATCCTCTATTAGAATGAAATAGAGCAGTTTGGCAATAGTAAAACATGCCAGACTCCAGGTGGGACATGCTTAGGTGGGGCTGCAGCACAGGCACAAGGGCTGGGGGTGCTGAATTCACCCAGCACAAGCACCAGCAGGAGGGGGCTGCCAGGGAAGCGTGGGATGCAGGAAAGAGGTCAGACTGCACATCCTGAACCTGCCCCAAGGGCTTCTCCCTGGGCTGGATTATAAACCCAGGATGGGTGGGCTGCCCTCCCTGCTGCAGGGACCAGGGCTTGGGGAGGAATGACCACCCTCCCCACCTTCTGAGGAGAATTCATGGAACAAGCTATCCACCACCTTGCATGGTCACATCAAACCCCACCCCATCCAAAAGACCAATTACTATGAAGCCACATCTCTGAGAAATGCTCAACCATGTTTCCTCTCCTTGCCAGGGAATATAACCCCATCAGAGCTTTCCATGCAGTGGGACTGGCGCCTGTGGAATCTGGAGGTGCAGGCTGTGGGATCACACTGGACAGCTGCTGTCAGTCCAGGGGTGGTTCCCTTCAGCCCCTCTGTGTTTCACCCTTTGGGCTGTGAGCCTGGGGCGCACACTGCTACAAAGAGAGCGGGAAGGACAGACAGGGATGTGCTCACCAAACCTGCGCCTGTGCCGCTGTCACTAGCAGTTCTCCTGTCCCTTGGGACGTTTGTTCAGGAACAATTCAATGGCACTGCACTCTGGGGAAGGGAAGAGAGGTCTGAGGTCAGACACTTGAATCTGTTACACTGGAATTTTTTTTCCCCTCTGCAAAGCCTATGGCACATCACAACTTGGAAAGGCACACTCAAGTGGTCCATCTGTCTGCAGAGCGTACAGCAGCAGCTGGACAAGCTGTGCCAACGCCCCTGAGGGCTCAGTGCCAGGGTTGTAGGACCCCCTCTCTTTTCCTGACTTACCCATCCGTGAGCCTTCCTTGTCCATCGCTGCGACTGCGTCCTCGTGACTCTCGAAGTGTACATCTGCCACTCCTGTGGCGTCTCCATGGGAGTTATATTCCACCAAGATCCTCGTGGGCCTCAGCGGAGCAAAAAACTGAAAAGCAGGAAAGAGTTAGGTGAGAAAGAAACAACGATAATGCACCCTGTTCCCCAGAAACTCAACGCTTTTACTACCAAAACCCACCAACTATGGGGGGAGTCTGAGCTCCTGAGCAGCAGAAGGCTCCCTGATCCATCTACGTGAAGCTGAGGCACTCCCCAGCCACCTGTCCCAGGTGAGCTCCTGGCACAGAACTGCTGCCAGGAACAAAAATCCTCATGCTGCACCCATGTTCTGTACACACCAGTGCAGCTCCATGTACACTGTTAAAACATTTCTGTGCAGTCAAACTACTCTGAAATTTGTTTTAGATTCTCAAGGGCTCCTGAAGCCCAGTGATGGATATTGAGACATCCCAGCAAGCCTTAATTCTTTCTTATTCATGGAGAGGAGCAGATCCGTGTTGTGCCCCAGGCCACAGTTGTCCAAAGCCACATGGCACTGAGGACTAACAGACACTAATTAATTAAGAGCGTGCAATCCCTGCAGCTGTAACAATTAACTGAGGGTTTGCAGGGGTAATGACAGAACCACACTCCATGCGTAGCCTGTTACTCACATTTATTATGTCCTGGGCACTAGCTTGGGAAGGAAAACCCCTCATGTGGACAAAGTGCTGTGGTGGTGACAAGGTGTTCTCAGACTCTGAAACATTCCTGGAGCTTTCTGTTCCTTCCCTGCTCAGTTCTGTGGAATGGAGGGAAAAACCATCACTAGTGCTGGCAGTGCCCCCTCCCTCATGTGCAAGCACGAGGGGGGACACAAAGGGGCCTCGAGGAGCACTCACAAAGGGAGGGACTCACTGATGTCTCCTTCGGCGTGGGAGCCTGCAGGGTCTCTCCAGCCCCTGTCTTCAGAGATGGACTCGTACTCCCTTCTCGCCCTGGAATAGGCCGTCAGCTGCCTGCTGTAGGGCACGTGCCTCTGCATCTGGTGCTTCCTACTCACATACACCTCGATGTACCTGGAGCCCAAAGGAGAGAGCACATGGCACACCTGGCACTCAGGGCTTGGAGAAAGTATCTCCCAGCTGTGTCCTGCCTCGGCTCTGCTCAGCTTCTGGGGGCGAGAGCCCTGCCACGGCACGGAAAATTTAATCCATTTCACTGGCACAGGTCTCTTTGAGGCTGCTTTTCCCTCGCTGCACTTCTGCAAACTGCACTCATTTCTATGAACCCCAAATCCAACACCCAACACAGCCCCAAAACAGGTCCCAGAACAGGCACACCCACAAGATGCACACGGTCACAGGAAACACTGCAGTGGAGCCTAAGAATTTCCATATACCTATGAAATGGATGGGATTTCACCAGCAGTGTTAAATCAGGCAATTTCCAGAGCACTGAAGGAACAGTGTGATGAAAAGGCAATATGGACATCCAAGGGAGGGGGGCCTTCCACCCTTCCTGAAGGGAGCAGCCAGAGTAAGGGAAGTAACCCTGTGTACAGGCCGACAGAGCTGACAAGCTCAGCTCCCCCAAGTCCCCCCTCAGCACTGGGCACTGCTGGAGGCCAGCTCTGGATAAAAGCAGCAATAATATGGGAGCCAGCTGCCAGGAATTGTGAAAACCCCTCAATTTCTTGGCTAATCACATGGAAATTGAGGTGTGTGAGCCAGATGGATGAGTCAGGTCAGCTCGTGTTCTGACAGAAAAAAATTAACAGTAGATTTGGAATTAAGCTCTACTCAAGAGGAGGAAAGTCCTATTAATTCTATTAATTAATTAATCAATCAAATCCTGCCTGTAGAGCAGCTGTTTGCACTTAATATGGGCGGGGAGGTTGACAAACACAAGGAGATGCAGTCTGGAAACAGGACGTAAGGAAAGGAAGGAAATAGTTATGCAGGAGAGGTACAGTTCGGAAAACTCTTTTATTATGTGGGGTGCAGATGAAGTTTTATAGATTACTGAAGTCAGAAAACTCAGCAGGGAAAAGCAGCCTTGGTTTGGGTTTTCTTTTCCCAGCACAGCTCATTTAAAAGCTGTGTGGATGTGGTGCTTACAGACAGGGTTTGGGGCTGGGCTGGGCAGTGTTTAGGTTAACAATTGGACACCATGATCTTAAAGGATTTTCCAAACTAAATTATATTGTGACTCTGGGAAAAGGTGGCCTTGTGCTTCTGTTTGAGAGGAAAGAGGCTCTTGTGAGGCAAGTGTGCGGCACAGGGCGCAGTGGAATAAAATGGTGTAATTCCCCAAGGGGATGTGGCCACCCAAGAGGTGGGAGATGGTGTAGTGCTGGCCAGCAGTCCCTGCTGGGAATGGACTCCAGCCAGGTGCTTCAAACAGGCACTCCCTGAGAGGAAGCACTGGGCTGTAGGGCAGGAGGGCGGCTGCCAAAACTGCCCAAAGCACGGAGGAACCTGCTGCAAATCTGGCAGGATCACGTGTGTGAGGGAGGCACAGGATCCCCGTGCACTGAGGCCTGGGCAGACTCTGTCTATCTAGTGCTCCCCACTCTGGAGGCTGTCACCCCTTTTCATTGGGATGAGAATGCCTTCAGGAATACCTGAAAATCTGGAGACCTTCTGAGAGGCCCCCAGACTATGAGCACTGCAGGTGCCTCTGTCCCCCTGAATCGCACTGTGAGTGTGAGATGAGCTGTTTCACCCGGCAGGAAGCTCCAAGTCCCACAGGTGCTCCTGCCCCCTGAACTCCAGGGAAGCTCCTACCTGCTTCCCATATATTCCCTGTGCCGTAGCAGGGCCTTAGCTGCCATTTCCGGAGTGGCAAACTGCACGAAAGCTTCTCCCGTTCTTCTGTCTCCCCGGTAAATGAAAGCTATGTCTGTGATTTTCAAACCTGGAGATGGCAGGGGAGAAAAAAGCATTGACTGTGACAGAAACCTGTGCTATAGCCCAGAAAGCCTTTTTTTCCCCCTTATTATTCTGGTTTTTGAGCAGCTAATTGGGCAGCAAAATAGTTCTAAAACAACTGCTCATGCTGGCCTAAGTAGCTTTTTTAAACTCTATTTCTTTTGCTTGAAGGCAGCTTTAACAGAAGACTTAATTAAAAAAGGAATCAATTTGAGGTTTCAAGTAAGTGAATCCAGCTTCTGGACAACAAGTAGATCCAGAGCAGAAATGTTCTTGAAATTTTGTCTTATTATGATAATTCTTTTCCTTTGTTTCCCCTGGCCCCAAATCAGAGTGCTGAAAGCACTGATCCTGCGTTAGACCTGCACAAGGTCAGAAGGGCAGGGAAACTCTGCAGGGTGCTCAGAAAGCCTGTGTGACTTCTGAGGAACAGCACCTCCTTGAAGTGTTTAGGAGTTTGAGGCTGCCCATCCTTTGCCTTGTCCCTTGAGGAAGAACAGCATCCACTGAAGGAAGCGAACGCCTGGAACAGGCAGGGCACGGCGCAGGCTGAGGTACCTGAGAAGAACTCTGCGATGTCCTCCTCGGTGGAGGTGAAGGGCAGGCCTCGCAGCAGCACCACTCCATCGCTCATGGCCTGCGACTCGTCCCGCAGGCTGCGCAGCAAGCCCTCCACGTCGCTGTCGTGCACCTCAAAAACTGCAAGGAAGGCGGCACGCAGCGTGTTCCCACCGGGCACTGCAGGGCAGCACTCCCAAGGCAGCGCTCCCCGTCCCGTCTCCTCCCCCAGCCCATGCTCCGTGCCCCTGCCCCTGTGCTTTCCCTGGGCAGCCCAGGATATTTTGGCCCAGCGGTGGCTGATCTGCTCAGCTCCAGCCCTGCGCCTCCGCACTGCCCAAGGAGCTCCCATTCCCTGGGGAATGCCAGTGCCCTGTTAACTCGCGCTGCTGCAAACCCACCTTTTACATAGCGTGGGCCCATGTACCTCAGGTGCTTCTCCAGAGCTCTCTGCACATCTGCCTTGGACTCCAGCTCGATCAAGGCATCCCCCCTGCGCCTCCCATCCCTGTTTAAGAGGAAGTGTATCCCGTTCTCACCGTTTCGAATTCTACAGCCTAGAAACCAAGGGACACACAACACAGGAACACACAGGACTGCATCAGACACAGGATCCCTGTGTCCTGACTGCAGGGCTGGGGGCTCATCCCCGCAGCACTGCAGAGCACAGGGCAGAACTTGCATTTCCAACACCAAGTCCAATGTCACACTGACTTGCTGTAGTTTGGCAGGCTAGCAAGTAATTTAAAAACTTGCATCTGGCCCCCGGGAGGATGCAGCACCGTCTGACAGTAGGGAGGATCAGCCCCACAAAGGTATGGAAAAGCTATGAATCAGGGTCAAAAACAACACTGCACTTTGAACTAATTAGTAAAAACCTCCAGTTTCTTTCAAAGAGAGGAGTGTGGGCCAGCCATAATGGCCTGTAAGAGCATAGCTTTGAATTGGATTGCCTTTGCTCTGGAGGCACTGATTAAGAAGGGAACGACTTGCCCAAAAAAATTTAAGAAACCATAAGGATCAGCTTCTGGTCAGTGTCCAGCAGACTGGACGTTGGCTATTCCCTTTACATATGTCAGTTGTGAATAATTTTGCAGCAATAATAAGACCTCATCTTTCTCTGGCTAACAATCTCTACATTTTCCTTCTGCTAAGCAGGCATGAGCTAATGGGCTAATTCCAGCATGCAGAACAGTTAGCCAGGAAAATGAACACCCGTACTGTCAAAGAAGGTAAGGACATCTTCCTCGGTGCACGAGAACGGGAATCCCTCTGCCCTGACGAGGTAGACAGTGTCGCTCTCCGCCTTGGCTGCGGCGGGCTTCTCCTCTGAGAGGCGACCTTCGTGGGACGGAGCATCCGTGACCTGGCGCGGACACAGGAGAACAGCCCCGGCTGAGCGGCTGGCGGCCGCGCTTCCCGCGGGGCTCGGTGCCCGCCATTTTCCGTACCTGGCTGTAGGCGCGGCGGGCGGCGCGGAGCGGGGCCGGGCCCGGCAGCAGCAGCAGCGGGGCCGGGGCGGGCCGCATCGTGAGGGGCGGGATGCGCCGGGCCGGGCAGGCGCAGCGCGGGCGGCAGCGCCGGGCCCCGGCCCAGCAGCAGCGCGGACAGAGCGCGGCGGGCGGCGGCGACCGCGGCCATGCCGGGGATCGCGGCTCCGCCCCTACGACCGCCCTCCCTCCCTCCCTTCCTTCCTTCCTTCCTTCCCGGCAGGCGCTGCACGGGAAGCGCTTTCCGGGCACCGCCGGCTGCCCCCGGGGCTGGGGGTGCTCTGCCTGCCCTGCGGCTGCCGGGACGGTGTCACCGCGGGCTTGTCCTGACACAGAGCTTGGCTTGGAACAGCCTGGCTTGGAACGGAACTTAAAGATCATCCCGTTCCACCCCTGCCATGGGCAGGGACAAGTACCACTAGACCGGGTTCCTCCCATCCCCGTCCATCCTGGAGATGAACACTTCCAGGGATCGGGCAGCCACATCTGTGCCAGGGCCTCGCAGAGAAGGATTTCTTCCCAATATCCCATCTGACCCTGCCTTCTGTCAGTGGGAAGCCATTCCCCCTTGTCCTGTCTCTCCAGGCCCTTGTGAGTAGTCTCCATCTCTCTTGCAGGCTCCCTTCGGGAAGTCTGCCATTGGGTCACCCTGAAGATTTTCTTTTCTAGGCTGAAAACATCCTAATTCTCCCAGCTTTTTCTCGCAGCAGGGGTGCTCCCTCCCTATGCTGACCTTGGTGGCCCCCTCTGGACTTGTTCCGAGGGGCCAATGTCCTCTCAGTGCCGAGAACCCCAGGGCTGGATGCAGCATTCCAGGTGGGGTCTCACCTAAGCAGGGCAGAGGGGAGGAATCCCCTCGGGGGGATGAGCCCAAGGCACAGATGGATTCTTGCAATACGAAGTTTTAGGCTGGGCTTCATCACTGACAAGCCTTTCACAGCCCTCCCCTGGAGACTGATTTTCCAGGAGAGATGATTTTCTGCCCCTCACTCCCATCCCTGCTGGAAGGTCTCAACAGGCAGAACCTGTTGGTGAAGAATATTCCCCTTCCAGGTGGTCTGGGAAGACAGTCCTGCTGTCATTGCTGCACCCAAGAGGGATCAGGGGGAAAGAGCTTGCACCGGCCTCTCCTAAGTGCACACATGAGGAAGGTGTGTCCTGATGAACCCAGAAAATAATTTTTAGGATGAAGCAAAATGAGTAGGAAAAGGCAAGCTGGAATCCCAAACACCAATGGCGGGGGAACCCAGGGTGGGAATGTGGAGGCTCAGATGCAGGGTATTCAGGCAGGTATCCAGGAGGAAGATGGGCCAGGCTTGGTCAGGAAGACCAGGAGAGCCACGACAGCCAGGATACTCCTCTTTCCCAGCACCCTGCAGCTGTAGCCTGAAATTGCAAGTAAGAGTTGCAATTTCAAGGCACTGCAGACTACCAAACCCAAAAGACAACCCTGGGTTTTCCAGCACAACTCTTCCACCTTGCTGTGCTGCCAACACACTCATCTATCAGAAGCCTTGAACGCTCCTTACAGCACTTTGAAAATGAGAACAAGCTGCTTTATGCCACCCTCTTGTTGCTGGCTGCTGCTTCTGTAAAGTGTTCCTTTCACGTGACCCTGAGAACAGCACAGCCTCCTGACAGCAGCACTCTCAGCCCTTCTGGGTTTTCAAGGCAAATCACGTTTTATGCACGTTTTCAAAGGAATGCTGACCTCGGTGCCCAAGTGGTTCACATTCCAGTCTTTCCTGGCCTACTTGCCAGGTTTCTCTTCAAAACCTTCTTTCAATAAGTAGGCAAATGTTATAGGAGAAAAAAAAATTAAGATAGCCATAGGAATTCATCTTGAGCACTTATCTCTATCTGGATTGGCTTTTGTGCTTTCAGTTTAACCAAATAAGCAAATCCCCAAATCTTAGGGACCGAGGGAATGTTAGGGGCATTCTCCTGTGAGCCAAGCAGGCTGCAGGGAAAAATCTCTTGAAAGGATGCACATCTTCCACCCATTTTTCCTTTCATTTGCTTGCTTGCTTCCCAAGTACAGGTAAAAACACCCACTGCTGCTTGTCTGGCAGCTTGTCAAGTTTGTGAGACTTACCTTTTGAGGGCACCGTGTTGTTGGGCAACTGCTGGCACAGAGGTTTCCATGGAATCTCAGAGCTTCCCTAGTTACATGTCAGATCAGAGTCTCTGCACCTATGGGAGAATATAAAGGTCATCCTAGGACAAGAGAATTTGCATTTATTCACTCGACAGAACTGCTGTGGAGTGAAGTTGCTTTAGGAGAGGGAATCTGCCTCTGTAAAAACAGCAGATCTCAGGAGACGCCTCCATACTGCTGTGGACCAAGAATTTATCTGCCTTGGAGAATATATCTACCTGGCAGGATGCCTTCTTCTGAAAGTATGTTAAACAGGTTGTTGTTAAGAACACCAGCTATTCTTTGCTCTGATCAGACAAAAAATGACGATCGGAAAATCATCAGATGTGATGCTAAGACAAGTGGTTACACTGGGAAGCATTCCTTATCCCTCTGTGTCATCTGCTCTCAAGAAAAATTGACCTTCTGTTCTGTTGTAGTATTTCCCAATATTATTCACAAGCTGTGTTCTTTTTCAAAACAAAATGCTGTTTCCCTTTTTTTTGTTGTTGTTTTTTTGTTTGTTTGTTTTTATTCCCGATACTCTATACATGCTCAGTTTTGCGATCTCACTTTCTTTACGCCCCTTTCAGCTGGATCGCTCTGTGTTTACCGAGCTGTGCTGAGAAGCCGAGAACTTCAGCCCAGGACCGAAGCACTTTGCCAGCCCGAGGGCCCTTCCGCAGGGATTCCGGAGGCTCTGCAGCGCGCTGGATAAAGGGAGATGACAGAGGCGAGGCCAGGGCTGTGCTCCCCCTTACGTAAGGGCCGAGGAGAGCCCTTAATGTGACCCTCAGCCATGCCCACCAGCCCAATATTCATGTGAGACATAAAGCCTGCACGTTACATAAGCCTCTCCCCTGGCCAAGGGCTTCCTACTGCAGCAACCGAGGTTTAATTTTAACTTGCCGCTAAAAAGTGAGACGTTCTGTGGGTAGGAGGAAGCGTGGGGGTGGGAACAGAGGTTACTCGTGTGCCAACAGGAATGTGCCAGAAAGATCAGTGATGTATTTCTGTTTGATTTACGTGGCCAGCATAAGTCTGACAGCATCTGTGACAAAGTGCTCCAGGACCCATTCAACGCTTTGGCTAATGCAGCCAAAAGGAGAACTGCAAACCTCGTGAAATGCTTGTTAATTACTGCCCAGTAACACGCTGGGTTTTAAAGGCGTCCTAAAAACAACAGTGCAGTTTTAATTTACTTAGAAATGCACTGACCTGGCATTTTGACTTAGTCTGAAGGACAGAGTGGAAAATGCTGTTTCAGCATTTAAAAATGTGAGGGAGGCAGATGACTGTCAATGTGGCCACCTAAGGCGTTAAGAGCTGAAACCCCTGACGTGCCAGATGGAAAGTTAGTGTTGTGTGGGATTGTAGCCTGTTTCGATGTGCCAAATTTTCCTGATAAATCTGAAATTCAACAGGTTTTCCTCTGGCCTACCAGTGTGAGGTTTTTGGGATGGCCAATTCCCCTTGCAGCAGGAGGGAATTCCTGGAGGTCATGCTGCCCGCCCTGCGCCCTCTCCGAAATCTGGCTTCTTACTGACCTAAACAGCCAGATTTTTGTGTGAAAATTATACCCTGGGATTGCAATTTTTACCATAAAGAGCACTGGGATGTGACTACATCTGCCTGCTAAGGGTTTCTTAAAAAAACTGCAGTGTTTTTACCTCAGAAGTTCATTTTTTTTTTACCTCAGCCACCCATAGGGTCACCTGAGGGGTGCCCCTCCTTTGCCCGCCGCTTACCCTCACCAGCCCACTTAGAAATTGTTAACAAATATTAAGAAATATTACAATCCCTTTTGTCACGTTTGGCTAAAAAAGGGTTCGATGAGGAGGGCAGCAACGCCGTTAACACCTTTTTGTTATTTTCCTGGTGGTGGTGGTGACCTGTGAGCCGGTACCTGGCCCCTTGTCCTGAGGGGAGAAGGGGGGCTCGGGAGGGCGGGGGATGCCCGTTTCCATGGAGGTGTCTGGGGGCACCCAACACGGGCTTCTCTGAGGGGCCGGCACGGCGGGCATGGAGGTGAGGTGATGCCCGAGTGGGATGGCCGTGCCCGGGGCCACGAAAGGGCTCCTGAGGGGGAGCTCCACGGCTGCCAGAGGAGCGCGGCCATGCCGGAGCCCGCAGCTGTGAGGGAGGAAGAGGAGGAGGCGGCGGCGGCGGCGCGGGGGCCGCTGGGGGCGATGGCGGCCGGGCGGGCCGTGTCCCCGCCCCGCGGCGCTCTCCCACACCCGCCCGCCCTCCGCCGCCGCTGCTGCCATTGGGAGCCGAGCTGTGCCGAGCCCAGGCAGCCGCCGGTCCCGCTCCTCCGCCATCGCCATGAGCTTCTTGTTGTGAGTACCCGCGGGGTCTGGGGGGGGGTCTTTTCCTCTCGCTCTGCGCCGTCCCGTCGGGCAGGGAAGCGCAGCACATCACAGCCCGCCGAGCGGCCGCGGCCGCCGCCCGCCCTCCCGCCGCCCGC